>NC_132854.1:29452500-29762500 GCF_048164855.1 Canis lupus baileyi
TTAATATCAAACTTGGTTATAGTTGGATTAATGGCTTTCCTTTCTATAAATATGTATTCAGGAATGTTATGTGTTCTTGTCATTGTGTCTTTAGTGAGATCTATGGATTTGATAATGTCTCCCTGCATGCAGCTCTTTTACTGCACAGCAACCCCAAGGCTTGTCATTATGGACCAATCTTCCCCCATGCCCCTGCTCCTTCTAGGGGAAGATAAAGGTTCCAGATTCTCTCTGGATAGTGAACAGTATTTCCTATTATTAGTATAAGAAAAAAAGTATTCTGAAGAGGAAAGAATAGATTTCATAAATTATGACCTGGGCTATATTCGTGTTCCTTGATGAACCATTTCATTTACTCCTATGGCTTTAGTAATCATCTACATATATGTCAGAGATAAAAATAAAATCTAATAAATTTTTGGCCTCCCCTTTTTTCCTCAGCTGTAGATTCATATTTCCGTCTGTTTTATACCTTCACCCAAGATCCTATACCTTAAATTCACCATAAAGCATAGTGCTTAAATAAATGCTTAACTCTGGAGACAGGCTACCTGGACTCAAATTTCCCTGCTTCCACTCTGTCCCTTCTTCTTCTACCCAATTCATTTTCACCATACTTGAAATTACCTTTTTCATAAAATATAAATCAAGTTATATAAGTCTTCTACCTAAAAGTGTCCTGTTTTTTCCTAAAATAAAATCTAGATTCTTTACAGACTAGTCTATGTTTGCCTGTTCCACTTCATCTCATTCCCCCAGCTCATCCTACTCCAGCCATACTGGCCTTCTGTTTCTAAAATATGCTGGACTTTTTCTGTCTGCTTAGAATGTTCTGTTTCCAGGGGCACCTGGGTTGCTTAGTGGTTGAGCGTCTGCCTTTAACTCAGGTTATGATCCTCAGGTCCTGGGATCAAGTCCCACATTGGGCTCCCCACGGATCCTGCTCCTCCCTCTGCCCATGTCTCTGACCGTCTCTGTCTGTCTCTCATGAATAAATAAAATCTTAAAAAAAAAATAAAAAAAGGAATATTCTGCTTGCAGATCTTTATGTGGTTGCTTCCTTCTGTTTGTCATCAGATTCAGAGAGGCCTTCCCTGATCATTCATTCTAAAGCAGCCCTCTGCTCCAGTACCTTCTAAGTCCTTACTCTGTCTTATTGTAATACCGTAGTAATAAAATCATAGTATGACAAAGCAGTATAGTGTGTGATTATGAGCACAGACTCCAGAGCCAGACTCCCTAGGACTGAACTCTGGTTTTGTCTACTTACTAGCTCTGTGATTTGGGGGAAGATAACCTTTTTGTATGTCTTGTACTTGTCTTCTGTGAAATGAGACCAACAGTAGTACCAATCTTATAGGTTGTAGTAAGGGTTAAGTGAATTAAAACTTGAAATGTGCTTATAACAGAGCCCACAGCTAGTGCTGAACTGAGGTTATAGTATTATTGTATTCCTACCCCTAATCAGGAATTATCTCTTTGTTTAATTGCTTGTTTGTTGTCCGTCTTTTCCATTCTAAACTCTAAGCTCCACAAGAGTAAGGATCTTACTGCCTATTCCCTTCACTTGCAAAACCCCAGCACCTTAAAGGCATCTGATAAATATTTGTTGAATAATTAAATGAATAGATAAATAACACTCCATAAATTACTTAATCCCTTGGAGCCATCATTTTCTTTATATAAAATGTGGATGATGTGGTATTGCGAGGATTAACGGAAATAATTTTATGTCCTTGGAACAGTGTGTAGCACAAAGAACTGATAGAGTTGTGTGTCTAAATAATTGTATCCATTATCCATTCTACTCAAAAGATTGTTTATCCTCTTGCTTTGTTCCTATCCTCCTTAATGGCTTTACTACTCATCTGGTTGCTTCAGATAAAAACCTCAGTCTTCTGTTTCTCCACGTCTTCTCCTCATCCCACACCTAATTGTTTAGTATATTCTATCTATCCTACCTCTTAAATGTCTCTGTAATCCATCTTCTCATTCCCACTAGTTTAGATCCACATGATTTCTTGCTTAGCCTATTTTAAACAACCTTCTGACTGCTTGCTCTTCTTTTCCACTCTCAGCCCTAAAGCATCTGCCTTATTGTTGCCAGGATTGTAGAATATAAATTTAATCATCTCACTCCCTTGCTTAATAACCTTTGATGCTTCCCTGTTGTCCTCAAAGCCCAAATTTCTTTGTAAGTATGTGAAGCTCTTTACCATATGACAAGCTTTGGCCTTTTTGTGTCCTCTCCAATCTTCCCTTTCTTACACCCTGCTTTGGCCATGCTGAATTTCTCACTGAACCCAGATTTAGCATATTATGATATGCCTTTGCACCTTTACTCATGCCTTTTTCTTTGCTTTCCCTGGTCCTCACCATTAGCCTCTTCGTTTTTATTCTGCTTTGTAAATTACCTGCAGTTGTCACTCTATCTGTGAAGCATTCCATGATTTCCTAAGACAGAGGAAACACTTCTCTTGTTATTCCCATTGTTTTTATGTTATTAAGGATCACGTGTTATACTCTCAAGTTCCATGACTGTCATGCCCAGTTAATCTACCAACTAGCTTCTTGGAGCTAAGACATATTTTTAAAAATGCATGCCATATGGGTATCTGTATAAAATACATGTGTGTGAGAGAGGGAGTTCCTTCTCTAGAGTCTGGCAGAAGCAAGGAGTCCTTATATTCATGCCACAATATGGAAGGAACTAACCAGGGAATTAAGATTTTGAGCTTCCTTGAAGCTTAAAGTACAAAGAGTTTACAAGGACAGGAAATCCCAAAATTCTTGGCATTTTCTCCAAATGAGGAGAGCAGAGGGATTTCCTGAAGTTTTCCTGAGTCGTCTTAGAGATTGCGAGTTAGAAAGGGGAGAGGAGGAGGTGATGTTGCTGGGCTACTGGACAGGATTTCTTATCTGAATCTCCTTATTTGAACTGGGTTTTTCCTGCCTTTATCTACCTCCATGCTGTGGCTCCTTCGTGGCTCACGCTCTTCCTAACCTGTATCTTAAAACATGCCAGTACCACTCAGATTACTGCTGTCTTTTGGCTTCTTCAGCAACACCTCTGGTCTGCTGGCCTTGGCTATTGTCCCTTCTTGACCTATTCTGGCCTTTTTTTGCTTCTCATGATTCTTCTCTGACAAATGCCATGATTCCTGGTATTTGACCCCAGCCTGATCTGATGACTGATTCTGCTATGCCCTTTGGTTTTCCCGGAAGGGGAACTTGTAGACTGTCAGGGGAGCCTGATGATACCCTGGGGCCAGACTGTGACAGCCAGGTGTGCTCAGGCCCCTCAGCTGCCTGAGGGGCCCTTCTCTGGGCATTCAGCTAATTGGGGATGGACAGTTACTGCAGTTTCTGTCAAGTTGTCTTTATTGTATTGATAAGAGATTTTAGGAGCCTGCAATGCATGCTAATGACTAAGCAACAAGGTTGTCAGAAAGATTAGGAACTGCTTGAGAACAAAGACGTCTTCTCCTCCTTTTGTTTTCTTTTCTCATATTTCCTCCGCATACTTTAAGTCCTCAGTAACTGTCATCAGAGTAATAATTACAGGGTGGCTGGATCACAGTTTTTTTGTTTTATTTTGTTTTGTTTTAGGTTGTTTCTCATGTTAATAAACATTCCCTTTGGAGTTGGAAGAATAAGAAAATAGATTATTCCTCATGGTGAGAGAGAGGTTGATTTAACTATAGTGAAAAATGTGTAGATAGTAGTCCAGAGATTTTTAAGTATGCTTTTTTCATATAACAATAGTTGTCTTCTTACACTATTGAGATTTTTGTTGTTGTTAAGATTATTATATTTTGGAGAAAGATCTAAATCCTTTATTCCTTTTAGAACTGTAAAAAGATATGAAATAGCATGTCATATGTTCTATCTTTCTACAAAAGATTAGAATCCCCACTGATGTCCTGTAAATTTCAAGGCTGATCTTTTCTATTGGGGCAGAAAAATAGGGCATTTCTATGTGGAATTGAAATATATTTATCAAATAAAATGGAATTTATTCCACAGTAAAAAGAGTAGTCCACCTTCACAGGCAGTTAATATATACATATGTCAGCCCTTTTTAGAGACCACGAAAGGGAATCTGTTCATGTTCAATTTCCATATGCAGCCCAACACTAAGGTCGTTTGTGTTAGGAGTTTCTAGGTATCTCAGCAACAATTTTCAACATCATAGTTTTTAACTACAAATACATGGTTAGTTTAATGAAATAAACACATGCACAAAACTTTCTTTAAAATTGTATTGATGCCTGGGTGGCTCAATGATTGATTGAGGCTTTGGGTCAGGTCGTGATCCCGGGATCCCGGGATCAAGTCCCACAGCAGGCTCCCCACAGGGAAGCCGCCTTCTCCCTTTGCCTATGTCTGTGCCTCTCTCTTTCTCTCTCTCTCTCTCTCTCTCTCTCTCTCTGTGTCTCTCATGAATAAATAAATAAAACCTTTAAAAAATATTAATAAGGGACACCTGGGTGGCTCAGGGGTTGAGCATCTGCCTTCAGCTTAGGGCATGATCCCAGAATCTGGGATCGAGTCCCATGTTGAGCTCCCTGCGAGAAGCCTGCTTCTCTCTCTGCCTATGTCTCTGTCTTCTCTCTCTCTGTGTCTTTCATGAATAAATAAGTAAAATCTTTAAAATAATAATAAAACAAAATTGTATTAATGTGAGCTGTTATTTTAAAACTCTGCTCTGCATTCAAAAGCTTGCAAAACAGACTATACCTTAATCTTTAAACAGTACCTTTGGGAGGTAGAGGGAGGAAGAATTGCTGCCTGGGCCTTAATTCTTTACCTAGTTCCACTGTCTATGTGAGACCTTTGTCTTTAAGGAGGAAATGTGAGTTTTATTTATTCTTACAAAGGTTGAAGCACTTTCTATTTTATGCTAAAACTAAGATGCAGCATAATATAGCTTGTATTTTTTTTTTTTAATTCCTCAGTATTAGACCCAGGGACAAATACATATGTAATGCTTAGGCCCTTAAATATTGCATTTAACATTTTGCTCATTTCAAGTAAATATTGTTTCCTTAAAGTTGAAGATGCCTGCTGATTATGCATAAGGTAGACAAGATGATCATGTATACTTTCTGTTGTGAGCACAATTAAAGATGGAGCTTTCAAATTTATGGTTCAGGTTCAGATTTAGTCTTCATATCTCAACCCAGAGCTAACCTCTTTGGGTTGGCATTTGTCAGGGTGATGTGTCTATGCTATAATTTCCTGCAAGGCCACTTTAATAGAAACTGTGTCTAAAACCATAGTAGGTGTTTGATAAATATCAATTTTGTGAATACATATGTGTACATACATACACATATGTATATGTACATATGTGTACATGAATATGTACACATATGTATTCATGAATACATACATCTTGTTTCCTTGTTTCCTCTCCATGTTTTATTAGCAAATGTAGGTATTAATAAATATTGCAGCAGTCCTAGTTACTTAACAATGTGTACAGACTGTATACCCAGCAAACCTAGCTTGCATTTTACATTACTTTATAGTATAAAAAGGTGCTTATGTTTATTGAAGAAGGGATCTTACATTCAGGCACTTCATATAATGTCAGACATGGTGTTTGGACTCAGACATGCTTGAATTCAAATCCCATTCCTGCCACTTTCTGCAAATCCTTAAGCAAGAGACAGTCTTTTTCATTTATCATCTTTAAAATAAAAACAACAGATTTTCCGTCATTGGGTTGACACGACAATTAAATTAAAAAGATAATATGTAATACACATATATAGCAATGTGCTTGATGCAAGTAAGCATTGAATAAATTGTGGTTGCTGCTATTATTTTTGTCAGGATCATTATCAGTAGTCATCAGGCTACTGTTAAAGACTTACTTGTTACATTTACTCTTGGTAAATTCCAACACAAAAGTTCACTTCATTCATTCATTCATTCATTCATTCATTCATTCATTCATTTATTGAGGGCCTGTTTCTTTCTTTTGTTTATTTGATGATGGTCCAGAAAACAGAAGTGTCTTGAATCGTCAGGGGGGAAGAATTTCTTCCTGTTCTCTTAGTATGGCTCAGATTACTTCACATATTTTTGTGGAACCGACTTGTATGGCTAGGATCGGTCATAGACAGTACTCTTATGATTAATAAATTAAGAATTAATTAATTAAGAATGTAGCATTTTCATAACTGAGTGTTTAATTTTAAAAAGAGAAAACTCTTGAAGAAACACTGACAAGTCATACAGTTCTGCAGGAGATAAAAATATGTAGGCCACTTCCAAAGCTTCTCTAGACGTTTAAAGACAGAATGCCCCCCACTATCCTCCTGACACATACACAAGGATGAGATAGATAAGGGTAAATACACAGACAACTTCTTGGAAGCAGGGAAAGAGAAAGGCCCCCATCACCAAGTACAGCTTCCTACAGTCCTGATCCTCTCTGCCTTTCCCTGAAATATGCCCCTCTACGCACCCTGCACACATAAGCATGAGGCAGGACATAGCACTTGGGCCTCTCCCTTTTCTTCCTACTCTTATCAAAATTCATGTTTCTGAAGAGTTGATATTATAAGCTACTCACTTCAGTTATATGTAATTAAAAAGAGGAGTTTGCAAATTTAAGGAATCTCCAACTGGTGAATTTTGCTTTAGGAGAATGTATTTAGGAAAGAGAAAGGAATAATGGAATGTTCTTCCTTTGTGAAACCTTACCTCTCCTCTATGTTTAAAATAAGATACTTTTCTGTTATCTCTGAAAGTCTGGGAATGAGAAGATATGCAACTGCAGTTGTGTAAACCATACAATAAAATTCCCTCTGTGAATAGGTTATTCTTTCTTAGGGTAGGTAAAGTGACAGCTCTTTAAAAAAATTTCAAGACTCACTTAGGTTTACTTGTTTTTCTTACATATCAGCTATTCGTTTAGTGAGGTAATTCTCACTTTGCAGAGTTGTATAGGACCATAAAAAAGGCCATTCAAGTAAAAACCATGAAAAGTAGTCTTAATAATCAATAGGAAAAATCAAGTTGCTTTATAAACTTTAATAATTTTTGTCAAAACATTAAGTCTTTTACTATCAGTTATAAATGTATATGGAAATGAAAAAAGAGTAAAACTAATATTTAGTACATTAATGTTTATGTAGTATAATTTAAAACATTAGAAACATTGAGAAGTATTTAATTTCTTTGTAAAAACCTTGTGGAAAATAATCTGAATAGTGCCTGTCTTCCTGTCCTATAATGCCTTGACGAATTGTCATACTTCTAAGTTTGCATCAGCTTCCAACATTTTATCCTTAATGCTTACTATGTTGTGAAACATCTCCATATTGCTCAAATGTGAAGGTTTTTGCTAGCCTGTCATTTCTAGACAACTTTATTCTTTTTATCACAACTACTTTTCTTTATCAGTAAGTTTACTGCTTCCAAGTTCTCAGGTGTTGCTAGAGTCTCTGGAATAGTGACAGTTTCAAAATTTCCATGGTCAGTTCTTCAATAATTACATTTACACTTGGTTCCAGTTTTACTTGTAGCATTGATCACTATTCAATTATTTGCTGCACCTTCATTTTTGTTGGCCAGTTCTGTCTTTTGATTATCCATTCTTGTAAAATGTATGTGATGGGACTACATGTTTTACTGTCTGTGTGTGAACTGAATGACTGATGCAGAGTGACCAGTCACTTTCAGACTTTGAAAGAAGTGACCTGATTGGTCACTGATGTACATCTGTTATTTATGTAGTGTTCTGTGAACTGAAAAGCGAGTGTTGAAGTTTTTATTTTATGCAGTTTCATGCATAAAATAGTTATGTTAATATAATAATAGTTAATATAATGTGGTAAATTTGAGCCACATTGTTAAGTAATTGGTATTATTTAACTAAACTGTAGCAACTGAAATTTATGCATATTAGAAGCATGTACAGCAAGGATATCAACGCTAGAAAACTGTCACATAGACCAGATCAGAAAAGCTGGTCCAGATCCAAAGATTACTTTCATTTTGTTTCATAATTACTTCCTTACCTAGTAAGTAAGGAAAAGATATGAAATCAAAGATAAGTGGGGGGGCAGGTGAGTTCACTTTCCTGATGTCCCTCTATGTCCTGAAGATGTTTCTGAAGTTTAGTAGTCTCAGCCACCCCCTGGGCTGGCTGCCTTTTTCTGTCTTGTTGGGGATCCATTGAGAACTAGAGAGGCAAGCTAATCGCCAAAGTTCTCACAGCTTGTTAATGGCAGCATAGCACTAGAAGGTTAGGTCTTCTGGTACTTGGTTCTGGGATTTATTTTTTTTACCGCAGTTGCTTTCTTTTGATCACCTCCAAGCACATCTTGTTACCCCTGTGTGATGGGCTGTGAGAAAATGTGGACTGAGGAGCTTTTCATTGTTAGGGAAAATCTGCTCTAGGTAATACCTCAGAGGTCAAACTAGTAGGGCTTTCATTTCTCTTACTGCTAGTGGGGACAGGAACAGTCTTCTACCTCTGTAGCTTTTTGGACAAGGGGAGCCTTAATCCAGAGTGTACATATAGGTTAACATTGTACACTGAAAAATTCTTTAAGCTTCTCCCGGATTCTAGCACACTTCCGATATATCAGTTGCAGCTCCCAAACTGCTTTACGATGTTTTCTCTGACATAATGAAGCCTTTGGCCATCACTGCTACTTTCAAAATCAAAGCCTTTTGGTCTCTAATGGAATGTTTATAAAAATACTCCATTTTGAAATTTGCTCAGGAAAAGGAAGTATGGTAAATGATGTTAGAATTCCCTCCGGCTTGCCTTGGCATTGATTCGTTTAATGTTATGTACTCTGGAAATATCTGGAATTAGTGTGAATAAGAGTATTAAAACCCAAAGTTAAATAAGCTCTTATCTTCATTGTCTTCTTTTATGGAAATATAGCATCAGATAGGCAGCCCTAATTGTTACTTCTATATGACTTGATTAATTTCCTTTGCCAAATATAATATAGTAATTGAGGGTTAGCTTAAAATCCCTAATAGCTATGTCAAAAGTCTCATATGTTTCCATTCTTTTGCTAAAGTTAAAGTGGAAGGTTTTATTTAGAAGGAGCAGTATAGGATGGCAAGCCTGTAGTCAAACAAACAAACAAAAAGCCACAGAACTATACTCTGTATATGTTGTTTTCTGTTGCTTTCTTTGGTGTCAATGAAAAAAAAAAAAGGAAGAAATAAAGACAAAAAAGAAAGAGAGTCAAATGTATGAAACATTCAGTTTAGTAACATAGTAAATCAGAATACTTACATATAGAAGAGACCCAAGGACCTTTGGCTTATCTGGTGCTATGGTGGTGGTTCTCTCTTGATGTAAGCCATTGATGGATCTTAAAGTAAGAAAATAACATTTATTCAAGAAGTATTTAATAGGACTCCTATATGCCAGGAATTGTTCTAGGGAGCTAGCAGTGAAATATAAGATAGACTCCCTGCTTTCCTGGAGCTTATACTCTAATGGGGGAGAGAGAGACAAAAAAATTACATGGATTGATTAATTAATTGATCAGTTCCATGGTTTCACCCTACATTTCTGTTAGTTTGCTCACCAGCACAGGCCTCTGATTAGCATGGTAAAAAGGTCTGATCACTCAAAGTATTATAGACTTGTAAAGTATTGAAATGGAACTTTGGGGAATTGAGGGCAGTGACCTTTTAGAAAACAGCTGGCTCCATCAGTGACTTCTGCTTGCTGTCCCTGTCATATGTGCTCCGTTGCTGACCTTTGTTGTTAGTTCTCATAGCACTTCAGCTTTCTCTCTGAAATAACAGAAAAATTACACAATTGGGACTGTTATTTTGACTTCCAATGCGGAACCATTTGTTAACTTCTTTTAAAAACATAATAAGATTTTGGGAAACTTTTGGGAAAGACTATTTGTCATTAGTCTTTTCTTATATAAGTCTCTTGAGTTCCCAAGGACATACCTTGGTAATAGCTGACTTACTATCTAGTAACAGTATTTGATTCCAAATTGTTTGATTTTTTTTTTCTGAGTTTACCTTTATTGTAAAAATTGCACTTAAGGAAAAAATAAGTTTTATCTTGGTAAGCAAATTTAAGGCTGTCACTTTTGCTGTTTGCATGAAATAAACATGCTACACATTTTTTTTCCATTTAGAAATATGTGGGTTACTTGATTATAGAGTAGTTACAATCAAGAACTCACAAACATCTTTGCTGATGTCCTTACGATCTTTATCTGCTCTTTAAAATTCCCTTGAAGAAACTACAAATACATTTACAAACCAAAACATTTTTCTCTTAACAAAGAAGGAACAACTACCATCATTGACTTAACTTGATACTCATAGTAGTAAACTTGGTTTTAATATAGGGAGGCTTGTTACTGTAGTTGATTTTGTTTTTGTTATACCTGTGGTTTTTGCTTTGTTTTTTTAGAGGCTGAAGGGAGTGTGCTCTTTCTGGGAGTTCAGTTAATTGTAGTGAGTAGATCAGTATTCAGTACAGTGTCTTTTAAGGCCCTTTCTAACTCTGAGATTTTAAGAATCTATGTTTACCTCTGCCCTGCTTTTTTTCCCCCTAATGACCAGAGCTGGGATTGTGTCGGAATGAGCTAAAGCGAGAATTGGGCTGGAGTGTAGGAGGAGGTGTTGGGCATTGAGTGAGAGTAATAAAACTATACAGTGGTTGTCTCTAAAAGATTATTACTGTTGGGTTTCTTCTTTATAGTTTTTTTAAAATACCTAGTATATTCTCTTCATTGTAATTACTTTTTTTAAAGATTTATTTATTTGTTTCAGAGAAAGCGTGTGATTTGGGGGTAGGAGAAACAGAGGGAGAGGGAAAGCAGATTCCCTGCTGAATGAGACCTGAGGATACCACAAGCCCTGAGATCAGGACCTGAGCCAAAACTAAGAAACCACCCAGATGTCCCTTAATTGTAATTACTCTTATAATTAAAGGGGAAAGGAAGAAAAAGATAAACCCATAGATAAAAGAAAATTTAGAAGTAACCTTCTCAAGTACTTTCCTCCAAATAGACAATCTGTGAATTCTTCAAGATGATAGAAAGAAGCTTTTTAAAAGAATTTTTGTAGAGAAAAGTATTTTCCATGGGGTTAGAATGCAGTGCTTATGTTTATTGGCTCATAAGAAGCAATTTCTTAAAAGATGGAATTTTCTTTGATGTTCAGATGGAATTTAAAGGTAGACCTTTTATATCCATTGGAGCTGGGACAGTCTTATTGATCTTTGTATCCCCAGCTCCAGATATAATGTCAGCCCATACTAGGTGCTCAAAACTGTTTTCTGAGTTGAACCTAATACCCAATTCTTTTTTTTTTTTTTTAAGATTTATTTTTATTTATTTATTTTAGAGAGCATGCATGTGAGAGTGAGTGCAAAAGGGGAAGGGCAGAGGGAGAGTATCTCAAGCAGACTCCACACTGAGGGCAGAGCACCACGTGGGGCTCAATTTATGACTCTGAGATCACAACCCAAGTAGAAATCAACAGTCAGCTGCCTAACCAATTGAGCCACCTGGGGCATCCCACCCCCAGTACCCATTTTAAGGGAATAACGAAAACAAGATAATCCTGAGTAAAAGAAGTGAATTTTTGATATGTTCTTTTTTCAGTTACTCTCCAAAATGTTCCTTTTCAGGAAATGTGAAAATGTTTTTATGTGTAATATATTGGAACCACAAGCACTGACTTTGTATTTCAAAGTTGGAAGAAATGAGATTGATGTTCCACACAGTTGTAAAATGCCAAAAATAAGTAGAGCTAGAATGAATTAAAGCCCAGTGTTCAAAAAGGCCAAGTAAAAGCTTCAGATCAAGGGTGGCTATAATTGAAAGGGTCCAAATAAGTATTTAAAACCACTCCTGCTGGGACTGCTAAGATTTCTGAATTTCAAATTGGCATTTTATGTTTGACAAGGTGACATTGTATAAGAAATGTATTGTAAAACACTGCTGTACGATAGGAAAATGATTGAATGTAAATATTTCAAGATGTGGACCACTGTTCAAATGTTATCATAAATCTTTGCCATTGTTTTAGGGGATAACCCTGCATGCATATATGAGCTGAATTGATAGAGCTAGCTCTTGGAAGGGAAATCAGCCATGAGTTTCTGCATCTCTGCTACTACTAATCTGATTTGACCACAAAATCAGATCTATCTATCTATCCTATTAGATCTTTGCCATTGTTATCACATGCGTATTATTACATAAAGTGGAAAAACTCTTTTGTGAAACTAATACATCTGGCATTGCTTTGACCTGTTCTTTGAATGGTCTGAGATGTCACTGGTAGGTGAAATTGGAATGGGTTGGGACAGTTTGTATTCTTAAACTTTGAAAAGTAAAGAAAAAAGCTCGAACTCTAAAGTTTTAACTATCTTTCCATTCCTTGCAGGTTTGGAAGGTTTACAGTAGCTGCTCTTCAGTCCAAAGTAGAACAGCATGAACGTGAAACCAATCGCCTCAAGAAAGCCCTGGAACGAAGTGATAAGTATATAGAGGAACTAGAATCTCAAATTGCACAGCTAAAAAATTCAAGTGAAGAGAAGGAAGCTATGAATTCCATTTGCCAGAGAGCACTTTCTACTGATGGCAAGGGGAGCATAGGTAACGAGGAGGATATGGCCTCAAAGAGTCAAGGTGATGGTGCCAGAAAGCAGGTTGGCTCATCCACCTCAAGTTCTCACCTGGCAAAACCTTCTAGCAGTTCTGCGAGGCAGGAATGCACCAGCAAAACAGAACCAAATTGTTCGAAGAACAAAGACCTATATCAGAAACAGGTGGAAATAATGTTAGATGTCACAGATACAAGTATGGATACTTACTTGGAAAGAGAATGGGGTAATAAACCAAGTGATTGTATACCCTACAAAGATGAAGAACTTTATGATCTTCCAGCTCCTTGTACTCCTTTGTCCCTTAGTTGCCTTCAGCTCAGTACTCCAGAAAACAGAGAGAGCTCTGTGGTCAAAGCAGTAGGTTCCAAAAAGCACTCAAATCATCTCAGAAAATTGGTGTTTGATGATTTTTGTGATTCTCCGAATGTTTGTAATAAAGATTCATCAGAAGATGATAGAAGTGAAAATGAAAAGAAATCAGAATGTTTTACTTCCTCAAAGACAGGGTTTTGGGACTGTTGTTCCACAAGCTATGCCCAAAACTTGGATTTTGAAAGCTCAGAGGGGAACACGATAGCAAATTCTGTTGGAGAAATTTCTTTAAAATTAAGTGAAAAATCAGGCTCATGCTTATCCAAAAGGTTGAATTCTATTCGCTCTTTTGAAATGAATCGGACAAGAACATCCAGTGAGGCATCAATGGACGCAGCTTACCTTGACAAAATCTCTGAACTGGATTCAATGATGTCGGAATCTGACAACAGCAAGAGCCCTTGTAATAATGGTTTTAAGTCCGTGGATCTGGATGGATTATCCAAGTCATCTCAAGGCAGTGAATTTCTTGAGGAACCAGATAAGTTGGAGGAAAGAACTAAGCCAAACCTTTCCAAAGGTTCTCTAACTACTGATCAGTTAGAAAATGGGAATGAATGGAAACCCACTTCTTTTTTTCTCCTCTCTCCATCTGACCAAGAAATGAATGAAGATTTTTCTCTTCATACTAGTTCTAACCCAGGAACTAATGAAATCAAACCCCCGAGCTGTTTGTTTCAGACTGAGTTTTCCCAGGGTGTTTTGTTAAGCAGTTCACACCGGCTATTTGAAGATCAGCGGTTTGGGTCATCTTTGTTTAAGATGACTTCAGAGATGCATGGTCTTCATAACCACCTTCAGTCTCCATGGTCTGCCTCCTTTGTGCCTGAGAAGAGGAATAAAAATATGAATCAATCAGCGAAAAGAAAAATCCAGAGCAGTCTTTCCAATGCTAGCCCATCAAAAGCAACTAAAAGTTGACTCATTAGAAAGGTGTCATTTATGTTTTTGTCCTGAGAGGAATATAAGTTTTTAAAGTTACTTTTTTCCCCTCGTAAAAGTTCTATATGATTTTGAATTGATAATCTGTAGTCAAGTGTCAAGTCAGAATGGTGGTTTAGCCTGTAGCCCAAATACTTCTGTTCATTTTAAAGAATTTGTCCTTTTTCAGTTTCATTTGGGCATCTTTTTAACTAGAAAAGATAGTTTCTTTTCATGAATATTATATGTATCTGGTTTGGGTGTATTTTGTTTTCTTGAATCTTAATTTAGCTGTTAGATACAGTGGCCTATTAATGAGCCTTGGTTGTCCTCAGAACTTGGATTTCTTAAATAAGACTTTTTGTGTTGTCTACACACTGCTCATAAGACACTTGAGTTCTTTAAAGCTTTCCTAGGGTAAAAATAATTTTGCTTGCCCTTTTTTATTTATGTTTAGTGGTGGCCCAACTTTTAGGCAGGGCCATGGTGGAGAAATAGCACTCTAACCTTAGTCCAATACTCATTTACTTTTTTTTTTAAAGACTTTTTTGTACGTATGTTTGCATTTTTAACATTGTGTTTTGTACAATTTTTGTGAAAACCTTTTGCTAAAATGAAAGAATACATTTTCTATATGAAAATATTTGTTTTATGTCAGGTAGCTTTCGTTTCCTCATCTTTTTGTATGTGTGTTGAAAATCAGAAATTGAGCCTTCTACTCTTACTTTGGAAAGAAGGCGTAGAACGGTTGGTTGGGTTTGGAGGAGCCTAAACGTGGGAACTTCATTATTCCAGATACACAGGTGCAGAAGTGCTCTTTGCCAAATTCTTGATCCACTTTCATCCCAGGGGAGGTTTTTTTTTGGAGTGAAGTTCTTGTTTGCATGTTACTGTTCTTTGTGGAAACTCTGTATGCATGGTAGTGTTCTTGCTTGCACTGTTTTCCTTACTTAAGAAAAAGAAGTTTTAGTTGGCTAATAGCATATCTTTTATGTAGGACAGAATTTTTTTTCATGAAGAGTGTTGAGAATAGGTGAGCTAAGCACAATTTTTAATTTAGGCTCTGAAAAAGTATATTCTAAACATGTTTGGTATGCCAATATAGGCCTTTAAAAATGGTTTGTATGCTAATGACTTGTTTATCTAATGTGCACTGAACATTTTACATTAATACTGTACTGTTTTACATTAATACTGCATGCTTTTTTCTATGTGAATTGAATAAAGGATGTCATAAGCACTGTAATCCTTGATGTTGTCTCAGATATTGAATTAGCCTTTAAAGACCATTAAAACTTACCATTTCTAATTGATCTTATAAGGGTTGAATGATTTTTACATTCTTTAATGATTTTTAAGAATCCAAAAAAATATTCCATATTACAAGAAAATGACATAAAATTCAAATTTCAGTATTTCTAAATAAAGTCGCATTAGAACACAGCTACACTCATTTGTTTACGTATCATCTATGACTACTTTTACATTGCGGTGGCAGAATTGAATAGTTGCCATTGAGACCATATGGCCCACAAAGCCTAAAATATTTACTGTTTGGCCTTTTACAGAAAAATTCGCTGACCCCTGTTAATAATAGACTCTAGGATTCAATGAACCATAAAAGTATAACAGATCATTTTTATGATTTAAAGAATAATGCCCTCCACTTTTAGAAATAATAAGGGCCAAAAAGAAAAGCTAACAAAGCGTAATTTTTGTTTTATCATAAATATTTTCCAATAAGTATTTGTATTTTTTTCGATGTGTTAAAGTTAACTGATAGTTTATGAGATATCAGAGGTTTAGATATCTTTGACAATGTAATATATTTGAAATTCTATTAAATGTAGAAATCCACAATTTTTCTGAGTAATCATAGAGCAAGTTGGGGGTAAGCCTCACTCTGATTCTATCTGTAACTCATCTTTACTATGAATGTGTCAGTTTTTAATCCATTAATCCAAATATATACTGACAATGTGCCCTTGCATTCCAGAACGTGTAACCTTATTTACTAATGTCTAATCAGGGTTAGAGTGCCTCTGTTGGACCGGAGTCTTTCCCAGCTGCTTCAGAAACATTGCTCTATTCTTCCCAAAACAATATTTCATATATTAATCAAACCTGTGACATTTCTCAGTTGAAGGGAATAACCTGCAGGATTTTATTTTAATCACATATTTTCATGTGTACTCTTTACCTCTTTTACGATAATCTGATCTATCATGATAAATGTGGTGGTTTCATATATCTTTTAAGTATATTTATTATATGCACACTTTAAAAACAAAACAAAAACTTTTATTTAAACCAAGTACTTTGGGACGCCTGGGCGGCTCAGTGGTTGAGCGTCTGCCTTTGGCTCAGGGCCTGATCCCAGGGTCCTGGGATCGAGTCCCATGTCGGGCTCCCTGCATGGAGCCTGCTTCTCCCTCTGCCTGTGTCTCTGCCTCTCTCTGTGTATCTCTCATGAATAAATAAATAAAATCTAAAAATAAAATAAACCAAGTACTTTGCTAACTTCTATTTCCTTTAATCATCTTCCCAAACTCTGTAAGCCAAGAACTGTTATCCTCAGTTTAAAATAAGAGATTTGAGGGGTGCCTGGGTGGCTCAGTCAGTTGGTTGAGCATCTACTTTCAGCTCAGGTCATGATCCCAGGATCCTGGCATTGAGCCCTGCATGGGGCTCCATGCTCCACAAGATCTCTGCTTCTCCCTCTCCCTCTGCTTGCCCTTCCACATGCTTGTACTCTCTCTCAATCTCTCTCTAAAATAAAATCTTTAAAAATACATACAAAAAAAATAAATGATTTGAGGACTAGAGGTCACATGGCTGGAATGGGATAGAGCCAGGTCTTAGAGCTGGGCCTCTGACTAGAGTTTGTACCCTTCCTCTCCTATGCTGAGAGTTCACATTTGGAGGCCAAAGGATGAATGGATTTGAAATTTCCAAGGATTTTTTTAAATTACTTTAGAAATATTTCTAAACATGTTTTTAACATGTTTCTTTCCAAGTAGCATTTAATTCCTGCCAATGTTCCAGGGTCTAACTCCACTACTAAGTGGAAGCTCAGTGATGAGAGTTGTGTGCCACTTAGACATTTAGAAAGTTTGTATTTGCTCTGACATTTTGATGAATTTAACCCTTCCTCATTGGGAGGGTTAGCACTAAGGCTGTGTTAGAACAATACGCACTCGTGATAAGAGAAGCAGACACTAATCTGTCATGTCTCTAAAAACAGCATCTTTCGATTGCTCCTCTTTCTAAAATGTAATAGGTAAGGGAATGTAACATGATGCTGGGCTTTTTGTTTTGTTTTACATGCCCTTTAGTGTTCATCTTTTAATTTTCAAAATCTTAATTCCATCCACAATGACATGACTTTTTCCTGTTTTAATTGATCAGCTGTGACTAAAAGTGAAAATAGTAGGTTTTAAGATGTATAGCTCCTTAATTTCAAATTTGCTTTGTATTCTTATAATTTCTTTTCTATTTACATTGGTTTAGAACTAAAGTTACCACTGAATAGAGGAAGAACTTTGGTCTTAAACCCTAAGATGTTTCAGGAACTTGATTCTGTCTACTTGAATTGTTTTCAATTATTCTGTATAATACATATACCAGATTTTGTACCTGTGAGTGATACTTGTAGAACATCAAACTGAGATGAACAGTTTAACATTTATGGAGTGTGGCCCTATTAGATTAAAAGTGTTTCCCAAAGCTTCATAAGGTCTTTCATTCCTATTTGTGGGAGTCCTACAACACAGTCTTTGCTGTGATGATGTAACCCAATCCTTTTAATAATACTTGGCAGGGAGAAAACCTTTTAAGCAATGATCTCAGAGTGCATAGTGAACATTTATTGCCTAATTCTCGGAACCCCGCTCTGAGCGAGGAAACATCTAGTAAGATGCAGATTTCTTTTAAGAACCCATCTGGAGCTCAAGCTACGGTGATCTTCAGTTGTATAGGACGGAAGCGACCCAGAATACTTTGAATTGGAACTCCACTTCTTGAAATGGCAGATTCTTAGATCTGCTGTGTCTTTAGAGGGAGCAAGCCAACTCCCTGTAATAAATGTTAGTTGGATGACCCCAATGTGGAGACGTGTGTGCCTTGTGCAACGCTCGTAATTTCGTGGTGTAAAGATCTGGTTACCAAAGGCAAGGATTTAGGCATTTACCGAGACTTTCTGTTCTGACAGAGAAGCTAGTTCTGGCCCATTTTGATCCTTAAAGCACGGTGAGTAGAAAACGTCGGTGCTGGGGATAGCATGGAGCAGAGAGGAAACCAGGCATCTCCACGGAAGTGCCGTTCGCGTTGGGTCTCTCAGGATGAGTAAGAGCTCGGTGTGGGAAAGGACGCGTCCTCGAGGGGCCTGTCGGTTGTCCTTGTAGGGGCGCCTGTTTCACGGGCGTCTCAGAAGAGGTGCCCAAGGCGCCACTGCCTAACGTCAGGGCATCCGGTTGAGAAAGGGCTCTAGATTGCTCCAGCCTGACCTTGCAAGTTTGGCTTTGCTCCGCCTCCTCTTTCTCGGCGTCCCCCGAGACTGGAAGGAAGCTCGCCCTCGCCGCCGGGGCCGGCGGCCTGCTGGCGAGACAGCGGCTCCCTGGGCGCGGGGAGGCGCGGGAGGCGGCCGCGCGGGCCCATCATCTGTCCATTAAGCCCGGGCTTGGCGCGGCGAGGCCGGAAGGCGCGACCTCCTTCACTCACGGGGTCATCTCCGCGCGGGGGGCGGGGAGCTGAGGTCCAGCCCGCTCGGCTCGGCTCCGAGCCCCCTCCCTCCCTCGCACCCCGGCCGGCCCGGCCTTCGGGACTTGGGGATTTCCGCGGCCAGCGCAGCGCGGCTCTTCCCCAACCCCGGCCCGCCGGCCCCCGGGAGCACCGACGCGCCCGAGCCCCGCGGGCCGGGATTTCCCGCGCTCTCTCGAGGGCGCCCTCAGCGCGTCTCGCCCAGGCCCCACCCCGGACTTGCTCTGCGGTTTCCTTTCATTTTATCACCACTCGCGAAACCTGGCGATTAAGACGCGAAACCAACAAAGAGTTTTCTTTCCACCTTAACCTTGCACACAATCCTTTAACAAATTAATTAATCCTAATGAATTAACACTTCATTTATTTAAACGCGCTACAGTCCATGAATTAAATTTTCATGCAGTGATTAAAGGCTGTTAAAATATGCATGATTTCGTTAAAATTTTATAATAAATCAGGGCAATGTGTTACATGACAAGGCAACTATTTCCCAGTCCCTCGCAAGGGGCTTTGATTTGTGCGGGCGGCGAGGAGGAGGGGCGGCGGCGGCGGCGGCGGCGGGGAGCGCCCGGGCCCGGCGGCGGGACCCCACTCCGCACGTCTGCGGTGGGACTGGCGGCTTCGCGCTCGGCTCGGCGGCTTCTGGGCGCTCCCGGGGATCCCGCTCGGGCGGGCGGAGCTGAGCCTGCGGAGGGCGCGGCCTGCACGCGGCCGGGGCCGGGCTCCTCCGCTGCCCGTTGGCGCCCGCGGGGCTCCCTCGACCCGGGCCTGCGTGCGGGCGGGCGGGCGGGCGGCGACTGTCTGAGAAGAGGGAAGGCGACTGAATTCCTGTGTCGTCGCACAGTCACTGGCGGGAATGCCTGCTGTAGACTCGCTCTGTGCCTTGCTTTAAACCGGGCACCTCCAACACCGCTTTCTGAACAGCGCGCCCTTCCGGTTTTGAAGGAGCCTGGTGGAGCGGGGTGGGGGGGGGCGTGGGGGGCCTTTGCTCCTCTTAGGATCTCCTCCCCAGGGCCCCGGGGTTCACTCGGACGGCGAAACTGGGACTGGCAACTAGCGGGCGGGGAAGGCCGTGCCCCAGTTAGGGCCGAGACGTAATGGCCCGGCTCCCCCCGTAGATGTGCCACAAGGTAGGTTGGCTTTAAGTCCACACAGAGATGCAGGTGGAGAGAGAGACAGAGACAGGGAGAGAGACAGAGAGACACCCACATAGTAACGCCGAGAGTGGTAAGGACCGGCAGTGACCTTGACTGGGGCGCGGCCTCTGGGGTGGGCTGGTCCACATCCCGGAGAACGTTCCCGAAGAAGATGCACTTCAATGGAGCGGCCGGCAGGGAGACGGCAGCGGGGCATCTACCGGCTCACCCGGGAACCTCCTCCGCAGGTGCCAGCTGGAATCCTGGCTGAACGCGGGGCCGGAGCCCTACGGAGATCACCGTGGGGCCCAAACCTCACTCGACCTCAGCTCTGGGGAGGGCGGCGAGCAGCCCCCGGGGCGGGCCGAGCCGCGGCACAGGGAAGTCCCCGAGCTCCCGCCGGCCGGAACGCGGCTCGGAACTGGCGGCCGGGGCAGGGCTGGGCCCCGCGGCTGGCGGAGGGCAGGGCCACCGCCCGCAGTGCGACGGGATGGGCGCTGCGGCCCCGCGCGAGCGACCTCCGAGGACCCGGGCACGAGCCGCGGGGAGCCCCGGCCCCGAACCGGAGCAGGGGGGACGGGATCGGCCTGCGCGAGGGGTAGCGCCGAGACGCCTAGGATCCGGGCAGCCCGGGCCCGGCCCTGGGAAGGCGCCTGGCCGAGCAGCCAAGGGGCCGCGCCAGCAGCTCCCCCATCCCACCCCGCGGACGGCCAGTGTGGGAGCGAGAGGGCGCCGCCGGGCCCACCCAGGGGCAGCTCCAATTCCCGAGAACCGACCCCCGCCCCGCCCTCAGGGCCTGCTCCTCCCCCGCCGGCCCCTTGGTTCTGGCGCGGGCCAGCTCTGAGCCCGGGGGCTCCCCCTGCACGCCGAGCCCCGGCTGCTGCGCTGTGGACTGTGCCTCCTTTCAAACTGGGCACCTGCCCGCCGGCAACGTGACGTCCCGAGCCTGGGAGGTGCAGAGCTGCGGCTCGGGCCGCCAGAACCCGAAGGGGCCGGCCTGCAGGGAGGGCCGGATCCCTGGGCTCAGGCCCGAACTGGGGCCGATGCCTCCTCCTGTGCACACACGCCAACTCCACGCACTCAAGTAGACATTCTTCAGGGCCAACCCCCTGGCCCTGAATCCGAACAAATAACTCGGGTTCAGTCCCTAAGGCGTGTGTGTGTGTGTGTGTGTGTGTGTGTGCGCGTGCCTGGGGCTGTTGAGTCCAGCGCTGATTTTCCCCGCGCCCCTTTGGAAGGAGAAAGGCAGCCCGAGCGGGCAGCAGCTGTCGGGCGCGCTCTCGGGATCTGTAGAGGTGGGTGGGTGTCTAAGGTTAGGAGACTTGACTCCCAGCACCTCCGGCCCTTGAACGGCCCCTCTCCTGCCGTTCACTCCAACCAAGGAATCTCTCTGCTCTCCGAGCTCGGGAAAAGGCAGCTGCCAAAGGAGATGTGAAGTGGGGCCTGCCAAAGGAGGAGGAGAAAATTAATTAATGAGGGAAAGAAATGTGTCTCTGATCCAGATGATAGACTCCCTATCCCTGGGGGCGGAAATTCCTTGGAAATCGATAGTTGTGCATTCATTATCCCCCTCTTGATAAAATGCAAAGCTATGAGATGGGGGGAGGGGAGAATCTCTGTTGGTCATTAAACAAGAAGAAGGAGTGGGGGCGGGGGGGGGATGTTTTCCAGGAATCTATGCCAGGGCTCAGACCCCATGTGGGCATCATTAGCACAGTCAGGGGCCAACTAGTTACTGCACTTGCCAAACCAGAAAAACAAAGCAGTGACTTATTGGCGAGCCTCAGTCCACCACCCTTTTCTTTCACGGCAGTGGGGTGAGTAGAGAAGAAAGACTTCATGAGGTCCCAGGAACTGCCAGCAGATCTGCCACTGTGCCTCACTCTCTAGCCTGGGGCTGAGGCCCAGCAGGGATGTGGCAGGATAACTGTCCCAGCATCATCTCCCACCCCATCCCATATTTCTCTACACCTCCCTCTCTTCGCACCTCTCAAGCCTGTACCATAAATACCCCTTTCACCTGGGGCTGCCCCACTCTTAAAGACTGCTACCTCCTGGAGGGCGGATACCCATATTTTATACCTCATTTTCTCTCCAATGTCTTGCCCTGGCTCAACCTGGTGATTACTAAGCATTTGAGGAGGGAAAGAAAAGTAGAAAGTAAATGAGGGAAGGATGAAATAATTGAACTCCGAAAAAGAACAAGCTACTATCAAGTTTTACAGCTCTGCGTGGGGACAACGTACCCCTCTGGTCCAGTGTCCATCTCCTTTTTAGGAAGACAGGAGACTCTTCAGTGATCTTCCTGCTTGCTCCCCATTAACCTCTGGTTTGCTGAACTCTCTGGCTTTTTCTTCTGGGCCCTCCACATCTGCCTTCTCTTCCTTCCTACATACATGTGTTGTTTGGTGGTACATTTTTGCTCTGTGACAAGCACCTTCTTAAGTACCATGGTGGACACAGATGAGCCCCAAATGGGCTTGCAGTCCATTGGGTTAGGGGTGGGTTGGGAATTGAACCCACAGCCCTCATATTTTAACCCCAGGAAAAGCTGAAATACTCTCGGCAAAGGTCTGGCCCCATCCCAAGGTGTTGCTCAAAGAAAGGTGTCCAAAGAAACTTGAACTATAGAAGGAACCTTGGCAGGTGAGTGCACTCCTGATCTCTGGCAGGGTGCCTGACTTCTGGGTTTCCTGGTGCCCTCCCAGCATCATAGTGTAAACTGAGATGAGCTTCCAGTACTTTGGGGGCCCACCCTGGAGGAACCTGTGCTGTTTGCAATTCTGTCTCCCATGGACCCTTCCGGGCCCCTAAAAGCCACCCTTTCCCTGGGGAGTGGGCAGGATCTAGACTCTCAGCCTCTGCGGGACCCTTCCTTCCCCTAGAGAGACCGCTCAGGGAACCGCTGCCGTAGGTATCAGGAAGGATTAGGCTAAGCCTGGGCACCCGGTGTGAGAACTACCTTAGGACTTACTCGCTCCCTCCAGCGATGTCCTGCTTCTCTCGTCTATCCCCCATAGAGATAAAATTGCATTTAGCACTCCCAGGGGACCACGTAATGGATGGAAACGCAGCTCCTCTCACACCAGCAAGTGAACATTTTTCTTACTCCCGTCTCTGGCTGCAACGGGGGAGGAGTGTAGAGAGAAAAGAAAAGAAAGAAAAAGCCATGGTGACGCCTGTGGGCTCTTCTTGGAATTTGAGCATTGAGTGGGTATGCTAAATATGGACACGTTTATCCTAAGAAAAGATCCACACATTCGCAACTGAGGTTTATTGAAATGAGATCTGTTCTTTGGTGAAAATACAGTCCTCTTTGGTGTGGAAGAGACCAGAAAGATTATTTATCTGATCTCTGCCTCCCATAAGTAGCCTCTTGCCGCTCTCCAGCTCTCTTGCCACAGATGTGATAACATCTGGGCTGTTATTATCACCCGGGGCAAGCTCTGTGTCCCTGGGGACTTGGCACCTGAACTGTGGTTCTCCTGGGAGGCCCTTGATCTGCCTGCCACACAAGGGCCATAAAACAGGTTGGCTAATTGATTCATTCTTCTTAGGTTTTGATTTCACAATAAGAGAATACATAAAAAATAAAGTCCGGACCAGAGCTTAGGTTTCTTTCTTTCAAATTGGTTTGAATTAATATTTTAATCACACTTCCCTATAAACTGGCTTGATCCTGTCCCCTATTGGAGAAGAATATATGTGTATATAGAGATAAGAGGCAAAGAAAGCAAAAACAATGGGAGAGAAAATAAAGTTCTCTTTTCAACATCTTATTATTTTTTCTCTGAAGTGAGTTCCTTTTCCCGGAGTATCCAGCATAAAGTGTGTGTGTGTGTGTGTGTGTGTGTGTGTACTTGCTGAGGAGAGGAAAGGATCCCAACAACACCCTGTTAACTATTTTTCCTTTTGATTACTAGAAGCCTCAGATCACCCGGAGCTCGTTTGAAATGTGGGTTTGTACACGGTTAAAGGAGACAAACAATAAGAGAAATGCACAGTTTCATTTCAACAGCGGTTCCCTAGTAGAAAGCACACGCTCCTTGTGGCTCCTAAGTGGCTGTCACTGTCGGTGCCTGACACAGTTATATTCACAACAACAACAACAACAACAACAACAAAGTATGCAGAGGAAATTAAATTATATGGAAATCAATAGCGTCTGACTGCTTCAAACAAATGTCTGTCACCGCGATTATTCTCCAGGAACCTATTTATAAACCTTGAAAGAAACAGGTTCTTGCAGCAAAAGACAGCATCTTCTGCATTTCTGTGTTGTTATTTATACCGTATACAGAGGAATGCGCGGGCATAATTTAACATACAAATATCCAGCTGTATACATTATATAACAGCTTGTTAGACATCCCGGGGTGGAGGTGTGCCTGAGTACTGCGCATATATTCAGGGCCCGCGAAGGAGACGGGGGAAGAGTTTGAGAGAGGGAGAGCACCAAGGGGCTTGCGAGCATCTCGAGCATCTCGTCTTCCTCCCCCTGAAAGGTGCGTACCCTGAGACAATAGCCAGCCCTCTCGATCTTGCCAGAACCGCGTTGGGAAAGGTGAGGCGTGCAGTGCGCATGCCCGGGTAGCTACAGGTGCATCACCTGCGCTGTCCTTGCCGGTGGTCACTATAAGAGCGGCTCCCAAGCGCCTGCCGCGGCCGGGCGAGCGCGCGCGCGCGCAGACGCACGGCGCCGCGGAGAGCGAGCGAGCGAGCGCGCGTCAGACAGACAGAGACAGCTGATGCCTGTCCGCGCGGCGGGGCCGGGAGCTCTCGCGAGAGCTCCCCGAACCGGCCGCGAGAAGTGGGGCTCAGGTGTAAGAGGAGTGCATCCCGTCGGCGCGCGGGGCTAGAGCTCTAGGAGAAGTGGGATCGCGAGGCCGGTGCGCGGCGCTCTGCACGGTCAAAGGGAGCGCCGGGCGGCAGCGGCGGCAGCAGCAGAGGAGCAGCAGCAGCAGCAGCAGCCCCCGGCGCGGCCGCCGCCTCCGCGCCGCCAGCCGCCGCGGCTGCAGCCTCCGAAGGGAGGCTGGGGGAGCCGGCGTGCGCACTTTCCCGCAGACTTTCGGAGTGTTTGTGGATTTACATGCCAAGCCATCAAGATGATGTCTATGAACAGCAAGCAGCCTCACTTTGCCATGCATCCCACCCTCCCTGAGCACAAGTACCCGTCGCTGCACTCCAGCTCTGAGGCCATCCGGCGGGCCTGCCTGCCCACGCCGCCGGTAAGCGCCCCACGCCCGCGGCCCCGGCCCGCGCGCCTGCCCCCTCCCCGTCTCCGAGACACTGCATGTCGGGTGCCGGTGTGCGCACAGGTCCAGGTGCGGGGATTTGCATTTGCGGGCAGGGATTTTTAGAGGAATCCCGCCGCGAGGCATGTCTTGTCCGGTGGCGCTTACTGTCGTGTACCCGTCGCCTCTGCCTCTGTGTCGGGCGCCTGCGATCAGAGAGCGGAGCGCTGGGGCCATGACTCTCGACTTCCCTCCACTTTCTCCGTTAATTTCACGCCTCGGAAAGGCGGCCTCTGTGCGTGCTCGGGTGCGTGACACGGGTCCCCAGCTGCGAGTTACATCTCCATTTCTTCTTCTTCTTCTTCTTCTCCCCCCCCTCCTTTTTGGTCTCCCACGCCGGTTCCCGGAATGTGTTCTCGTGTCCCCCTCTCCCCTGCACCTGCCTCTCTCCCACACTCACGTCCCTTCTCCTCTCTCCCCCCTGTCTTGTCCCCAATGTGCTTCCTATTGCGTCTTTCCCGGTCTCCACTGTCCCCACCTCCCTTGTTGTTATTTCGGTTGCTTTGTGTTTGGTTTGCCCTCTGCTCGTGCTCTCCGGCTTGTGTGTGGTTTTGTTTTGCGCTTTTGCTTTTCTTTTTTTTTTTTCCCCCTTCCGTTTTGTGGCTTTGTGTGTGTGTGTGTTTGTTTGTTGTTTTGGTTTGGTTTGTGTCGCCTGCAGCTGCAGAGCAACCTCTTCGCCAGCCTAGACGAAACGCTGCTGGCGCGGGCAGAGGCGCTGGCGGCCGTGGACATCGCCGTGTCCCAGGGCAAGAGCCACCCTTTCAAGCCAGACGCCACGTACCACACGATGAACAGCGTGCCATGCACGTCCACGTCCACCGTGCCGCTGGCGCACCACCACCACCACCACCACCACCACCAGGCGCTCGAGCCCGGCGACCTGCTGGACCACATTTCGTCGCCCTCGCTCGCGCTCATGGCCGGCGCGGGGGGCGCGGGCGCGGCGGGCGGCGGCGGCGGCGCCCACGACGGCCCGGGGGGCGGCGGCGGCCCGGGGGGCGGCGGCGGCCCCGGCGGCGGCGGCCCCGGCGGCGGCGGCGGCGGCGGCGGCGGCCCGGGCGGCGGCGGCGGCGGCCCGGGCGGCGGGCTGCTCGGCGGCTCGGCGCACCCGCACCCGCACATGCACGGCCTGGGCCACCTGTCGCACCCGGCGGCGGCGGCCGCCATGAACATGCCGTCGGGGCTGCCGCACCCCGGGCTGGTGGCGGCGGCGGCGCACCACGGCGCGGCGGCGGCGGCGGCGGCGGCGGCGGCCGGGCAGGTGGCGGCGGCGTCGGCGGCGGCGGCCGTGGTGGGCGCGGCGGGCCTGGCGTCCATCTGCGACTCGGACACGGACCCGCGCGAGCTCGAGGCGTTCGCCGAGCGCTTCAAGCAGAGGCGCATCAAGCTGGGCGTGACGCAGGCCGACGTGGGCTCGGCGCTGGCCAACCTCAAGATCCCGGGCGTGGGCTCGCTCAGCCAGAGCACCATCTGCAGGTTCGAGTCGCTCACGCTCTCGCACAACAACATGATCGCGCTCAAGCCCATCCTGCAGGCGTGGCTCGAGGAGGCCGAGGGCGCGCAGCGCGAGAAAATGAACAAGCCCGAGCTCTTCAACGGCGGCGAGAAGAAGCGCAAGCGGACTTCCATCGCGGCGCCGGAGAAGCGCTCCCTCGAGGCCTACTTCGCCGTACAGCCCCGGCCCTCCTCCGAGAAGATCGCCGCCATCGCCGAGAAACTGGACCTCAAAAAGAACGTGGTGCGGGTGTGGTTTTGCAACCAGAGACAGAAGCAGAAGCGGATGAAGTTCTCCGCCACTTACTGAGGGGGGAGTGGGAGGTGCAGGGCGGGGCAGAGCGGGAGCCCAAGGGCTTTGGGGGGCCTTTCCCTGAGCCCGTTTCCTCCTAGATCTGGAGTGTCCGTTACCTTGCTTGCATCTGGGGAGTCCCTCCGAGCGCACTCTCCTCCACCCCCTCTCCGCTCTCCCTGCCCTTTACCCTCCCCAGAGAAGCGGACTGGGGTGCTGGGTGTGGACACCCGAGAGCCAGGCGCGGGGGGAAAGGGGGGATATTTGGGTGAGAGGGGAGTTTGGGGGAAGGAAGACAGAGGCTGGAGGAGGGGTTCAGAGGAGCAGATTGGTTCTGGGGGTTAGGGTGGGGGGGGGGGAGACTCGGGAAGAGTAGGGAAATGAACTGTTTTTGACCAGAGACACTTGTCAAAATCTCCTGGGGACCAAGGGACTATGTACAAAAACAAACCTACCAACCACCAAAAACCAGACAAATAAAGACAAACTAAAACAGAACAAAAGCAAAGAAAAAAAATGCTTTAGAAACTTAACTCTGGGGAGCCGTATTCTGCAGCTTCATTACCCCCTAAGGAAGAGAAAAAAGAGCACCCCTATTACTACCACCAACCCCAACCCTACATACCTGAACTGAGTTAAAAACCGAAAACCAAACACACCAGAAGGTGAAATTCTGGGTAGCGAAGCTAGCTGTTCTGTCTCTGTGTTTACTTTTTCCCTCCCAAGTCTCACCTCCACCCCATCCGTGTCCTCTTTGATTTATTTTCTCCGTTCCAATGAGACCCCATACCTGTTCTCCATTGCCAGAAAGTGAGGGGGGTGGGCACAGCTGAATGAGAGGGAGGCTATTCGGGAGTCCCAAGTTTTCCTGTGACCTGGCCTATACTCCTGGCCTCGACACTGTCTGGTGGGGATGTTTAGAGAGACACACAGGGCTTTTGAGCTGACTAAAAGGCAGAATTTAGGAGCTCTGAAATAAATATTTTATTCCAGGAGAATAAAACAATTTGACAAAGTTTTTCTCTTTGCATTTCTGCTCTTATATCTAAGATCTGGAAAACAGATTACTTCCAAATAAGCTCCCCCCCCCCCCCTCCTCATGGAACTTGCTTGCCCTTTCATTTATTTTTCCCAGTGTGGTTTATTTTAAACTCTCTACTGACTTTTCCCCCTATTGATTCAAATACACTGATGGGGTGGAAGACGGTAGGAGAAATACTGTGCCCTATTTTCTCTCCAAAACAAGACCCACCTTGCTCTTCTAGGTACCCTTTCTTTCTCTCTTTGAAAAACATGAAATCTTTGAAATACTGGAAAGTTTCTGCTTTCAGTTGGAGCAGGACTTGGCTGGGAGAAAAATCAACTAAATCCCAGAAGAGAGGAAGAGAGGTTTAAAGCCCTTCCGTTTGTTTCAAAGGGGTCTGCATGTTGGGGGGGGAGAGCAAAACAACTGTTTCATTATTGTTATTATTATTATTGTTATTATTATTCAAAAGTAATTTATTGCTGGGGATAAATGTTGGGTAGGAAGAACTTTAATTTGCACTATCAGTCTCCCAAATAGAAAATCATGTATAGTATTTCATAGTAATAATCAAGGTACTCTATGAACTGCTGCTGGATTTAAAAAATGAGACAGCTGAAGGTGGTTAGGTAAAATGCCTGCTTGGTGCACAAGATACTCTTTCGATCTCGTGTGGAGATGGTTTATTACCATCCTTTAATAAGAACTAAAAAATTGAAAACAGAACAAATGAGAAAAAAACTCTGCCATTTAACAAGACTGAAATCATGCATGATCTGAAAGGTGCAGAAAGAAACACAATTAGGTCTCACTCTGGTTAGGCATTATTTATTTAATTATGTTGTATATCATTGTTTGCAGCGCAAACATACTATGCATTTGAAACTGAGCACTAAACTGGGCTAGCTTTCTGATAGACCGTTTTGTGGATAGTGTGATTTCACAGTCTACTGCCTGTTTTCACCGAAAACACAACATTCTTGTCATATTCTTGTATTTAGAGGAAGAGAAAAAAAAAAAGGAAGATTACTGTAAATATTTTCTTTAATGCACACACTCACACAGTGGTTACAAACTGCCAGTGTTAATCCTGAAATGTCTCACGGATTGATCTACCTGTCCATGTATGTCTGCTGAGCTTTCTCCTTGGTTATGTCTTTGCTCTATTACCTTTTCCCCTCCCCACTTCTATTAGAACCATTTTTGTGCGCCAAAATACAACAGGGGGATGTGTCCCGGTACGCTTACAAATAAAACATAACTGAAAGAAGAGCAATTTTATGATTTGGGTGCATTTTTGTTTATACTGGGCCAAGTCCTGGTAGAGCCGGTCAAAAAATGAAACTCAATTCAACCACAAATACAGGGGAGGATATTCAAAGGGGGATAAAAAGTGAGGAAGGGGTGAGAATGATGTATTTTTCTGCTGAATCAGAATTCACTTTCAGATAACTCATGTGAAAAGCGGTGCTCTGAATAAAATAAATTCTATATTAGTTGCCTGTGTTTATCAGTTTTTTTTAAAACTACAAAAACTCTTAAACCACAGCCTTCACTTCAGAGTGGTGGAAGGTTGTAAATAACCAGGTTCCCCCCCACACCCCAAATTAAATTGAGGTTCAGGGAAAGAGGCATTTGGAGGTATATATGTGGTTTTCTAGCCTATAAACATTTCTTTAAACATGTTGTAACTAAATGACTTTTCTTTGGAGGTTAAGAAATATATTTAAAAAAAAAATCATCCACTGATCTGTCCAGCCACCATGTCAAATGCCTGTGTTCATTTGGAACATTTAGTGTGCCACCTACTGCTCCAGAAAGGCCAGAGATGGTTTATTTCTTGGTGACCTCGGACTAGATTAGATGCCAAATGTACAAAGTTTCTTAATAGCTGGGATTATATCTTCTGACATCATCCTATTTTAGCCAAATCTTTTTAATTTCACCGGCAAATCTGTGAAACAAAACACTTGATGTTCAAAAAAGGATAATACATTTAAAAAGCTGTGATTTTAAACAGTTGTTAATGTTTTAAAAAAAAAGCACTAGAGGTATTTTTAAAAATAGATCTCTTCCATCAAAATTGATTTGTTTCTGTTGTTATTGACTTGAAATGTCATCAAAGTTTTTAATAAAATGCATTTGTAAAAAAAAAAAAAACCCAAACTGTTATTTTATAGGAAAAGTACGACCAGATTTCATTGTTGGAGAATCAGGAATGAACAAATGAAAAGATTTACAAAGACTGTCTTTTTTTTTTTTTTCAATCTGCTCCAAACAGAAATGTTGTAGGCAAATACATTTGTATTATATAATGATGACCTATGTATGTAATAAGAACTTAAGCATTTGTTTTGTATTAAAATCCTTACCAAATAAAAAGACGATATTATGTTAATAAAACACCATGAAAACACATGCTTTGCAGAGTTTCCTATTTTATGTAGTAGGAAACTGTGCAAAACAGAAATGCTTTGCTCTCTGGTGAGTGAATCTGTGTACCTGGGAAGGAATAATAAGACTATTCTAAGACACCTTTGTCAATTTAGGAAGAAACAAACAAGCAAACGTCCTCCTGAAGCGAGTGCAAAGGCTTTTCACTCAGCGGTAGTTGGCCTTTCAAAGTTTTCTGGTTCTGAAGAGGAACTACACTCTAAGCAGTTTCTGAAACCAGTCGGTGAGTGGAAATAGTAAAACGCGTGGCTCCGGTACTTTAAAAGAATACTCTCCAGTTGGAGAGAGTGGGAAAATTGTGCTCCGTTTGTATTTCAGCTTCTCAGGAAATCCAGGCGGTCGTGGAGTAGGAAGGGCAGAGGAAAAATAAGCATGAAATGCACCTGCGACGTTTATGCCATCCATTCATTTTAAACTTCTCTTTGTCCCAGTCCTAGCTCAGGGTCCTGCTCCTTCCATAGGTCTAGGAAATGATGTCCTCAAGACACAGCAACTAACTTCTGAATAGATTTTTGTGTGACGCATGTTCTGAAATTGCTCTCAACTTCGATTACACTCTCGTAAATAAATCGTAGGCACTCGCTGCCATGATCTATCAATTTTTACGTTGCTCGTGATATGAAGCCTTCTTCGGCCCTGTTACCACGCGCAGCACAAGGCAGGGCGCCCGAGCCCCTACGACTCACCTGGCCAGCCCCCGCCCGCGGCCCTCTGGGCGGTGTCGCCTGGGCCTCTCCCGTCGACCTTGCGTGAAGCATCCCCGCTGCACCTGTCTGGGGGGGGGGGGGCGGGGGCGGGGATGAGCTTTCATAAGTGTCTAGTCCATGAAGTTGGAATTGTGACTTCTGACTTTGGCTAAAAAAGCAAGTGTTCCGCACTCCACTTGAATTGCCTTGGTGGCCAGCGGGATGATAAAGGTGAGGACCACAGTTATTACCTGGTGCGGTGCTGCTTATCGGTGTTCCTGGCGCCGCGGTCGTAGCCCCACGACGGGAGCCACACACAGCTCGCGGGCGGTTTCAAAGGAGACCGCAAGCTTAATTGATTTTTTTTTTTTTTTAAATAGCAGCCGAATTCTAATTCTCGCGGGGAGCCTCTTTTCCACCTGCGAGATAAGCCTTGTCGCAATAATTACGTTATTTAATATTTGATCAAACCTTCGCGCCGCCGCGGCTGGCGGCGCGGGGCCGGCTCACGCCCTCCGGGGCGGCGGGCAAGCGGCGCTCCCGGAGCCGGGCCGGGAACGTGCGGCGGGGGCGCGCGACCGCCCCGCTCCGGTTGCCTTGCCCTTTGAATAATTCATGGCCTGAGAGTCCTGGAAATTAATAAAATGAATGATAACAAGAAGCTAATTAAAAACTTTCCTAATTGTTGTCAACTTGATGGGAGACAGGCAGCCCTCCCAGTCGCTCTGCCCGAAACGGGAGAGCCCGGCTCGCGGGGCTGGGCGCGGGCGGGGCGGGGCGGGGCAGGGCCTCGGGAGCGGAGCGGACGAGCGCTCCTCGGACTCGGGGAGTTGCTTCGGGGGCCGCCTCGCGGGGCTGCTGCCTCCCCTGCAGCCGCCGCCCGCGGCAGCTCACCTGTCCCCGGGCTGGACTCGGAGTCCCGAGCGGGTGGAAGGGCGGGTGCCGTTTCCAACCACAGGCTGAGCTGATTGGGTCATAATTTGCAGCCAGGAGGGACCCGCCCTCCCCCGACCCGACTCGGATTCTCCCCCAGCCTCGGAGACACCCGCCCACCCGGGGCCGTCCGCGCGGGGCATCCCAGCGCCCCGAGCGCGCGAGCCTCGGCCAAGCGCCTCCTGCCGGGAGACTCGCGGCCTGAAGGCGTCCAGCCGCCCGAGACCGACCTCAGTTCCTCTCGGACGGCGGGACAGCCACCAGCCGGCGGGCCCCGGCTGCCACCCGGCCCCGCCGCTAACCGCCCCGCGACCGGTCAGCGGTCCGAGGCCCGGACCCCCCGCGCGCTTGCGCAGCGGTGTCGGGGGCGGCAGGCGGGGCGCCGCGGGCTGGGAGCGCCCGGCGGACGGGGCGCGCACGGAGCGCGCGGGGAGCGCGCGGGGCCCGCACATGCGCGCTGCGTGCTCCTCGTCCCCTGCGAGACGGAGCCGGAGTTCCGCAGCGGGTAATTAGGAGCTCGCGCAGGGCCACTCCCACCGTGTGAGCGCCTCGGGGACGTCCCGAGAGGGGAGCGACTAGCAGCTCAGCGAGGTTCAAAAGGCTCCCCTCGCTGCAGTTTGCCTAGGTCAAGCGGACGCCTTAAGCACCACGAAACTTTCAACACTGGTTTACGTTAAAAATGATTAATAATAATAATAATAATAATAATAAGGGGAAGTAAGATCTCGGTTTTTGTTTTGTTGTTGTTGTAGTTAAGGTGCGCACCACCAAAGCCCTGTCCTGGATTTGAACTTAATAGGCCAGGGTTTGTATCCGGGTGGGAGGAAGGCGGGCCACCCTGCTTCTGTCCGGGAGAATTTAGTAGAATCCTGGATCGCAAAACGGGGCTTGAAAATCTCAGTCCAGGGATCCCTGGGTGGCGCAGCGGTTTGGCGCCTGCCTTTGGCCCAGGGCGCGATCCTGGAGACCCGGGATCGAATCCCACGTGGGGCTCCCGTTCCATGGAGCCTGCTTCTCCCTCTGCCTATGTCTCTGCCTCTCTCTCTCTCTCTCTCTCTCTCTCTGTGACTATCATAAATAAAAAAAAAAAAAAAGAAAATCTCAGTCCAGAGAAGCCGGCCAAGCACAGGTAGTGAGTCCGGAGCCCCGCTCCTGCAGACGCGGGAGTGGAGCAACAAAAGCGCCCAGTTCCATCCCGCAGCCCCAGCCCCCAAAGCCCCGGGGGTAGCTGCCCTCTGATTTAGGACGGCGGGAGGATGGGAAAAGGAGATGGGGAACAGGATGCTGAAAGAGAGCTCGGACGGCGAAGTGGCAAAAGGAGGGATGGAGGAGGAAAAGAGACAGACTGCCCGCCTCGCTGAGGCAGAAATGAATTACAGAAAGTTTGGTAACTCTGACTCGTGGCTTCAGTGCAGCATAATGTACACGAACTTTTGTAGGCATGGATCAGACTGAAAGTGTTGACAGTTTCCAGCCGAGGAAATACACTTACACCAGTCTGTCCCCACCCTCTCCCCCCTCCGCCCCCGCCAAGTGTTGACAATAAACATTTAATGAAGGCAGGGACCTGGCTGTCTCCAGTCAGTGTCAGAATACTTTAAGCAGACCATTAGCACGGCTTCTTCCACTTCAAACGTCGCGCTCTACACTCTTAACATTATATTAAAAAAAAAAAAAAAACAGAACAAAGTGTGAGACGAATAATATGTTTATATGGATATCTGAAGCGGTCTGCAGTAGTTCTGATACCCCCTGTGTTTATTAACAGAAAGTAACTCATTGTAGATTACTCGCGCTTAAAAAATGTTAAATACAGTTAATGCAATATTAATCGCCCTTTGGTGATATAAAATGCAATATTTTCAGACAGCTATCGAGCTTTTCTAGAGGAAGAGCTGATGAAAAGAGTCACAGCTGAATAGTGGAGAGAAAAAGCCCGGTATTTATTGCTTTTGTTTGGCTTTTGGCTACAGAGACAGGAACCTTCTAATGGGGTAAGGACATTTATTTTATCTGCAATCTATTGCTGCGAGAGCAGGGGCGGCAGATGGGGCTGGTGCGATATTCGCAGTGTAATTTAGACCAAATCCTAATAACTAATAATGATTTATGTTAATTTTGATCATTTATGCGACTTTACGAAAGCATTGTCATGAAAGAGAAAGGAAGAAAGAAAAGAAAGAAAGAAAGAAAGAAAGAAAGAAAGAAAGAAAGAAAGAAAGAAAGAAAGAAAGAAAAAGCAGCATGTGAGAAGGGGCTCTGAGGCTGAGATTGGAGCTCTCAACTATCCTGGTTAAAATATGTTTTGAGATAGCAATGGAAATTCAGGCATTTTAAAAAGCAGGTAGGATCTATTTAACTTGGGCAGAGAGTCATCTCCCTGGGGTTTGCATTTCTTCTGAAAATATAGCTAAATGAGAGGAATTGAGACGCCTTTGAGCGAAAGGCTCTTTCATCCCAGTTTTAAAGAAAACAGATATGTTTCGATTGTTTCATTTGCTTATATTCAACTAAAGGGTCCTTTGCGCGCTTGCTTGCTTGCGTGTGTGTGTGTGTGTGTGTGTGTGTGTGTGTAGTGGAATCAAGTGTGTGCGAGTAATGAGTGCGCGCCGGGGTCTTCCCTCCAAGTGTAAGCTGAGCCCGTTGCTTGAGATCAGCCTTAGCGCGCGCGGGTGAGCAAGCAGTTGCACACTGCCGCCACGCCTTATGCAAAAGTTTTATTACTGGCTGCTTAAACAAGTTGCTGTATCTTAATCTTCACTTCCCATCTGATATTTGTTTGCCTAGAATCAACTTTTGAGAAGCTTTGCAGTCTCTACCTCCAGTCTTTCTCCTCCCCCAAGGGATCCCAGGGCTTTTAAACTTAAAAGTGCTTCCCCCTCTCCTCATCCCCCCTGGTAGCGTGGCGCGGGTTCAGAACCCCAGGGGCTGCCAACGGGACGTAGTTCTGCCCAGGAACAGGCGATTTTCGGCTGCCACGCAGTGCACTGCAGAGGGTCGGAGCGATTTTGAAAGGGAGGGTGCGTCTTGCTCGTGGCAATTTACTTTTTCGGTTACCTTTTGCGCGTTTCAACGCCTCAAGGCTATAGTTTGAAAGTAAAACAGCATCAAAGCACCTCCTTATTAGCTCTGTATTTGAGAAATCCGAAGATGAAACTACCTAAAAGGTTTAATAGGGCGGAACAGCATTTATTTGCCAAGCAAACAGCCAGAGTACAGTTCAAAAGGGGTACAGTGGTTTATCAGCAGGAGGCTGGAATAAGAACGTTGGGTAAAGCGAATTTCAAGCTTCAGTTATGCCGTTAGACCGTTAAAGTGAATGAAATAAGCTTCAAGTGGGATGTCTTCTTTGATTTTGAATATCATCTCCATATATATATATATATATATATATATATATATATATATATATATATATATTTCTGTCTCCTGGAGGCGTTCCCCACCTTCAGTTATATAGAGTTATTGTCAAGACTTTTGTTTGTGAACTTACAGATTTTGTAGAGCAAGAATAGTTACCTTTCTAGGGATTTGATCTGCAAATGTGTCTAAAATATCACATCTTTTACAGTTAGCATTTTCATAATTTTCTTCCTCTTTTTCTTATTTCAAAGCTGTAGATGTAAAAATACAGTTCATTTCTTCTACCAGGAAAAAACATGAAGCTACATGAGTCAAAGAAGTTTATTTCTTAAACGTTATGCTTCGTTTTATTTTTGCTTTTGAATCCTCTCTATCAGTAACTACTGTTATTGCATTGTTAGTATTTTCGGTATAAAGAGGACTTTAAACAAAATAAATGTTTAAACAAAATAAATCCAGGCAGGTGACACTGCCTGTTTACTGTTAATACTCAGGAGCTGGTGTGTGTTTGTGAGCTTGAAGCTGTGCCTCCACGTGTATATCCATATACAAACAGATGTAGGCACTATTTTTACGGTTGTTGACTGTAACTGAGTTTCATTTCTAAACTTTATTCAGGTTCTGTCCCAGTGTTTCAGCACTAGACATAACGCTTAAAATTGAAGAGTGGTGCATTATTGAAACTCTTTATCAAACAGCTCTGGGGTGCAGGCTTTCTGAAAACGCCGGCTCTGGATGAGGTCTGACTGTCTGACTGCACATAAGCCCCTAATATGTTAATGGCCGTAGGGGATGCCTAAGGTACTATCTCAAGCTGCTTCGCACACCATATGTCAGGCCGTTAGCCACATGGATCTATTAATCAAAAAGAGCTGGAGAGGGAGGAGAGGGTCTTCGGAAGGGGGAGAATGAGAGCAATGGGGGAGGGGAAGAGGGGAAGAGAAAGCATTTTAAACCCCCATCATTTCTCATTTCTTTTATAACAAATGAATAAAAATAGCTAAAGAAGAGTCAACCAATGCAGATTTCCTTTCTGTCAAGTTAAAGACTGTTCATAAATCTCTACTAGAAGAATTGGGGGAGTATCTGGTTCTATCAAAATAGAAGGAAATTTTACCTGAAGGGTCTTGTTTAGGGTTCCTTTATTGCAAAACTTTTATAGGTACGACTGGATACAAGAAATGTTGTTTTGTTAGGTAGGTTGTTTTGTGGATGAGCTTTATTAAAAGTAGAGGGGGAGGGGCAATGGGGCAAATGTGCATTTAGGGGATGTAAGGAGGGCATGGAGGGAGGCACCTGGAGGATTTGTAATGAATATATAATTTATTAATATATATCTACATGTACAGTAGCGTCTTCACCACCTTTAGTTTTTCTGATAGTAAATATAAAGTGTTTACATTTTTATCCCTTCCTTTAGGCTAGCTTTATGATAAACTGCAAAGTCTACAGGGTACAAAAAAAAGTATTGTTTTAAGAGAAGAGGAAATGAGAAAGCATTTAAATCTCCCATCTTTCTCATTTCTGCTTTGTTTAAAAGTATCTCTTGCCCTTGAATGTCGAAAAAAAAATTTTGGTTAGATAAATAGTTTAGAAAGTTTGCACAACCTTAGAAGTAATTATGTACTCAACATGGAGAGGGTATAAATGAGTAAGTCTGGTATAAATGAATAAAATGGTATAAATGAATAAGGCATTAAGTCTATAAGAAAAAATTTTACATTCTTTCTTGAAATGGTGTATATATTTTATTATGTGCCATAGACTTAACATCAAAGTACTGATTTTAAAATATCAGAAACAGAGCAATGAAATGAAAACATATAGGCACTTAAAATTAAAAGTTTTATTCTTTTCATGTGTGATTCTACCTGGGGATACAGAAAATATAAAATCAAATGTCAATTAAGATACTGTTATTGTTTTAATTGGTAACCAATGTTGATGAACCTTATGAGTACTTAATTTCTGGATTATTAACTTTAAGTTTCAAAATCTATAATTAATGATAAAATTTAGGAAATAATATCCTTGAAAATGAGTTTTAATGTCATGATTAGTAGGCATGATTTACAGTATTAATTTATAGGATAATGGAATGACTGAAAAGTTTATTGATCTTAGTTTTTAAATATATATGCAAATGATTGACCACTTATATATATTTGAGAGCACAAATTATACAATTGTATCACAAAACCTCTGTCATTAACATAGATTCACAGTACTCTATTATATTGGACTTACAAAAGAGAGAGGGAGCAGGATGAAAATACATTGAAGAAGATAATTGTGAAATTGTGCTTAGTGATAAACAACAAGTATATAAATGACATCCTTTACATTATTTATAGACTATAAGTGGAGTATTTTATGCTATATGTTAGGTTGAATATATTAAATATTCTTTATTTTTACAGAGGCACTTATTTGTGTTTATATAGAAGTAAGGTTCTCAGTTACAAGGAAAGGTTAACATTGGCAGGTGCCAAGCACATTACATTATTTGGTTTAGTTGGAAAATCATCTGTAACTCTTTTAGAAAAAAAATTTAAAAACTGGAGAATTGTATTATGGAGAACTGCAGTGAATGTGTAAATATGAGAGGTTCTGAAGCACTGTATTTCATCTAGAAGATGATGAATACATAAAAACAAGATCATCTTGAATTTCAAGAGTAGCTGGATAGAGAGAAACACTTATTATCTTTAAATTTTGGTGCATGCCACACTAGCCTTCATTTCTTTCCCTGTAGTTAAAAGGTAGCCCATATATCTGTCGCTTTGGGTTTCCAAAGACTCGTAACTTAATTCCTTCAGGCTATTCATCAGCACAGTAATTAAACTAGCAAATGGATGTAAATAAAGTGAAATTGGTTTCATGACAGATGAGGCGAAGAGGCCTCTGACATGAAACAAGGCAGGACAATAATGATTTCGGCAGCATCAGGCTATGGAAGGAACCCCAGCTGGATTTATTAGGTGCTGCAAGTGATTTGCTGGAAGCGGGCAAGACATGAGCACTCTTTAATTTGACAGGAATTTTGCATCCTAAGGAGCATATTGAAATATAAATCCAGAAACAAGTTCAGACAAACTGTAAACAGATGCGTTATTGAACTGAAGATACTCCTCAATATTAAAAAAGAAAGAAGCATAGAGAAGTAGTAGAAGGGCTTCAGTTGCACAACTTACTACTTAATGCTGGGGAAATGGCAAATAATTATGAAACATTTCTTTCTACTTATGAATTCTATTGCTATTTTAGGATTAGCAATTTTGTATTTTCGGGTTTATTTATTTGGGAAAACAACTAATACAACAGATGATTTTAAAAACCAGCATGATGAAAACATCTGTAGAAATTATGGGTATATGCATATGTGGGAGGAGAATATGACAAACTGGGATGGCAACTTATTTAACAGAGTACAATTATTACTGCATTTAAATTAAATCTGAGATAAAGATCTGGTACCAGTTTATTGCCTCTAGCAGTCTGTGCCTGGATATTCAGAAAGCAAATTTCTAGTTACAAAGAGAAATTGTGTCAAGCCCTTGATCAAATGAAAGCCTTGGAATTAAATGTGGATTTATCCTTGCAAAATAAGCAGTTCCACAGACCAGGGGGAACCAAGTATAGCTGAAAATTGATGAATATGTGAAAGAGAAGGTGGAAGGAACGAGTTCTTGGCTGGCTCAAGAAGGCTTAAATGGAAGTTAAGTCACCAATTCCACTGGAATAAGGAAGTCCCACATAGAATAAATAAAAGACATGTTCACACTAGGAGCAGATTAGCCCCTCTCTCCATGAAAAGATGAGCAATGAACTGTTTTATACTTAAATGTGATCTCAATAATTTAAGTCCCTTTTATGAGGAGCACAAGCCTTCCATGAGTGGTTGCCCTCCCCACAAGATTCACGGAAGATTTTCAGCACCTTGGACAGCACCCCACCAGCGCAGGGATGGGGGGCAGCGGGGGCTGCCGCAGTGGGGAGGAGCGTTGATCCCCCACCCCCCAAAGGTGAAGTCTAAATACTCCTGAAAGTCTACGGTGGGTTTAATTATTTAACAGTGGATTCAGATCTGCGAGTGGGATACTAACACAGCCCAAGTCTTCAAATCTTTTAGAAAGCGGTATTTTAAGAGAAAGGGTGCAAACGCTGGGCAGTAGGTTATCAAAATTCTTAATGAAAATAAGATCTTTAGAAAACAAAACTCAGTACCCACTACATGCTCTCTCCCTTTTAATTGTGGGTGACTTTCAGGCCACGAAGGAATTTATAATGAAACTCAATTGGCTTTCTCTCTGAGCCTTTTCTTTGTTGTTGTTGTTTTTAGCAGAAAAATATGGCTAATTATTTTAAAGTTATTTTCCAATAGCAAGGCATAGGCAAGTCCTTTAATTAGAATACAGTCTGGATAGGGGGAGCATATGGAGGAGAATGTCAAGAAGAGGGTGCCAGGGGCAGATCCTCAGAAATCTGTATTCATTTCTGGCTCTTATTTGTTCAGTAATCTCTACCATCATAACTAAATCTTGAAGCACTGATGTAGTTCGAGTTGTTGTTGACTTAACGTCAAAATTCAATCACTGGGGGTTTTGCATCAGCCGGGCTACTTATTTGTCTAATAAATCCGTCATTTTGTAAGAAAAATATTTGAGCAGCCGTACTTGACCTCTTGGTATCCACAAGTCACATTTATTTCTCCCAGTTTACAAATGCAAAATCGAGATGATCATCTAATGCCTGGAGGAACTGTGTTGATTTCTGATTGGATTTTAGATGGAAATGTCTATTTTAAATACCTTGTGATTAAATTGTACGTATAATAGAATCCATGCATTTTAAGCTGATTCCTGCTTGGAAACTTAACAACCTGCACTGCTAGTCACACATACCGATGTCAAAAAACCAAAAACCAAAGACCAAAACCCACCCCAAACCCCACAAAATATGAAGCCCACCTTTTCCAAACGAACACCTAACATTCAGCCTCAATTGTAAGACTTTATTAAGGCCAGAGTCTTATTTTTTTAATCTTAAAATAGTTATTTTATGGATGGTTACTTTATGGATGGGGCCTCCCTTTCCCCCCCAAAATGTTCTAATTCCTGGAGGATAAGGCTTCATCATCCCAGTCCCAGGGACAACACACACAGGAGAATTAATAGCTGGCATTTCAGTCTCAGGGTTCAATCTGAGTGTTGAGTGTATTGTCAAACTCAAGTCCAAGGAAATCCCTATCCCTGAGTATTCCTTGTTAAGGAAAATAATGTGTTACGTTTGATTGAGTTAATTTTATTCTCCTGTATAGTAATGTGTTTGGAGATGCTTGAAAATATTTCCTCCACCTCTCTCCCACCCCTTCTCCTTCCAGCACCTTTTAGTGCAAAGACCTCTTCACAACTGAAGAATCTTAACAAAATATTTGACTAAAGCACAACGGAAGAGTTTCTCTGTGCAGTGTTGGGGGAGAAAGAGACACCACCAGGATCCCATCTGTCGTACTTGACTAGAAAGAGGCTTCTTCAGAAGTCAGGCTGGAGAAATGACTTTGCCAGTTGGTGATGCATCTAGGCTGAGGCCTTAGAAATCTGGAACAACTGAGCGCTTGCATTTGTCCACGTGGCGTGTCCTTTGGCCGCAGTCCCGCCTTCTTGACAGGGAGGCTGCGGTGTAGACTAACTGCACCTTGGCGGAGGGAGGAGCCGGGCCTGGCAACCCAGTCAAGTTTCAGACCCCCTTTGCTTTTACTGTCTTGCGGGAGGGCGTGTGTGTATGTGTGGAGGGGGTGCTGTAGAGAAAGTCTTGCTCAGGCTTGTTTTCCTCTGAAGCCATCGCGATGATAAGAGGGGTGCTCTTCTCGAATGTCCCTCAAACTCGATCCCAACGCGGGGCTCTGGAGCCGCCTGCACGCGGGGCCGGGCTGGCGGGCGGCTTGCTGCGCTCCGGGGATGCAATGGTCCTGCTCAGACCCCCGTCGGAGAGGAGCTTGAGCTCGGCGCGGGGACGACAGTCCGGGGTGTGCTCCTGCACCTGTCCGGTTCGCCCCGGGAGCTGGAGGGGTCGCTAGTGAGCAGGCAAGCTCCGAGCTCGGCTCCGAGGGCCGGGCTGCAGCGACTGCTGGCCTCAGGTTGCCTGCCGTGAGCGTGCGCTCTCGGAGCTTAGTAGGCACCTGCTGGCGTCCGGGGAACTCGGCCCGTGATATTTATTTCTGAGCCTTTCTCATAAACATTTCACTTCCATTTCCAAGCCCCCCTCACCGCCCCCTCCCATCTGGTTAGTTCGTTCCCCTCTCATAGGATCTTAAGGCATTTAATACACTCAGAGGAGGACACTAAAACAGCCCCTTTAACTCTAGGTCCACCCTGCCGCGTGAAAGCAACCATCCACAAGACCCTGCTCCCAGTTCAAGGCTTCTAGAACGTGAAAGGACCAGATTATGTCTCTCTTTGCTCTATGCCAAATCCAGGTCTGGCTGGATTTACAGCTTAAGTTTTAGGAGGTGAAGGAATACATTATTAGTACATGACAAAAACAGATCCGATGAATTGGCAAATTTGCCCAGTATTTGTTCCTGTTACAAAAACATATTGCTGGGGTTTTTGGAGTCCTTAGTCCATCCTGCTCTTTTGTTACTCTTCTTGTTCCATCTTCCCCTTCAGTTCTTGAGAGGAACAGGAGGAGGAGGTGTTACTGTCTGTCTACTAGGACATCTGTCTACTGGGGCTTTGCCTTCAGATGTGGAGATTTTGGAGGGAATTCTATTACTTGAGTAATAATATTCTCTTACTAGAATAAAGAATGTTCTCTTACTAGAATAGAATAAATTCTATTACTTGAGTGGTTAATATGAGGAGACAAGGGAACCCTGTGTTTGGTTACGGAGTCAAGTTTGCTTGGGCCTCCTCTTGGCTTCCAGATTCTTCTACACCTCCCTCTCCCGCCACCCCCCACCCCGCCCCTGCTGCATAATATTGAGGAAAGAACTTATGCATTTCCATTGATTTCCTGGAGTCAGTCACTCAATCAGAAGCTGGTATGATATGCAAAGACTGTACTAGCTAGCTAGGAAGGCTGGTGGTGGGCTGGATAGTTAGAGGATGGAGGAGGAAAGGTGTTTCAGAGAGAGGTATGTTTTTAAAATCTAGATGACCCTAAAGTTACAAATGCATTAGACATCATTTCTTGGAGAAACACTATGTAAATACTCAGAACTTCTACTTAGAGAGTTTTGAAGTTAGCTTTCATAAAGTACTGACAAGTTTGCGAACTTTTCATAACAAAACTGGAGTAAAAAAGGAGGAAATGCCCTGGCATTTGAAAGTATTAATGTTAACTTGCGGAAATAGATGTACTGCACTGCAGTTATTAACAACTTATAAAATCTTAAATCAATACAAATTAATTTAATTATGATTTGTAATTGCATTATGCATGATCAATTTGAAACACTACATTAAAGATAATTAGAGCTGGGCGCCATCACTCGTCACTCCCCTAATAGCTTAATGAAAAGGAATGTCATGTACAACCTTTGGGTTAAACCTGTAAATTAGGATAAATGCTTGTTTTCCAATAAAAATGTGGTAAAATAATTGTACATTTAATAGACATTTTTACGACTCAGTTGTGAATATATAATGGATTTTTTTGGGGAATTGTATTATTTTTTTTTCCATGGACCTACTTAAGTATTTATTAGGGTTGATTGAGCTGTCAGTGTTTTTTCAGGATCAGACCTCGAGGATTTGAATGAAGACTAACTTTTATGTAAAAATATCATGCTGTCCTCGAAGCTTGTGCCAAGAGGTCACTGCAGATGGAGGTCCTAACTTAGCATAATGGGTTTAACATTTCCATGACATCATCAGGGAATCTGAAAGGAGTCTAAGGATAATCAGAGTGGTCATTCAGAAGAACAGTAAATATTTTATGAGGATATATAGAAGACAGGAAAGATGGTCAGAAAGGTGATTCTAAGCTCCTTAGAGTTCTGTGAAAGAAGCTTCTCAGTTACTTGTCGTTAAAAGAGCCACTGCATATCCTTATATCAGTGAGACACGTTCCAGATACTCAGAATAGGACCCAGAGTAGGTATTAGTTTGTACGTGGTAACTTTTGTTTCCCAAACTCTTCATATTTTGTCAGGCCACCTGTATTTATACTTTATATGCTGGCAAGCAGGAATACACAATTCTTATTCCTGAGAGTATTTTGGTTTGTTGATTTCCCAATATCATCTAGTACTGTAAGGTAGATTTCTTAATTTTAACATGATTAATTGAAATTACCAGATGCAAGCTAGAAGTGCTTATGAATTAGATGATTCAGTAAGCTCTATTAATTATTTGTTTTATTTTCTACCCTTTATTAAATAATATTTGGATCCCATAATACTACAGGTGTCTTGATGAGATTCACTTTTATCCACTACCAAATTTCCACCTCCAACCTCAGGCATGCATTGAAACATACTGGTTGTCCCCTGAGTTTCAAAACTTCATATTATGCTACTTTGCTTTTACGAAAGACCTGTATTAGTACTTATTTTGCTAACCAGAAGAATCTTGAAGATTTTCGATTTTTGAAAAGGTGAGAAGCAAAAATAGCATTTGGTGTTTTGCAGTGTGCCCTTATATAGGCAGCATACCCTCCCCAAGCAGTGAGAATTGCACCCCCAAGCTCCTTCCCCAGAAACCATACCTAGCATCTCAGCATCAAGCTGCCATAGGCTTTGAGCTGTGTCTGTGAGCAGCTGTGCTTTATCTCAATTTATTGTGTGTGTCCATTAGCAAGATGTGTCCTAAGGTATCAGAAAAGTCTAAAGAGGTAGTTTTTTGGGTCTGGGGACTCTCAAAAAATTTTCCATTTGGATTAATGGCAATTGCATCTTTGCCTTACACCATTTTGGCTCATGAAAGCTATCATAGGAATGCCCTGCTTTTGAATGGGGGGAACGTGCGTGTGTGTCTGTGTGTGTGTCTCTGTGTGTGTGTGTGTATACTGAGAGAGAAAGAGCGAGGGTGGGAGGGAAGAAACAATCCATGAAACTGCACAATTTATAGTTTCAAACATTTTCTCTACATTGTGATCATTTTTATTTCCAGCCAGATTTCACATGAATAAATCTATTTTGTTATTTGAAAAAGTAGACACATTTTTTCCAGAACATATTTAAGTACACTTGCTCGGGTTTATTGGTTTTTGTTTTTATCTCAGTATTAATTAAATAATTAAATTTAACAGGATTAAATGCCTGTTATTAACCATTAAAATTGGTATTTTAGGCTCATTTTTAGACGCATCAACTAGAATAAGCACTGAGTCTTTCTAAATTTATTTGTTTACTTTACAAAAAACATTTTGAGGGGCACCTGGGTGGCTCAGTTGGTTAAGTGTCTGTGTTTGGCTCAGGTCATTATCCCTGGGTCTTGGGATCACCCTGCATCGGGCTCTCTGCTTGGGAGGAGCCTGCTTCTCCCTCTCCCTCTGCTGCTCTGCCTGCTTGTGCGCGCTCTCTCTCTCTCTCTGTCAAATAAGTAAATAACATCTTAAAAAAAAACACACTTGTGAAGATAAAAACTTTTCTCATTCTCTGCAGAGGATACAAAATGCATTAAATGTTGGGATGGGCAGATAGAATATTTTAAACTCTAAAATTTAATCTTCTCTCTCCCTATTTTGACCTTCCAACATCTTACCCCTAGTTAGAAGCCCAGATGTTGTCATTTCATGAAACCTTCCATAATCTTCCAGCGAGGAAATTGGCTTGTGAGTTCTTAGGCATGTTTCTACTCTCTTTATGAACTTACCTCACGGGACGCCTGGGTGGCTCAGTAGTTGAGCATCTGCCTTTGGCTCAGGGTGTGATGGGGGATCAAGTCCCACATTGCTTCTCCCTCTGTCTATGTCTCCACCTCTGCCTATGTGTCTCTCACGAATAAATAAATAAAATCTTTTTTTAGAAAAGGAACTTATCTCCTATTGTTATGAACATGTTTGTGCTTCTGCTTTTCTACCAGAGTAAAGGCCTCTCAAGAGAAGAGAGTCTTATCTTTCTTATCTTTGTATTTTCCCCGAGTGTTTAAAACAGTATTACAGTAGTGGATAATAAAAACCTCATGAATACATAAATTAAGGAATGCACAAAGTTCTTTCTCCTGATCATCATGAAATACATGTGAAAATGTGAATAATCTATGCATGTGTAAATAATGCAGTCTCTTGTGCTTCTTTCATATGCAGTTAATCTGTAAACAGCGCAGGGTTTAGAGATACCGGCCCCCTGCTCAGTCAAAAATCTGCTTATCTTTTGACACATGAAACTGAACTACTAATAGCCAACTGTTGACCAGAAGCCTTACTGAGGGACGCCTGGGTGGCTCATCAGTTGAGCATCTGCCTTTGGCTCAGGGCATGATCCCTGGATTCCAGGATCGAGTCCCACATCGGGCTTCCTGCATGGATGGAGCCTGCTTCTCTCTCTGTGTGTCTCTCATGAATAAATAAATAAAATCTTAAAAAAAAAGAAGAAGCCTTACTGATAACATAAACAGTTTATTAACACATTGTTTTTTGTGTTATACATATCATATACTGTATTATTACAATAAAGTAAGCTAGAGAAAAGAAAATGTTATTAAGAAAATCATAAGGAAGAGAAAATACATTTATAGGCCTGTACTGAATTTACTGAAAAAAATCTGCATATAAGTGGATCTTGTGTTGTTCAAGAGTCAAATGAGGTTACATTTTAAGCTGGTGACTTCACATGTGGATGAACAAATGGCAACACTGACCTTTTCAATTTTCAAGCTGGAGTTTTTCTCATCTTTATATTTTACCTTAAAATTATGTTGTATTGGTTAGAATTTAGTTCCGCAAAAACTCACTGTAGTTTTGTTTTAAAGCATTTAAAAGAACTTACTACTTTAAATATTGTAATTGTCTTCATATAATTTGTGGAAACAAAATTTGTGCAATTGCCTCAGGTCATTGCATGGTTATGAGCTATCCTCATGACAAAAAGCCCTAACCCTCTTGCCTTAACCCCCAACATAACTCTTATTATTGGTCCTATCATCTGGCAGATCTTGCCTTAAAAATCTGGCATTAGATGGTCCCCAGATATTAACTTGGTTTATCCTTTCCTTTTCCTTTGCACATTCACTGAATATTGCCATGCAATGATTTTTGCAAGTGGACCAGTCCAAAGTCAAATAAATCATTTCTTGATGCAAAGTTTAAAGCAGCAGTTAGTAAGTTTTGACTCTTGGCAAGAGGGCTCAGCAAATTTTACTTTCTGACACATTTCATAACACTTCAGAGCAGGTACAGAAATTACAAATAACTCAACCATCCCTCTTGGTGCCGGGCTCTGCTCTAAGTCTCTGAGGAAGCTTTTGATTACAATGGCAATTTTTAATGATTGATATTGCAAGTTGATCAATGCATCAATTATTACTGTGTTATTTTATGGGACTCTGATGCTTATTGGTTTCCAACAGGGAAGAAATTATTAAAGAGGAGGATGCGAAAAGTGGGTTTTAGTAATAAAACCTAAGTGACCATTTCTGTTTTTAAATATAAAATCCATAGTGCATTTTAAAGCACTAGGGAAATTTTATTTGCAATGACTGTTTTAACTCTAGTTCCTGAATGGAAGGAATGTCTCTCATGTTCAGGTTTTTCTTTGTCTGCAAGAGACAAGAAAACACAACATGTCTAGGTACAATCCTTCTCACATTGAACAGACCCCAAAAGGGACAATGTATCCATTCAGGGACCTGCACATTACATTTTATGAATTGAAGCCACAGCAGCCAAATATTTTGTCAATCACAATCCATCTTTTCTGCACGTTTCGAGCTGTTTTCCAAACAAAGAGAAGGCCAAAACTCCACACTTACACATTTCTACATTAAATGTAGAAACATTAAAAAAATTAGATTAGGAAATAGATGAATATAATGACCTTACTCTCAATCATATGCTGCCAGCTAAGTGTTTGAGGCTGAAAAATTGCACTAATGAAGCTATTTGAAGGCTTTTGTGGACAACTGCTTCCTCTTTGAAGATTAAATGAATGATGTTGATGTGATTAATCTTAGTACAGGGAGTGATGCAGCAGCTAGAAAATACCTTGGTGATTTTCATAATTAAACTGAATCAACATTTCAAAGAAATGCCAGTGTTATCACTTGTATATTAGAATTACATTCATTAGACAGAAGAAACAAATAATTTGAGCAAACAAGATTTTCCTTTTGGTGTACTGAGACTTCTGTCATGTCTCAGAGTATCTTCCTATAAATCATCATTGCTGTTTAATTTTGTCCTCGTCTTTTCAGCTGTTTTTGTATCTCGATGTGCACGCATAGTGCCGGTAATGAGTCAAAGCGCCTTGCTTCTCCATTACTTATTTTTCAAACCTTTGCATTTTATCTTTTCTTGACTCCCCTTCCAAGGTAGCTATCACCAGGAGGAGCTTTGGGAGATAATATTTAAGAAACCCAATTTCTAATAAAACGAGACTTCTTGGAATTGCTTTGGTTATACCTTGCAAAGAATTGAGGAAATCAGAGCTCTGGTATTTCCATCCATCTTCGATGTATTTAGATCTTGCAGTGCAGTATTATCTTGATCCATTTACTACTTTCCTCTCTCTCTCTCTCTCTCTCTCTCTCTTTTTTTTCCCCCATAGGAAAGTAATTCCAGCCAAGAGTCACTTTTTTTTTTTCAGTGCTTTGTGGATAATTTAAATGAGAAAATCAGCACCATCCCCAATCAATTAAACTATGGGAAATTGCCTTGGTAGAGCAACTAGACACACTTCTACCAACTTCTTGGTGCAAGTACAAGTTAAGTTCAAGGGGTTAAAGATAACTGCATCAATAGAAACACACTGTGTTACTTGTTTTATCATCACTTTAAATTATTTTAAAGGTTTCTGGGTGACTCTTGGTAACCCTGGTATTTGCAGCACCCTTCCCATTGTTGCACCATCTTTCCTTTCCTGATTGTTTAATAGAAATAAGAAATGTTTCCTTTAATGTACTGGATAAAGGATCCCATCTTTCTCTTCAGAGACCCCAATTTGAGTTCACCCTACAATCTTAAGTTGGAATGATTTTGGTACCTGTCATTGAGTCACCGGGGACTGAGAATACTCAGCCCCAAACTTGTTTTTCCTTCAACTTTGTAATGCAGAAAATGCTGGGATGATCAGGTACCCAACAGTTCTAGAACAAAGATTCTAAAACAAACAATGTGCCACAATTGATCTAAGAGGCTGGTACACATTCCCTGCTAGAAGAACTCCGCTAAAACATGACCCAATGGGTTGTAATCCGTTGGCATTCTTCATGTAATTGTCTGCGTGTGTGTGCTTGGGATACCAGACAGGCACCCCATGCCTGGAAGTTGCCAGTTAACCATGACAGCAGATGAAAAACGAGACCAGCTCACCACATTTGGGACTGTAGGATATTCAGTTGAAACAGACTCTTCAGCACTCTCAGGCTACCCAAATCAAACCTGAGTAATTACTGAACCAAAAGCACAATTTTTCCTAAGATACTGCCTCCCAAGCTTGTCAGCAGTAATCACAATGGACAAGAGTAAGTGGAGACTAGAGATTCTGGGGTGTGAAGAGCCCTATTAGGAGAGAGGGGCCCAGAAAGCTTCCCTTTGCAGGGTATTTGCCACGAGGCAGAAGGGGAAACCCAGAGAGCATGGCTGGAGGAAGAGGAAGGGAAGCCGGAGCAGCACATTTGCTTGCAGAGCAGACAGTCTAGAGCAGGACCAGCAGGAAGGAACAATGAGGGAAGCTGGAAGGGAGCCATCACTTTGGACACACATGCAGGGGGTGAATGATAACAGTGGCAGGTGCAGTAAACCCTCCTAAACCAGGGGGAAATGAGCAAGAACTGAGAAAGGGACAGAGAAGGGTAAGTGAAAATAGCAGAAACTGTACAGCAAGCAGAGCTGCCTCATGACTAGCTGGAAACATGTGCATCCTTGAGAGGAAGCTCTTCCAGAGAACTCACAAATATAATTCACCAGACCTGTCTGCTGTCCAGTTCCAGAGAGCTGAGGGCGGAAAGAGGTAATTGCTCAATAAATCATTCTTATCAAGCACACTTTCTGTTTTCTGGAACACCGTAAGAAGTTGGAAGGATTGGGAGGTTATGAAACTGTGCCCTCTTCTCCTTCCAATAGTCTGCCATGTTCCTGAGCCAGCTTACTTTATTTACCTTCTTGCTTAACTTTTCTGGTGGCACATTCAGACCCCCTGCTGTCTTCAGCTTCACTTGGTTTTTGGCAAACTTGTCCATAGTATCCTTTCTCCCCTAGGGATGGTTCAGATGTGTTTGTTTCTCCTCTCTCACCTCCCTTTCTGCCTTTTGCAGGGAGGCCGCAATTTCTCTTTGCCTCTCAGCTGATTTTCCTTTTGGAGCTATCTTCCAAAACCAGAAGGTGGCATTGCGAAAATTTCATGCTGTGTGCTGTCCTTCAGGTGGACCTCGTGGCTTTAACCCCGTACCAGCTTAAATACAAGTCTGTATATCTCTTCTGGTCAGAGGTCACAAAGATGGAGTCCAAATCAAAATGTGCCATGTGGGTCAGTATGGAAAATTCTCGCTCCTTGGATGCCATTCTCCCATGCTACCTAAACATGAACGTGCATGGATTTGACTTTACCTTGCATTCAGTATCTTCCCCTGTTCAATTTTGCCAAGAGTGAAATGGTCATTAAGAGATCTCTACACCTGGAGAGGAGAGCAGTTTGATTTGTGTTGGAATGAAACAAAATATGTTTCTGAGATAATGTCTTTTAACCCAATTATAACTTTACCTTCTTAGGAATTCAGTTGTCACTGGAAATGTTCTGGATTTCCATAATATTCCCCATCCTAATGGTCTCATCTAATTTCTCCTCATACTCACTCGTTCTGGTCAGATTGGCTTCTCTACTCCCCTGCGGACACTCCATGCTCATCGTTCATCTTCTTGCCAGAATTCCTTGCTCCTTTCCTAGCCATGTTCTCCTTGTTTGCCAAGTTCCAAGTCCATTCTATTTTATCCATGAAGCTCTTTAGCGTCATTTACCTTCTTTTTCTGTAATACTTGACTGTTTCAAGGTTCAGTAGAACATGCAGAATACGAGCATGGATTGGGGCATCTGAATGCCTGGGTTTGAATCCTAGATCTGCAATTTATTAGTTATATAACCTTGGGCAAGTTATATAAATTCTCCATGCTTCACTTTTTCCATCAGTACAGTGGAGATAAAAATATATCAACACAGGTTTGAACTGCATAGGTCCACTTACATGTATATTTTTTTTGGTAAATACAGTACGATACCGTAAATATATTTTCCTTATGGTTTTCCTAAAAACATTTTCTTTTCTCTAGTTTATTTTATTGTTAGAATACTGTATATAGTACATATAACATACAAAATATGTGCTGATTGACTTTTTATCTTATTGGGAAGGCTTCCGGTCAACAGTAGACCATTGGTTAATTTTTCGAGAGTGAAAAATTGTACAGCACCCCTAGCCCCTACATGGTTCAAGAGTTAACTGTTTTTTACTCCATCGGGTGGTAGGAGAATTTAATGGAGTAGTACAATCAAAACAGTGCAGTGCATATTTAGAATAAGTACTGTCTTATATGTTTGTCTTAATTTGTATTTTGTATTTTTGTTCAGTCATATGTTAAACAATAGAAAGTAGAGGACAGTCTTTCTTCTTTTTAGCCATCCCCAACATGCCAAGAGAGAACTAAGAATAAAGAGGCATTTAACTACTGCTTACGGATTGGTTGTGTCACAAAACTAAAATGTCTCTTCTAATCTGCTAAACGGCAAGAAAAATTTCCATGAAGGTCAGTTCCAGAGTTAGTAGGTTAGAAGGATGTTGTTGAATCTAATGAACATCTTTAATATCTAAGCAGAAGTCAACAGAAAAATGGGTGTCTGCACAACTCATTGTTTCCGAGACTTAGAACTCTTGTCCATAGTCCACACTGCTGCCACTAGATAGGTGATACAGCACCCACTTATCTCTGATTTTGTCTTTGGCCTCTCTTCTTACTAGCAAAGAAAAAAGTAAAGGTAAACTAGGTCAATGGAATGTGTAAACTAGGACCGCAAAAGGGAATTGCATAGGGGTGCCTGGCTGGCTCATTTGGGTGGAGCATGCAGCTCTTGATCTTAGGGTCATGAGTTCAAGTCCCATGAGAGCTTACTTAAAGAAAAAAAGGGGGAATGCCTGGGTAGCTCAGCAGTTGAGTGTCTGCCTTTGGCTCAAGTCGTGATCCTGAAGTCCTGGGATCGAGTCCTACATTGGGCTCCCTGCATGGAGCCTGCTTCTCCCTCTGCCTCCATCTCTGCCTCTCTCTCTCTCTCTGTGTCTCTCATAAATAAATGAATATAATCTTAAAAAAAGAAAAGAAAGGGAGTTGCAATAAATAGAAAAAAACTCAGCTTTCATGTTTGATAGGAGTCATTTTTCTCTGTCTCTTTTTTTTTACTTTTCCTTGAATATTCAAGGATTTTGTGGCCCTTAGCTTCATATCTGAATTACAAAGATTTCATGCTTTAAACTAGTTTGACATGGTATGATGTATTCTTGGTTGTCACTCTTTTCCAAAAATTTCAAATGAAAACTAAGTTGTTATCCACCATTATAACAAAGAGGTGTAAACAGCCCTTATTTTTAAGCCACTTTTTAATGTTTTACTGGTATGTTAAATGATTCCTCATCTTCCTGAATTTCCATGGCTCCAAACACAGGAGTAGAAATGTAGTACATATGTGTAAACGTATTTTTATTATTCTCACAACAGATCTCTTTGTCAATGGTAGTGATATTTTGATATTCCAGTGCTGCCCTTTGATGTACTTTCCAGAAACAGGAAGAAATAATCTAGGCTGAGACCACTACATGGGTCCCTTTTTGTAGGAGGCCCAATCTTGTAGAGTTAGTACCTAACCATCAGCAAACCATCCTTCATCAGGACCACCCAAAAATGGGAGAATGAGTGAAAAATGATGAGCCTTGTCTATTACTAAGAAGTTGCATGGACCTTCTTTTATGTCGGACAACTTATGTCGTTTTTTCATTATCCTCACGATACAGGTGGAGAGGTTTAGAAGGTAGAAGTCATCTAAATTCCAGAAATACAATAATATTTTAGTCCTTGAAGGAGTTTTAGAAACCAAGCTAATCTGGGAGCTGATCTGGCCTGGAGTGAGTCATGTTTGGCTGAGACAGACGCTGGAAGAGCAAGTAGTTGGGACAAGGGAGTGGATAAGTTAGGGTAAAGGAAAAAGATGGAAATTTGGTAACATAGCTATTATCATAAGTGCTTAAAATGTGTTATCTGAGCTATTAATATTATTAGCTATTATAACAGTTTCTTTCTACATAGCAGTAGCAAGATGACACCTAGGATCCTATGAGTTTACACAGGATTCTACTGCTGTATTTCCTATTCTCACTGGAAAATTAAATATAATTTTGATTTTATATATACACACATATATAATAGAAAAATATTACATATACAAATGGATAATAAATATAAATACAAATAAATATTTGTATATATCATAAATCTACAAATAAGATAAATACAATTATATCTATAAATAAAATTATATATATAATGGAAAAAAGAAACCCAGTCACACCAATGTAAATCATGGTTTTATTGTCTACAACAATTTCTGTAGCTTCACATAGATATTAGAAGGATATGTACAAGAATTATAATGACTTTTCTAAGATAGTTTAATTTAACTGAACAACTGATATAAAAAATAAGCCTCATGTAAGAAAGTCACACTGTTCTTTGGCTCAATAAATCCTGTTTTAAAAATAATTGTTTTCTATGGACCCTGTCCTAGAACCCTCACATACTACAACATTTTCAATGTAATTCCATTTAGATCCAGATTTTTAATGTTAGTTTAACGGCAGTTCAGAGCTAATCTCATTTCTCTTTTAGAAAGCAAGTATCAAGACAATTTTCTATTGGAACAGCTTCTAGAGGTCACTCAACAAATTCTGTTTCTGCTCTTTCTCTCCTTGTCCAACCTTCTTCTTTGACCTAAATACACTTCTGTTGGACTCTAAGATTCAGAACATCTGTCTACAACTTTTGCAGATTCCCTCTGGAGGCCCATTTTTGCAACTTATTGTATATTGCTAACCACAGTAGAAGCCATGAACACATCTAGTTTCCCTACAGGTCCCAGACTCCCTGATTGTCAGTGACAGCGATTTATGCTCTTATGACCACTCACTGCTATAATGCATTTAGATTTTATGTCATTAACTCATGGATCCAGTGATGTTTGTGTAATTCAACTGAGTGGACAACTGTCTTTGTTTAAAACATTTTCAAAAATGTTTTTCTCTTTACATTTTTCAGAGCTCCAGACCCCTGAAAGTCATAATGCTTATTCATATGAATTAGACCCAGCAATGTTACAAGCTGAGGCAGATGTGGCGTCAAACACCAGAAAAGCATCTTGTATGGCATTTTATATTATCACGAAAATATTGACTACATAGCTATATAAATAGAGTGGCCTCTTTAACTATTTGCTTTGTAACCTTTACCTTATCATACTATCATATAAGACATGATAGAAATATAATTGAATTAATTTATGTGGGTGGACTATTAGCATGGCATATTATTATAATTCTCCTTAAATGACTTTATTTTTTTTTATTTTTTTTTTATTTTTTTTTTCTTATCTTTTTTTTTTTTTTTTTCTTAAATGACTTTAAGGGCCAACTCTGACTTAGAACCCAAGTATCTTGCTTCACTGAATGTCATTTTGTCTGAAGACTCTCCCATTATCTGGTTTCAGACAGGGAAACAAGCTCTGGAGATAGTGGACATTCTAATGTGAATGTTTGGAATGGCCATGATTTTGGTTTGGTGCATGGAGATAAAAGCTTGAAGTCGTTTACTTTGGAAAGACATTGTTGTCAACTAAGAGAGACTTAATTGGAACCACGCTGATGACAGTACCACTAAGAATGAGAATTCCAAACAGCAAAAGCACCTCTGACATGGATTTTTGGAAGTGGTTCAAAGATTTAGTGTAAAGCACAGTGTGTTTGGAATGAAAGAGAGCTACGGAACAACTGTGTGATTCAAAAGTTAAATGCTATGAGGCAAAGATAAGGGCAGGGAAAAGCTGAAAGGGGTAGATTATAGTAAGTCAAGGGATAAAGAAGCGAGAGAGTAAAAATAAGTACATGAGTAGGTTTGTGAAATTAATGATTCTAACTGGCTTGTTGAGCTCAGAGAAAAGTAATAATCCTTGGTGAATAGGGAAACGGATAGCCATTCAGGTACGACAGCTTCTTTTATTCCATTATCTGTTCTTACATTTGTGGCAGAGAACAGGCAACCTAATTCTTTTATGTGTTAGTCTGTATCATTGTAAACTGAATCTATTTATTTAGGGAATCTACGATCCAGGGAGATATTGACACTTCAGTGCTTTGAAGCTCTTCGGAAGAACACAATTAATTGCATATTTATTTAGTAGGGTAATCATTCCTTGTTTCAACAAAACAAAACAAAATCCAAATAACTAAAACATTTAAAAAGATTTTCAAAGATCTGGAAATAAACAACGAAGTTCAAAATTAAACTTGAAAACAGAGGCTGTTTCTCTCTTTGTGCAGTCAGTACCAAGCCCAGTGTCTGGCACATTTTAGGCACTCTGCTGTTTAGGAGTTTGATCAGAAACAGTTTTGAGAATGACTAAATTAGTTTCTTTTGGAATAAAATTTCACTTCGTCAGAGGCATTTTGTGAGTGGAGTTAGTCATGTTGAGCATGGTGATTTTGTTTCATCAGGAATAAACTCATCTGTCATTGCTTTGTATTTTCTAGAGTGATCTAAGAATGATATGTAATGCTATCTAAGCCCCTTGCCTGGGACTGGGCCTAGCGCCTTGCTTCTAATGACTAGACTATGGCAAGAGTACAGAGATATCATTTCTGAAATTATGTTACTAAGAGACTGTGACCTCCATTGTGGTGTTCTCTTGCACACTCCCTGGGATCACTTGCCCTAGGGAAAGCAAACTGCCATGTTGTGAGCAGTCCTATGGAGAGACCCATTGGGCATACTGAGGAGCTGAGGCCAACAGTACAGGCGGATCTTCAGCCTGGCTATAATAATTGTAAGTGAACTTAAAGCCTTCATCCCCACTTGGGGTTGGGGCTTACCATATTCCAGCTGACAGCTTGACTGCAAGCTCATGAGAGGCCCCGAGTCTGAGGGACCCAGCTAAACTATACCTGGATGCCTGACCCACAGGAACAATGAAAGAATAAATGTTTGTTATATTAAGGAGCCAAATATGGGAGTGATTTGTTATACATCAAGAGATAATAAATACACTCTTAAGTAAAAAAAAAAAAATTGCTTGGGTAAAATGTTTAAAAAAATAGAGTTGCTTTCCTCTAACATTTTTAATTTTTGTTCCAGAGGGCTCTAAAGACAGAGAAGGAAAGAGAGGAGGGAAGAGAGAGAAGGATTGATTCTGTTTCCTCCCACTCCATCAAGGACATAATGCTGTATCTCCCCTATCTCCTAAGATAGCAGTTTGGGAAAGCTAAATTGAGTGCATGGTTGCTTCCAAACATGTCTTCCAGTATATGAAGGCTAGTTATGTAGAATAATATAACAAATTAGTCTGTATATTCTTAGTGTACAGGATAAGAGAATATAGGCTTATAAAACAAAAATTGTAGTATCCTAAATCAATAACAGGTGGCACATGAATATTTTCAAAAGAATTTGGAAAAATATGAGAAAAGACTATGAACCAAGGACTAAATTTACATTTTTGTAAAGTTTATTGTATATCATTTCATTTTATGTCATTTTACTATTTTATAACGATCTGTTTACACTAATAAATGCAATATCTGCTAACATAGGTAAACTTGGTTGTGACTATTTTAGAAATCCATATTGCATTTCACCTGCCTATATATACCAATTTTTAAAATACATTTTATTTTTATTTATTTAAAATTTTTAAAAATACATTTTGAAAGATTTTATTTCTTTATTCATGGGAGACACAAAGAGTGAGAGAGAGAGGCAGAGACACAGGCAGGGGGAGAAGCAGGCTCCCTGCAAGGGGCCCGATGCGGGACTCAATCCCGGGACCCAGGATCACACCTTGGGCCAAAGGCAGATGCTCAACCACTGAGCCACCCAGGCATCCCGATTTTTTAAAATATTTGTCCTGTATCTCCTCGTAGTAAATTAACAGTATTCCACAGGCTTTGGTGATACTAGGGAGTTAAATTCTCCTCAAAATGATACTGTTTTTGGGCCTTTACTATCTGAGGGCATACTGAATTTTATTAACTCTGAAACTTTTTGGAGTAGACAGAAATATTTTGTTTTTTTCCTTTGTTCTTGCCACATAATTTTCTCTGAAACAGTTATTTTTATGGCATGCCATTTCAATATGAATATTCTAGAAGTTAATTGCAAAGATCGTAAATTGAATAGCTGTGAAAAGCACACTGAAACCGATGGTATCTTTCTAATCAAAGACAGAATCTGAAGAAAACATTTTTTTCTTCTTATTCTACTCATGACAATCCACACTTATTTGTTACAATCTATAGGCACTGTCTGAATATCTCTAATGCCCTTTTTATTCATTCAATGAGGGGTTTCCAAATTCAACTAGTCCATGAAGATTTAATAGAAGTAATAATCATTGTCATCCTTTAAACTCGTAGAGTGCTTTATAGTTTACAAAATATTTTTACATCCATCATTCCATTAGTGCCTCCCAATGGCCCTGGACTTAGGAAGGGCATTTGTTATTATTCTCATTTCATGGAGGATAAAATTTAAGCTAAGAGAGTTTAGGTGATTCCTCAAATCACAGCGTTTGAATGTGTTATGCTTGGGTTCCAAATCCATCTACTAACTACTAGCCTAGCCATCATTCCACAGAGCAGTTTTCTTATATAAATCCCTGACAGGAACAGTCCTACCACATTTGCGGTTAATAATAGGTGCCCAACTACAGAATGATTCACAGAAGTGCTCTAGCTTTTGAATGGCTCAGATGGAGTGTCAATGAGAATACAATCATTTAAACTAAGACCCAAGTTTTACTCCACCTGCAACTATTAATGAGACTTAGTAAATACATGTATTTAATTCTCGTTGGGTTTGTGACTCCATTTACTCACTTCCAGTTTCAGTTCAAAGTGTATTTAGTATTAGAGGAATTGGCATGTTTATTTTCCTAAACCAGGGAGTGTCCAGTTAAAATTCAATCCAGGACTTGATTGATTGCTTTATTGGTAGCAAGGAGTCAGTTTTTGCAAAGATGTGCTCGACACTAAGTGCTTTGAGAGTTGTGAGGACCAGGACAAGTCAAGCACCCAGGGGAGACATAATGTTTATGCAGCCTACCCTCCCTACCACCTGGCCCTGGTGCGAGGTTGGATGTGTCTGTAACATGACTTCCTGGCTATGACAGGATTCCTACTGGCTGAGCTGAAAAGGATTTCATTCTAATGTGCACATTTTAAGTGTTTGGCAACTATTTGTTAAAAATAAATAAATACATACTTTCATAATTGAAAACCGCCACAGACCCAGAGGAAATGTGGTTTGCACATCCCTGCGGCTGTACTTGTTACTTTATCAGAATTCCCTTGGAATTGAAGTGTCTGGTAAGTACGAGTTTGAATACCCTTCACATTTGGGATTCCTGTGTCCTGATTAGTGGTAGGAAAACACCTGCCCTGTGGTGACAGGCAGGAAAGGATTTCTGTGGGTCTCTGGAGGAGCCAGGTTTTGGTATGGGGTGAATTTTTGGCTCAGAAGTGTCTGGTTCAGCCAACATTTTTTTTTTAAGATTTTTATTTATTCATGAGAGACAGAGAGAGGCAGAGACATAGGCAGAGGGAGAAGCAGGCTCCATGCAGGGAGCCTGATATGGGACTCGATCCCAGAACTCCAGGATCAGACCCTGAGCCAAAGGCAGACGCTCAACTGCTGAGCCACCCAGGTGTCCCTCAGCCAACACTTTTGATCATTTACCCAAGAGGGAGTGATTGAGTGGGAAGCACCAAGATTGACCAAAATTATAATTCAGCATTTACTTTTTCAAAGTCCTTTGTGATTGCTAATGAACTGTTCCTCAGAGTGGGCCTGAGAGGAAGGTCAGCATCTCTGTCTCCATTGTACAAGTGAGGAAACAGACTCAAGATGTTAAGTGACTCATTCAAGGTCACATGAGAAGTTCACTGAGGAGGAGGCTTGTTTGAACTTTAGGAACTGGCTGTCTACAGCTGGGCTTAGGATATTAAGGAGGGGGTGAGATTCCCAAGGGGAGTTCACTCTTCCTGGGGCTCTGTTCTCTAAATGTGAGTTGATGCAGGTCTGAGATCTTCTGATGAAATGAGTGCAAACATCCCCACGCCTGAAGGATGTCAAAATGGCACTGACGGCTAGAAGAATAATTCTGGGAACACACAGTCTGGCCTGTCCTGAGCTGTGATTATGCAATTCTGTTCATGAAGATAATTTCTAGAGTTCCAGGGCCTTTGCTCTCACTTTTCAGCAAATCTCCCAGGAAACCTTTTCCTGCAAGTCAGGTTCCTATTAACTTTCCTTTTAGATTCTCCTTCAATTAAAATAAACATAATGCCATAACCTGTTTTTGTTGTTTCAAGGAAATGAAGCAACTGTTCCTCCCTAATCAGTGCTTATGAGAGACAGAGAGCTTTTGGAGTCATGGTGCTGAGGATATTTCTTCCTCTGAGCTCCCCAAACCATGTGCAGACCTTTATTTTTGCATTTACATTATAATGGCTACTTTCTCTGCACTTTCTGGGGAAATTTTCACTACTTTTTGTGTCTAAGATCTTGTACCATACCATAGGCACTTAGTATTAAGTGCTTGTTCCTAGAAAAATAAATTTAGGTCCCCTCCCCTGCTTTTATGTGGTGTTTGTTTAGTTTTTATACAAATGGCCAAACTGCTTCTTTCCAGGAAGGAATAATAGGAGAGTGATAAAGGGGAAAAGAGGAGAAAGGAAAAAGTGGAATTGAAGTAAAGGGGGGTAGTACCAGATACTATCTGGAAGCTTTTTTTTTTTTTTAAAGATTTTATTTATTTATCAATGAGAAATACACACAGAGAGACAGGCAGAGACACAGGCAGAGGGAGAAGCAGGCTCCATGCAGGGAGCCTGATGTGGGACTCTATCCCGGGGACTCCAGGATCCCACCCTGGGCCAAAGGCAGATGCTCAACCGCTGAGCCACCCAGGCTTCCCTGTGTGGAAGCTTTATACATTATCTTCCGTAACTTCAGATGCTCATATATTTTTTTAAATTTAAATTTAATTTTAAAAACGTTTTTAAATTTAAATTCAATTTTCCAACGTATAGTATAACACCCAATGCTCATCCCATCAAGTGTTCTCCTCCTCAGTGCACGTCACCCCATTACCCCATCCCCCTGCCCACCTCTCCTTCCACAACTCTTTGTTTCCCAGAGTTAGGAGTCTCTCATGGTCAGATGCTCTTATTAATAACCCTACTTTGTAGATGAAGCAAAGAAGAGGCAGAGGGAAAGGAAATGGGCAGATGGAGATAGTATTGGCTGACAAGGTGCAAATATATCCAACATTTGTAGTTTTAATTAATTATAATAGAACAAAGTTAGCTTCATGTCAAACAACACATCTTTCCCCAGCCAAATTCTGAGATGGCCCCAATGCCAATAAGAGAATTACCTGGAAATTCTGCAATTGCTGGTTTCAAGGGACTTGGTCTACAAACTGTGGCTGGGTCAATATCCCATTTGCCTCCCTTCCAAGAGCATTCTAGATTTTTTGATGTGGTCTTTAGTTTTAGAGTGTGGGGTGAGGAGTGTTGTCCCCATTACTGGCCAGCCCATCATCTATTTTTATTTTTCATTTATTTTAGCCTAGCCCCTAAAACCAATACTGGGAACATTTAGGTATTAATTCTTGAACTTTTCTAATGGGAGGCTTAGTCACGGTTCCACAGCAGAAGTATTTGAAGAGAAAGACCTTTGGTAATTAAGAGGTTGAGCAGGTGCTTCATATGAGGTGAGCCCGCATATTATGAAGTAACTGTGATATAATTAGCCACTATATTGGAAGAGGAGTGAGATCTGAATTCCATGTTTGTATCTGCCATTTACTAGCTATGCTGAGCAAGTTACTTCTTGTTCTTCAGTTTTTTTCACTTGCAAAATAGGGGTGATATTTATATTAGAGAAGTTATGAGGACTGAAAAATAAAATATTAAAAATAACCATCAAATTGACAAGGGAGGGAAACAAAACAAAGCAGAGGAAAATCCTTCAGAAAAAAGTGCCAACGAATAAACGTGGAAAAAAGGATAAAATTAGAAAAGCCCCATTTTAGGGTCCTTAACGTCATAATCGATTCATGTGAGTATGATTTGTGGTTGCTAAAGTCATTGGGTGAAAGGGTGTTGAGGAAGAGGGTATTTTTATGGTTCAAACTGAAACAGAGAAGATGTAAGTTTACAATGGAGAGGTCAAACGGTCTCTACCTTTACCAAATGGGCAGGTTTGTGACTTCCAGAGGGACAGAGTGACCTTATATGTTACTATATGATCAATCATGGGGTATCCAGTACCACCAGTGCACTATTCTGGCCAAACATGTTTGATCTAACTGTAACGGAACCTCTCACCTAATTGCCAGTTTAAGGAAATACAAGGTTGTGGGGGGTACAAATTAAACTGAGCCTTGCTGATACAACTAGTTACATCTAGAATATGGGATAGTCTGTGCAAGACAACTAGACTTGAATGCTTTATTTTTTTTAATTTTTTTAAATTTATTTATGATAGTCACACACAGAGAGAGAGAGAGAGAGAGAGAGAGAGAGAGAGAGAGGCAGAGACACAAGCAGAGGGAGAAGCAGGCTCCATGCACCGGGAGCCCGACGTGGGATTTGATCCCGGGTCTCCAGGATCGCGCCCTGGGCCAAAGGCAGGCGCCAAACCGTGCGCCACCCAGGGATCCCGACTTCAATGCTTTAAAGAAGTTCAATATTATGGGGAAAAAAAGCCGGGAGGGGGATCGTTCTGAATTAAAAGAGAATAAGGAGCTATAACAACTCCATGAAGTATATAAAAATAGCAACAATGTCAGTGGCAAATGAGCCATCGGATGACCTTTTTTTTTTTTTTTTCTTTTGGTAAGGGCTATTAGGAAAATGTGAATATAATTGGATCTAGGTGATATTTATGGAATTTTTGTTCTATAAAAATTCAATAACAATGAAAAAATTTTGGTCATAAAATAACATTGTGTTATATTTGAGAATGTTCTTATGCATACATATACACAGAGAAAGAGAAAGCAAATGTGGAAATATATGAATTATTGTTGAATCTAAATGGAAGGTATATGAATGTTCATAATGCTATTATTTTCAAGGTGAGTTTGGATTTTCTCATGAGCTAGGAAAGCCAAAAAAAAAAAAAAAAGAAAAAGAAAAAGAAAAAAGGAAAAGGAAATATATGTAAGACACTCAAATTATAAATCAATGAAGAATATAAGCTGTATTTAATGTATCAATATATTTCTAATGTACTATAATGGAAATTGTTGACTAATTTGTTGAGAAAGACAGGAAAAGCTTATCCCACAGGAAACAGAAATCACATAGAAAAAAAAAAAAACCTCAACAGTTCAAAGACTTATCAAAGGAAATATATAAAACTATTTTCTTTCTGAGCATAAATTTTATTAGATTTACAAATTGGTCTGTCATCCTGTTGGTCTGAAGGCAAATCTAGATAATGATTTTTAAAAAAGATTCATTTATTTATTTTAGAGAGAATGAGGGAGAGAAGGAAAGAGGGGAGAGGGAGAGGCAAAAGGAGAGGGAGGGAATCTCAAGCAGATTCCCTGTTGAGTGCAGAGCCCTACCAGGGCTCTATCTCATGACCCCCAGATCATGACCTGAGCCGAAATCAAAGTGTCAGACACTCAACCAATTGATCTACTCAGGTGCCCCTAGATAATGATGAAAAACACAAAAACTTATATTAACAGTACAATGTGTTAGTAAAGCGTTCCTTATTTTCTTAATCTGAATGCACCCACAGTTGTATAGATATCCACACCAAATACATCTGATCATCTGACTATATTCACACTATTTTGGAAGGTAAATAAGCCAAGAATTTCTGCCTCAATAAATCAGTGAAGAAACTTGGTCTTTGATGGTATGGGGGTTACAAATGTAGAACTAGAACAAAGTATTACTCTCTGCTTAATTATGGGGAATGGAGAAAATTTTGTATCAGATTTACTTGCCAAAAATACCCTAGATTAGTAATCCAATCTTCTATATTATTATAAGATATTTTGAAATTGCTTATGCCAAAGTTGTGAAAAACCAGCTTGGGTTTATTTATTTATTTATTTATTTATTTATTTATTTATTTATTTTTATTATTTTTTTTAGCAGCTTGGTTTTAAAAGTTATTAGCTATGGTGTCCTAGTAGAGCATGTTATTATGACATCCCTCCATCGAAGCTGCCATATTGCCTCTATAAGAACAAATGCAATAGGGCATACACTTGTAACACGAAGCTAGATATTTTCTCTGAGGAAAATAAGGAAGAGAAGAAGTTGAAAAGATTTTGTGTTGCAAATATTTAGGTGGAAATCCAAACATTTATTAATTTTATGCTATCATTTATTGAAAAATTAAAGGGTTGCCAATATTTCAAAAAATGAATTACATAGATATACTTCAGTGTTTTGCTAAACATTGATTTTAATTATCTGTATCTCTTTCTTATGATCCTCTCTTCTCTTTTTTCTGTTTTCCATTAGTTTTGTGTGATTTGGGAAAAAATGTGCTGTGGATATGTCTATGAAATCAAGTTTTTTAATTTAATTTTAAAAAGTGAAGTGAAAATTTTAAAAAGTGAAGTGAAATATAAATATATTAACAACGAACAACTAAACAAACCTGAAATGCATCAGTATTTACACAGATTTTTTTTCTGTGTCTATCAGTCAAAATAATAAATTCTGTTTTTCCCTGGAACTTGCTAATTGGTACTATTATGACACTTCAAGAAAATCAGAAATCTAAGGGTCAGAATTGCCCATAGCAAAAAGCTTTCAAATAATTATCATCAGAAATATTCTCTTAAAAAATGAAGGGTGAGCACATTAATATGGAATCATCAGACATGAGTTGCTACCACATAGGTGACTTTTCCAAATAAACTTTTAAGTGTAATGAACTTTAAAGGAGATTATCACTTTGAATGGAATGTGTGTATATCCTTTCATATAAGATTTAAAATGCGGAATACAAGATAATGTTTACCAAAAGAGTCAAAAGATTCAAGGTTATCATTATTAACAGTATGCCTTTAATCTGCATAACATTTTATGGTGTGTAGATGGTTTTCTTCATATACATACTTTCTCATTTGATCTTTACCCCAGCTTTATGCTAGAGGTGGAGTGGGTATCAGAATTCCTGTTTTATAGAAGAGGAAACTGAGGCTCAGGGTGGCTACGTGTCTTTCTGAAGGATCTCTCATAAGTGACAGAACAAGAAAGCAAACAGAGGTCTTCTGGCTTCAAGCCTAGTATTCTTTCCCATAAACAGCACTGCCTCTCTGGACCAGTGATTACACAGCAGTGTTTGCAAAGATAATGAAGTGGTAACATGGACCATTTTTTCTTACTTTAAAAACCCTCAGACTCCTAAGGTTTTATGTTCTTGCATTTGCTTTTTATAGTTTTTGCTGCACACTGCCTGGCATATAATAAGCATTTAGCCATTGTTCCTATGAATCTGTCAGCTGTCTTTTGTAGTATACCTGGCACTAGAGGCTTATCATCTTATTAATATTCATTCAGTCAGTCATGCATGTGTGCCTTCATTCATTCATACATACATTCAACATATACTTATTAAGAATATGTATGTGCCAGGGCACCAGACTGGCTACTGAACCCATAAGAAAGCTTAAAATTTAGAAGCTTACATCAACCCATTGTCACTCAAATGTGAGACTTCTTGTCCCCCTCAAACAAAGTTACTTTGAAGAAGATGGCAGTGAGAATATGTATTAGTTTGCTGGAGCTTCCATAACAAAATAACACCAGGTTGGGTGGTTCAGACAACAGAAACATATTTTCTCACAGTTCTAGAGGCTGGAAGTCCAATAGCAAGGCATGGGCAGGTTGGAGTCTTTCAGAGGCCTCTTTCCTTGGCTTGAAGATGGCTACCTTCTTGCAGTCTCTTCACATGGTTGCCCTCTGTGTGCATGCCCCTGGTGTTGCTCTGTGTCTAAATTTCCTCTTTTATAAGGACACCAGTCATATTGGATTAGGTCCCACCTGTTTGACCTCATAGTATCTTAATTACTTCTTTAAAAGGCCCTATTTCTAAATACAGTCATATTCTGAGGTACCAAGGGTTAGGGCTTTGGCATATGAATTTTCAGTTCATAACACTGTTAAAATCACTTTCCATGGACAGCATATTATATGTCAGCAATTTCTAGGTACCTGTATTAACACTAACCCTAACAACAGCCCTATAATTTAGGGTACATTTGAAGACCTGCTCAAAACAACTAAGTAACTTCTGTGCAGTGCGGTTCATATGTGGCAGTGCCTGGATTTGAGCCCTTCCAATGTGACCTGGCATTCTTTGATGTTTATTTTACGGTGTGGAAGTCTTTTCTAATCCCGGTTCTTGCCTTTCTGGATAACTGAGCTTCTGGGATATGTATCCTTCCTAAGCGGTATGAGGCAGACTAGTAGGATATTAGTACACACTCATGTTATCATTCTCACTTTTTTAAAAAAAATTTCTTGCAGAATATTTTTTCTTTTTTTTTCAACCAGCAATTATTGTGTGCGTGTACCATGTGCCCAACAAGGTATATGAACTTTTATAGGCAATGACAGCTGTAGATTTGCTTATTTCCTGCACAAAGGATTGCTTAGTTAATTGGCCATCTGGCTTTAGTTTTTGTTGCTGTTGTTGTTGTTGCAATGAGGATTGAAACAATCCTTTACAATTCGTATTTTTATCCACATCCCTGTGGTCCAGGAGAAGCAAAGTATGAAAAGGATCAATAAATGTTTGTGGAATGAATTATGATCATGTTAAGCAGAATTTCCAGTTTATTTTATTTAGCAGCTCTATGATCGTGCTATTTTTTATGTGATGTATTTGTGAAATCGTCTAGAACCTCAGTCTGCATTGTAGTAGTCAATATGAATGTGATTTTCTCCAGTCTTGTCCGCCCTTTAGCCAGCCAACCCACCACACTGCAGCCACTGGGCACCAGTGCAGCATAGCAGCCTGTCCAAAATGTAAACTGTGACTACAGGAAACCCAGTCCTTGGCAGATAGCTAAGACCATCAGAAACTGTCTCTCTCTTCTCATCTCCTGTCCTTTGTCACCTCAACATTGATGCAGAACATTTTTCTTGTTTCTTTTCCATAACGGTGGCCTCATCTTAGTTCATAGCTGGCACAGAATCATCCCTGCATTTCTCTCAATTTGATATTACTATCAGACATGCTCCCATTTAAAAGTTTTTTTGGACTTACTTTATGAATAACTGTAGTATATAACACAACTAAATATTTGATAACTAATGTTGGCTGACTTGTCCTACCTCAGTTAATGCTCATAAATTCAGACAGTGAAGAAGTATTTTAGACAAAATACTCAACTCCTGATGTGAGCAGAAATAATTTGAAATATTTATTTTATACTACATAAGGCGAATATAACCTAGTTAAATTATCTCAGATTTAAAATAATCAATAAGTATTTTCAATTCAGAGAGAATTTAATACATCATTTTATGTTGTTGGATAATGTGAAATCTAATATGCTTTGCCATTTCCAGGAATTCCTCCCTGGGCTCCTCTGCCTTCAGTTATTCTAGTCTGATGGGTGGACCTAAAGCAGTGTTGTAGTTGGCTAGTGGCCAGTTGTATTTCCTTACGCGTCCTCCACTACTCAAAAGCATTTCTCCAGTGATCTACATAGTAAATAGATGCTAGTTGTCCGTCATCCTAAGAGAACCTGTCTTCTCAAGGAACACTTTAGATTTTCCTCTCTTCCCTCTTCCTATCTTGATATTGATTTGTATTTTACTGGATGTTAATAATTAGAGGCTTAGAGATAGTTGCACTTCCCTGATAACTAGCTAGACATTGTCTTTGTTGCTATTAGCAAATCATCTAAGTATACCAAAACACTATAGTAAAACTTCAATAAGCTATAATGTTTAGTGAATAGTTAATTGATTTAATTTGTGAATAAAACAGAAATCCTTGCCCTCTTTTTTTTTTTTTTTTTTTGAAATCCTTGCCCTCTTGAAAAAAATCTGGTTTAGGCTTTGCGTTTTAAATATTTTGTATAACTTTCCTAGTTCTCATCAATAAATCTATAGTGTGTATGTATATATATGGTACACACACATAGCATGTAAGAAATATAACAGACTTGTCTATTCAAGATCTTTGTTCAAATAGCCTAACCATAAATTCTTAAATTCCTATGGCCTGACTGAATGGATGAATGAATGAAGGGGTGAGACACTGAGGGAACACAGCTTAGATGCATTTTTATTTGTTTTTGAGGTTAAATCTCTGTTGTCTTTGGTTTTGGTTTGCTCTTCCTAAGTAGATATCAGGGAAGAGAAATTCGGTTGAGTAGTCAGTTATTTGGATTTGGATGTTAGTAACTGAGATAAGAGATTTGACTTAATATGGTCTGAATGATAGCTTTGCTGCATAATGGATAATCCTGGGTAAATTACTCAACCTCTCTGATTTTTTTTTAACTTTCTATTGAAATGGGCATGAAAATGGTACCCGTCCATAAGGTTTTTGTAAAGATTAAGTGACGGAAAGTAGTTAGAGTCTTAAGCCAATGCTGTCCATATATGGCAGCAATCATTATCTCGCACAATGATATTTACAATAGAATTTGGCAGGTTTAGCTTGTCCCTGTTTCGTTTCCTTCTTTGTCGAGCACTGCCAGGGACCCCACTAAAGACTGCCAGCTGGCTGGCACTCCTTCCTGCTGGGCTGGACCCAGGGCAGCTGCATCCGCAGCTTCCTTTGGGAAGTGGGTGTTGGTTGGAGAGACCAGCTTGGTTAAAACTGTTCTCATAGCTCAGGAACTTGACACATCTGCAGTTTTCCAGATTCCAGGAGGCAAAGGGGTATACACCTGAGGTTACTTGCATTCCTCCTCTATAACTTAATTCCACATTCTTATTTTGCTCTCCAGCTAAAGATACTGGAATCTTAAATATCCGAATCACTTCTATGGTAAGAGAGGATCTCTTGGACTGTACGGAAACCCAGTACTCTAGTCTAGATAAGGTTAAGTCTAAAATAGACTAAATCAAGAGTAAGGAAAACAGAAATCAAAGAAGCTGAACATATAACCAACATTCCAGGTGCCATATTTCCTTAGGTGATTCTTTTCCACCACATCAAAGCTAGACACAGAGAGGAGGCCTGGGAGTACTTTCTGACTTTTTGGTGATCAGAGAGGCAACACCTTTTTCTTACTTCCCATCTCACTCTATTATAGAGTGCTACTGGGATCAGATTCTGGCCCATTAGGGTTTTACTTATTCCAGTTTTCTTATATATGTGAGGAATGGGAGTAGAGTAAGCATGATATTCACAAAAAATGGATTTTAGTATGAAGACTGAGGTGTGAATATTAACTAATATTAGTTATTAGTTTCCATTTTCTTATCTGTGAAACATGGTTAACAATAGCACTTGCCTCCTAGGATTGTGAGAATTAAATAAAGCAATGCCTAGACCAATCGAGTCAGTCCATTCCTTTCTCCGTTCATTCTGCCCTCCTCCATCTCTGTCCATCCCTCCTTCCTTTCATTTTTCCATTCTTCCCTCCCTCTCTCCCTCCATCTGTCCTTCTGTTTATTCAGTCAATACTTCTGACAGTTTTCTTTCACCTGCCCTTGCAATTCTGTAATTAAAATACAAAGTTTTAGCCAAAGAAATGATGTTTTTGACCCTGGAATAAGGAACAACATTTTAACCAGAATCACTGCCCATCTGATTGCCCTATTCCTCTTGACAGCCCTGGGCAGTGTTGACAGTTTTCCAAGTCTTAGTCACAGGAATTGAAAATTTCCTGTGTTATCAGAAATCTCCCCTCCCTGCAAACCATCATCCACACGAGACCAGAAGATGGAAACATAACTGAATGGGACATCAGCACATTTTCTGATGTTTACCCAGAGCGAAGAGACTGGGGAAATAAGCGAGCGAACCCTGGGTGTGTTGATAATCCTGGGGGAGGGGCTGTGCAGAAGCGTGAAGCTTTTAGGCAAATCTGGCCTGGGGCAAAAATGTGAATTTGACTGAGATTGTCTTCTACCTGCTGGCCTCTGAGCCTGGGATCTTGCCTCCTCCAGTAGTGTCCACTCTTCCCATCAGCTTTCACAAAGTGCTGCCTGTCATCCTTTGTGGAGCCCAGAAGAAAGTAAAAATGCTCCCCCTCCTAGGTGCCATGCATTTTAAAATAGGCATTAAAACGGTAAGTTAGAGGAAATTTCAGCTTGGAAATGGTTGACAGCGCAGGGCAGCCTCTGCTCTGGATTTGCCTGAAGTCCAACCTTCCGATACAGAGAGGAAGGCTAAGTTGTCAAGAAGGCTAGGAAAAGAAAAGTAGATTAAGGAGGATGGCAGGCTCATGTTTCCTCTGCCCTCTACTCTCCCAGCACTCATGGCATGGCACAGTTTTAATCCTGAGCCAGAGTTTCTGTGGCTGTTCCTTTCCTTTGGGACTTGTTCACCAATTTCCAAGGAGTGGCAGCTACTGTAGCCCCTCCTGATCCTGCACCTCTACTTTTTTGGAGAGCACAGAAACAGATCAGAGTGACTACTCCTCTGCTACCTCTTGAATGACTCTCTCTGCAAAATACCAATGGAACCATCTTTAACTAAGTCACTCTGGGGAATGTTTATCTTCTTCTCTTTCACATCTGAAACAAATCATTTCATGAAATTCTATTAAAAGAACATTTAACAAGATATACCAAATTCCAATGAGATCATTCAAAAACTTACTCTTCTACTCTCAAACCAACCATCCTTTACATTGGGAAGATGGGCAAGAATGTATTTGACTCTCTACTTCTGATGGAAGGAACAAGCCAAAAGACCACTAGCTGTAGGTTTTATGTTCCCCTCACTGTGCTGGGTAATGTCAATGTGTGATGGTGACTTCCTCTTGAACAAATTTGATTAAAGCAGATTATGAGTAAAAGAAAAAAGTCTGAGAAAAGAACATCTTTTTATGGTAACTCACTTGTGGTTTTGAAGTGTGCTTTAAATGGTAAGATCACAGTAAGTAATTTAGCTGAAGTGTAATAATTGGGTTCCAAGTGTTAGGATTGATACATTTCATTGAAAATAGCACCCTGAGGTTTTTCCAAATTAAAGATGAAATCTAAATAAAACCTTAAATAACCCATGTGGAAATACTTTATTGTAGTTAATAACCAAGCAAAAATATGCTTATTTTGTCTGTAGACTCATTCCAACAGATTATACCTATTGTTGCTTCCATTTGAAAGGCATCTCACTTGGTTCATGTAAAAATAATAGCATTCCTAACTATTAATAGCAAATAAGAGAGACTTTTATGGACATTCATACATCATTTATAAATGACCCTTATGAATAAAGTGTTACAATGATTTCCATTAGCATAAGTTCCACAATTATGGCCTGCAGAAGAGATACATTTTTCTTTCTTGAATGCACATATAAAAAGATGTCATTTACTTTGTTGAAATTTTATCTATAATGCTTCAGTAAATTTTTATGCTATTAAATGACTGTAAACCTACATATATAGACCTGGATGTATGCTCTGGTTATATAGAGATCCATGAGGCCCTTAAGAATGTCCCTCATCTGGACCCAGGGCACATGACTTTGAGTACCCCTTGAGCGGTCCAGTTTAGAATGAGCTCAGACTTCCGGGGCTAGCCTGGACAATTGACTAGAAAATTAAAACCCCTGATGGGGATCTTTTTTCTTCTTTTCCTTTTTCCTGGCCACTCTTAATCCAGGATTTGGGGTACCAGCTTCCCTTTTTTTGTATGGATGCCCCAACTTTGGAGTAAATTACTTAGGTCAGCTTCTCTTTTTTTAAAAAAAGATTTTAGTTATTTATTAATGAGAGACAGAGAGAGAGAGAGAGGCAGAGACACAGGCAGAGGGAGAAGCAGGCTCCCTGCAGGAGCCTGATGTGGAACTTGATCCCAGGTCTCCAGGATCAGGCCCTGGACTGAAGGCGGTGCTAAACCACTGAGCCACCTAGGGATCCTCCATTAGTTCAGCTTCTGATGGAAAGGGTAAATCGAAAGATAATTAGCTATAAGTTTTATATTCCCCTCACTCTGCTGGATACTATGATGGTGGTAACTTCCCCCTAAACAAATTTGATTAAAGCAGATTATTAGTAAAAAAAAAAAAAAGGTTATAGCAACTCATAATTTTCAAGTGTGCTTTATATGGTAAGAACACAATTAAGTAATCTAGTGGATGAATAATAATTGGGTTCCAAGTGTTATGATTGATGTACTGAGAATAGTACTCTGAGGTTTTCCAAGTTAAAGGTGAAATCCAAATAATTCTAAAATACTTCAACTTTGGAGCAAATAAGGTAGTATTTTCCCTGGTGACCTAGTGAGAGAGGCATATCTGTGCTGGGAATGGGAAACTGAGAATGGATCATTATTGAGCTCCTGCTTTGTGACAGGCACTGTATACCCATTATCTCCTCATAACCACCCTACGATGATATACTTATGAGTATGTTTTGTTATACTTTTTCCAAGATGAGAAAACCAGAGCTTAAAGAGGTGACATAAACTTCCCAGGACTATGCAGAACATGGCAGAAAGGGTTTGATCCAAACCTATGCTTGTCTCACCCTATACATCCCTGAGATCAAAGTACCAGGGCTCTCGAATCCTCCCTATTAACTTTCTGAAGATGTGGAATGACTTTAACAGAGGTATTCTTTATAGAGTATATTATCATTAATTTGGTCTAATCTTGCCAGGAGACAGCCTGGTGGCCTCTGAGTTAGAAAGTTTTGGCCAAGGACCATGCCAGTAAAGAAGTTAACAGTGAAGCACGTCCTCTAGCTATGGATATGCCATATACTGTTATTCCTTGTCATAGCTACATCTCTTTAGCAAGGCCATTTAAAGTGGGTTGGATGTTCTGGCTGCAGCAGGCATCATTATCATTAACTGTTGCCATCACTCCCTTGTTCTATTTGCCAAGATTCTTGAGGGGAGGGCAGTGAGCTGGCTGTGATGGCCTTTCTCTCAGTGACTTTCCTACATGCCTTCCTTCATAGTGACTGGAAGCATTTGGTCAACAAAAAGTAGCTCCTCCATTAAACAAAACAAAACAAAACTTTGGGGAATCCTCTGCTCGGGAGTGCATATAAAAATGTGAGGATAGGGTATGTAGTCAATGGTATAGCAGCAGTGTTGTATGGTGACAGATGGTGAGCATAGCATAGCATAACATACACACTTGTTGAATCACTGTTGTCCTGCACCTAAAACTAATATAACATTGTGTGTCAACTATACTTCAGTTAAAAAAAATCAGCAGCTAGTGGAGATGTGGAAGAGCTTTTAAACAAAAGAGGAATGAAGGATTTTAGAAGTGGAAGGTGGCCATTTGCTCCACCCTCAATATTTGTACAGAGGACACATGTTTATTATGATTAAGAGTAGCCAGACCTGAGTTTCAGCCTCCTCGACTCTGCCACTTGCTAGATGTGTGACTTCAGGCAATTTATTTATCTCTGTGCCCTCAGTTTCTCATCCACACAATGGGAATAATAATGGCACCTGCCTTACAAGGTTCTTATGAAGATTGAATGAAATGATCTCTGGTTCGTAAAAACTTCCAGTAAATGGTAGCTCCAGTGATGATGAAGATGATGTCCAAATTAGATCACGTAGCTTGCTATAACACTCTGGCACTTGTCCTAGAATCCAGGCCTTCTTCCTCAGACCATCTCTTTTCCTTCTCTATTTCAACCCAAGATAGATCTAGACTTTTGATACCAACATTGATATCAAAATAGGCTAACTGCATTATATCACTAACTTTGTTGCATTAGAATAGGCTGTGTTTGCTAGTTTACCATTGATTATCTCAGCATTTAATCAACTCCAGTGAATGTCTGCTGCCGTACATATCACCAACCAGTAACCGAAATAGTCTGTTCTTCCTTCTCGTCTCCATTTTCAGGCAACATGTCAGCTTGATCCACCACATAATTCTCTCAGAGTTCGTCACCACCAGATTGAATTTTTCCCTCTGAGAACAAACACAATGTAGATAATGGTCTGTTCTGAGGAAAGCAAACGGGAACATATGGGTACTGATGTTGTACTTTGCGGTGGGAAAGCCTTGCTGATACATATAAAATAAATCCTAACTTTACAAATAATTTATCCCGGAATATAGTTTACTTTTCTTTTTGAGATGATCAGCCTTAGCCTTAAAATTAATCCAAAGAAATTATAGTTTTTAATGAGAATCATTTTTTTCTCTATGAAGTTTATTGATGAGTAAAATAAGATCATGAACAAAGAATGATTATTTTTTCCCCATAAAATATAACGGTAACATACTTTAATGTCTTCAAAAAAATCTTTGAGACTAATGACTCCTAAAGCCAAAATACCTCTTTTGTAAAGAAACAGGAATCAGAATAACATTTTAAGGTTAACTGTGTTTATATGCATGAGCGATTATTGTATAAGGATATTAATAATAAATTACAGAGATTTATAAATAAGTTATCTATGGTAAACCAAGCCAGGAGTTCTAATTTCCTCTTTTACTTTGCATACACTGAGGTATTATTTAACTATAAGCTGTTTAGCAATTAACCACGGATGTTTTTGTAATTTTGTGGACCTCCTCTGGAAAAATATTAACTCCGTAGCTTTTATTTTATAACCAAAAATTCTTTAGGGATTGCTTGGCTGTTTGTTAAAAATTACTTTAGGAATATCTGTTTACAACAAGCAGGCATATCATAATTACACTCAAATATTTGAACTGAGTAGTGTGAAAGCCCTTATTTTTATAAAATCAAGGCAAATTGCATATAAATCACACCAGACCTTCAAACAGTTTTGGAAAACCATCAAACCCGAAAAAGACCATTTACTTCACATAATTGAAATTGAACTGCTTGCATTAACCTGGGCCTCTCTCTCTTCCTCACTTGTTCTGATCTCAACATCCCTGAGAGCCTGCTTGCCTCCAGCATAGCCTGTCAAGTCAGGATTTTATGAAAATGTCTTAAGAAAGAGATAAAAAATCAAAATATTGTAATTATTAATAATGAACTCCAATGATCTGATACTTAGGAGGTCTCCTCTGACTTATGGTAGTCATATTGTGCAGAGGGACCAATATTTATTGTTACACTCGGATTCCTTTATGAGATAGAAGGTTGCCAATTTTGTAGTAAATTGAGTGTGTCAAAGACTTGGACAGGGTCCAGCATCAAAACATTCACAGAAAATGTGTTCTTACTGCAGGTGAGAGGCAGCCTAGACAAACTTGCATTGTTTCTGTCAGCTCCATGATAATTAATTTCAACCATATTATCTGAATTAAAAAGTGACATTTATTCCCTGGACTGGTTTCCTGGAACCTTTCCAATTTTCCTACCCTATTTTGGAATCAGGTTGGCTAAAATGTGAACTAATCATTAAGAATTGATGCGCATATGATGTACGTATTCATATAAAAATGATACCTTTAGAACATGATTTTTAGACATTAGGAGAAAAGGAAATGTATGAGAATGGGCCATAAGTCCCCCTGGCACAGCTGGAGTGCCATGTGATGAGAATTAGGAAGAGAGACTATTAGCAGACCTTTTGGGCCAGTGGTATGGATCTCCATTCTTCACATAAACCCGTGTTGGCTCGATTGCTGATAGCTGTGATTGACTGTTGGGTCATATTATCCCCTGCTGTTCCCCCTCCCTCACTTCTGCAGATACCAACAGCGGGAATCGTCCGTCAGGGCTCAATTGATTATCCTCAAAATTTGCTCCTGCTATTGACCATAATGGGAAAAAAAATCATGCCTCTGAATTATTCAGAATGAAAATATACACAGAAGAAATCGATAAGGCACATCTGATATTAAAGACAAATTAAAACAGGCAGTAGAACGAGGCTTGAGGCAGCCACTACATACAAAGAAGAAGGCATTTTGGAGATAAAGGAAGAGTGTTTTTGATTTCTTAAAAAAGATGTTATAGCTGTCAAAGCTTTTCAAAATTAATAGCTTTATTAATGGAGGCATTAGGACTTCCTGGCCAGATAGTTCCTTATAACTGCTGGAATTGTGCTTGGATGTCAGCTCTGAAATTTCTTCCTAATATAAACCACAGACTTTTTAACTGCATAACATGCTGTGCTGGAAGGGTCAAATTATGGGGAAGAAGAGTTTAAGGTCAAAACCAGGATATAATGAAGAATGAAGGCCTGGTGCTAAGTCTGGATAGAATTAGACAGAAATTAAATGAGGTAGAAAAAAATGCCCTTCTCACTATCACAGTTGTGAGAAACACACCTACCCTGTATCTCCCACAGAAAACCAGGTTCAGGAGGCAACAAGCAGATGGGGGTGGAGGATGAGATCTCTGGGGTAGAAACTTTGCTTAACCTGGATTTCTGAGGGGAGATGACTTGATTCAGAGCTATTTCAGCGATGTTGAAGTGGACAACTTGCAGTTACCTGGAGATCTATTTCCTTTGGCGAGCTCCATAGATCTAGCCTCCTTTACCCCTTCTACTTCATTAACAGATGTGTTTAATCCAAATTATTAAAAATAATTGTGTAGCTTTGCCGTCTCATCCATCTGTGAAGTTTAGGTCTTAGCTATTGTCTAATCTCTGTGGGAGACATTTGGCCAGCCACCTGGGGAACTTGAGGACCCCCACATCCCCCACACCCCAAAAACCAGCTCGAAGATCAAGAAGCTTTATTAGGTTGGCAGTAACAATCCTTCTTGAGTGTTGGTTGAAATGTCACCCAATCAGGAGTCTTCCCCTGGACTGCTGAGTGGAGACAGATGATTCTCCTGGGATACTTGTCTTTTCCAACCCTACTTCTGCGGTGAGGCCTGCGAAGTGGGGAAACTTCCTATGAAGTTAGCTGGGGTACTTAATATCACTTTCTCAACCCAAGATAGAACTTTTTCCAGTTTTTTCAGCTCTCCTCTTGGATTTTCTATCCTTAAATAAAGTCACTACTTAAACAACTTACGTATTTTAAAAGTACAGAATTAAAAGAGTATATCTGTGAAATGTAGCACAGTCGGCTCCAGCAGGGGAATGAGCAGCACCATCTGACTTCTGCTTCCCAGCAGCTAAGATAATTCTCAAGGAAGGTTGTTCAGCGTTAGGTTTGTGAAGATTTTGGTAATGTTTATGGCGATGCTAAAACTGTAAACATGGGCTGTGGCATCGCCTCAGAAACTTTCCTTGGCACAGCCTGTCAACTGGAATTACTGCTATTGCTACTGATCGGAAGAGAGATGAATAGAACATCGGCCAGTTCATCCCTGCACCCCCAGTCCCAGGTTTTCTTCCTTATGTGTGTGTCCTTGCTCTCCAGCATCTCAGACGCTCTCACCTATTCTCCCCCCCCTTCTCTCTAAGGTCATCTCCTTTTCTCTCTCCCCAAACTCCAACAATCCTGCACTTCTGCTGCCACTCTGGCTCTCCCCTATGACCTTGCTTCTTTCCTCGGGGAGAAATCTGAGGCAATCAGCATTGCCCGTCTACCTGAATGCAGCGTCTGCACTCTTCCACCTGCCCTCTGGTGTCCGGGACAGGCAAACAAGGTTGCATCCTATTTTTCCTCCTCAAGGACAATGCTTCAGAGAGAACTCTGGCCAGTGTGGTCAGTTTTTATCTTTCTACCAGATGATTTCTGCTAGCTACAGGCATGGTTTTTTTTTTTTTCTTCTTCTTCTTCTATCTTAAAAGAAACAGAAACCAAACCAACCAAACAAATAAAAAAGCTTTTTTGACCCCGTTTCCTCCTCAAGCTACAATCTGTTTTTTTTTTTTTCCCCAGAATTCCGTGAAAGAGTTACCTATACTACTGCCTCCAAATACTTTTTCTATGTACTTTTCCGACTTACTATTCGGAAACAGTTTTAACTGTACAGGGAAGCTGCAAAAATAGCACGGGAAATTCTCATACACCCTCCACTTAGCTTCCCTTAATGTTAACGCCTTACATAATCATAGTATAATATCAAAAGCAGGAACTCCCAATTACTCTTGAACCCACTGCAGTTGTGGGCTACTCCAAATAAATTCACAATGACATCCTTTGCTAAATCCAGAGGTCAATCCTCAGATTTGATCTTTTTTGACCTATCAACAGCTTTCATTTCTGATAATTCTCTCCTCCTTAATACACTTTCTTTCCTTTCAAGTCACTACCACCATTTTCTCCTCCATTTGCTTCATTGTCAACATTCACCTCTTCTGGAGCTCTTTGCTGGTTTGTCTTCTCTTTTTGACCTCTTAACAATGGAGCGTGCAGCTGACTCCTTGGAGAACCTCTTCTCTTTTCCTACTGTTCAAACTCAGTGACTAATCAACTCTCATTGATTTAAATACCACATACACACTGATGACTTAACACTTTTTCTGTCTTCTGTTTTAACTTCCTCCTTACATGGTAGATTCTTATGTCCAGTTGTCTTAACATTCATTTGGGTGCTTAATGGGTACATCAAACATGACATTTCCAACGCCTAGTTTCTGTCCTTGTGCCCCATACCCCTCCCTCCTGATCATTTCTGGTATCAGTAACTGGCAACTTAATCTTTCCCTCTTCTATGGCTCTCTAGAGTGGAAACCAAAGTCCTGATGATGGCAGATGAGGCTCTATGTGACCTGATCATCTTCCCCATAACCTATCTGACGTCATCTCTTTCTACTTCCTGCTGCGTCCCTCTGTCCCAGCACACTGGCCTTTATGCTGTATTTTGAACATTCCATACTGTTCCTGACTCAGGGCCTTTATGTGTGCTATTTCCTTGTCCTAAAATGCCCCTTCTTCTGATATCCTCATGAATGGATCACCTTCACTCAAATGTCCCTTCTCAATAAGGCCTGTTTTGGTCACGATATTTAAAATTGCTTCTCCCTTCCAGGAGTCCTTGTCCTCCTTCCTGTTTATGTTTTTAAATTATACTTATAACCATCAAAGTATATTTTATTTTATTTTATTTTATTTTATTTTATTTATTTTATCTTTTTGGTGTCTTTTCCTACTAGAATGCAAGTTTCACAAGAGCAGCAAATGTTGCTTTTTTTTCCTTGACTTTTGTTAATTCCTAATTCTTTTTTTTTTATTTTAAATTTATTTATTCATGAGAGACACAGAGAGAGGAAGAAACATAGGTAGAGGAAGAAGTAGGGCCCTCACAGGGAGCCTGATGCGGGACTTGATCCCAGGACCAGTGTGTCAGGACCTGAGCCAAAGGCAGATGTTCAACCACTGACCCACCTAGGTGGCCCCTACATTCCTAATTCTTATACATTGCCTGCAGTATGGTAGATAGGCCCTCAAGGAATATTTGTTGAATGAATGCATGATCGTTTCATATCTCTGTGAGACAGGCCAGGCAAATACTACTGTTCCCTTTTAATCAGGGGAGATTAAAGCATTGAGGAGTTAAAAAACTTATCCAGAGTAAAAGAAGTCTGAAATGACAGTCCAGTTCTCTGACCTCCACATGCTTGGGCATTTCACTACTAGATTTCAGGATAGGCCATCTGAGATCTTGCTGAACTTTGGCAGGCAAGGGTTATAAGAACAGAACCAAGGCCAGAAGAGTGCACTAAAGTCACTGGTGGTCAGCTAGTTAAATTCATTGGATCCAAACTTCTTTTTACAAGACAAGAATTCCAAGTAAGCTTCACTGCAGGGTGACAAGAAGGAGCATTAATCTGCCAAAGCAGCTGTTTGCTCTTATAAAATACATCAGTCTTCATAATAATGGAAAATCCAAGAGGCAGCTTTGCTGATTGAATTGAAAGTCAATGGGAATCAAGGAATTGTCCATGTTGAATTATTGAGCAACTATTTCTAAATTAAGCCTTTTGGATGAGCAGCAAACTAGACTGTAGCTTGCACAAATGTATGTTTTCGTCACTTCCCTATTAGGAGAAGTTACATTAGATGTGTGCTGGCACATCAATCAAAGACCCCGAAACAGGTGTGTGAAATGACCATCCATCAAATGGGATCCTTGGCCACTCAACAGCAGAGTGATTTGGAACTTGTTCAATGGATAATGCACAGGAAAAGAGAGAGGCTATGCAGAGCTATTAGCTGAATTCAAAAGAGCATGGAAATTATTCTGATGCTGGAATGAAATCAGGAGATATACTCAGCAGTTTGCTTATTCTGATTTATACTGCCAGTTTGAGAAATGGAAGAAATAATTCAGGCATATATAGAAAAAGCTTATTTTAAAAAACAAATCTTTTATTGTAGAATACTTTTAGATCAACAGAAAAAATTCAGAGATCCTACAGAGGGTTGTCTTACAGCCCTCACCAATCTCATCCATTGGTTGTATCCTACATTAGTATGGTACATTTGTTACAACATTGATTGATACATTCTTACTTACCTTAGTCCATATTTTATTCAGTTTCCTTAGTTTTATCATAATGCCCCCTTTTTCTTCCAGGATCCCACATTACATTTAGTTATCATATCTCATTAGCCTCCTCCTGGCTGTGACAGAGTCTCAGGTTTTCCTTGTTTTTGATGACCTTGACAGTTTTGAGGAGTACTAGTCAAGTGTTTTATAGAATATCCCTCAAGTGGGATTTTTCATGATTAGACTGGAATAATGTGTTTTGGGGAAGAAGACCATAGAGGTAATGTGCCATTCACATTTTATATCAAGGGGGCATACTGTCAATGTAACTTATCACTGTTGATATTAATCTTGATCACCCAGCTGAGGAAGTACTTATCTATCAGATTTCTCTACAGTAAGATGTCTCTTTTTACTTCTTTCCATACAAGGAAGATTTTAGTGTAGTCTCCACTTAAAGAATGGGAAGTTATATGCTACCTCCTCGAAAGTTGAGTATTTGCATAAATTATTTGGAATTCTTCTGCATGGGAGATTTGTCTTTTCTCCTTTATTTATTTATTTATTTATTTATTTATTTATTTATTTATTTATTTATTTATATTTATTCATTCAGTATGGACTCATAGCTACATATTTTATAAATAAAATATTAAACAAAATATTAAATAAAATAAGATTTTTTTGGCTCAAGAAATGTATAACATATTATACACATACATATTTTTATTTTTTATATACATGTAAGTTATATATATTAACCATTTCCTGACTTTCTGGGACTACAGGAGGCTTTAAGCTCAACTTATATATTTCCTGTGTTATTTCTGATTTCTTTTACTGGAACATGATATTTGAAACTAAAATCTGAAAAGAGTAAAGAAACTAAGATCTGAGTTTTAGGTATGCTCATTGCTACTGGGGTGTAGTTCATTCCACAGACAGAGCAAGGAAATACATATATGCATAGTAACCTGTGTGTGTGTGTGTGTTTGTGTATATAATACATGCTGCCTATATCTATATTTAAGCTAACTCTATGTTTATACTGATATGTCTAATTTATTCCCACGTGGATCATCGTAGTCTATCTTTCCTTACCTGTCATCTTCCATTCCAACAATGAGAATTTGGCTCTCACTATCCATCATTTGCCTAACTATTCAACTTCTGTCTACATGCATAGTGAGTCTCGAACTGTTAACCTATGCCTTTATGGGAAACCACTTTATCACCCACGGTACAGTGCTTATGTATAGTGTTTTTGCATTTAGTCTTACAGACTTTACTCACTTTGAAAGTTACTTAGTTTAGCAGTTTCTCCACCAACCACCTTCACTGAAGTTATTTCATGCATTGGTTTATACACTTAGATTCTTTTGTCACAGTTGCATCTCATTCTGACATCTTTCAACCTCCTAAATGATTTTTTTTAAGTTGTATCATTAAAGTCCATTCTTAGTGTTGCCAAGTTCTAAAAATGCATTGTGTCATGCATTCATCCTTATAGTATCATACCGAATAGTTTCGCTGCCCTAATAGCTGGATAACTTCACCAGTTCAGTCCTCACACTCCTTTAGCCCCAAGCACTTGACAACCATTAATCTTCATACAAACATATCTATAGTTTTGCCTTTTCCAGAATGTCATATAATTGGAATCATACAACATGTCGCCTGAAAGACTGTTTATTTCACTTCATAATATGTAGTTAGCATTCACTGATGTCTTTCTGTGGCTTGATAGTTCATTACATTCCTTAGTGCTGAATAGTATTCCATTGTGTGGATGTATAATTTGTTTACCTAGTTATCTATTGAAAGACATCTTGGTTGCTTCTCATTTTGTGTGATTATGTAGCTAATATAAACATTTGTGTGCAGGTTTTTATGTGGACACAAATTTTCAAATCAGTTCAGTAAATACCTAGGGCTGTTTACATGCTACATCGTATGTTAAGACTATGCTTAACCTTGTAAGAAACTACCAGACTGTCTTCCAAAGAAGCTATATTGCCACCAGCAGTGAATGAGAATTCCTGCTGACAGTATTCTCACCAGCAATTGATGTCAGTTTTTTTGGATTTTAGCCATTCTATACAACCTGTAGTGGTATCTAATTGTTGTGTAAAGTTGCATTTCCCTGATGACACCTCACGTTGAGCATCTTTCCACATGCCTATTAAGAAAAGACCTCTTCTTAAGGATCTCCGAGCCCCTTACCTGATGTAGACTGGCTTTCCTGTGCTGGGAAGTTTTACTGTCCAGTCTAAATGTCTAGCAGTTGAGAGAAGAGAATTTTTAAATGGAAGTTTTCTTCTTTAAAATTTCAAAATGGCTGAAAATAGTCCTGACATTTTTACAAGATGGATAACTGGGAGATGGCAATATCTTTGCTGACAAAGAGCCTATTCTTTGCATAATTATTTAAAATGAAGCTGCTTTGTGTTCCAGATAATATTATTTAAAAATTTTTATGTAAAGACCACGCCATTTCAATGACTTCTGCCAAATGTTTTTAAAAATTCTGCCTTATTATCTGACAGTCCTTTATCCTCTGATTAAAGAACACTGGACAGTTGCAAGGACCACCTCATAGACTTCAAATGCTTCTGGCTTTAATATTCTGTGCTAGACTCACAGAACTCTTTTACAGATGCTAAGCATTCAATCCTGGAGGCTCCACTCCATCATCAGGTAATTAGTATTTTCATTAACTTGCTTATTGTCAAGGAAAATGAGCCTTGATCATCTAATTTTTCCTCAATGAGTTGAATATTGTAATATATCTATAATTAATGTGCTTTATGCCACAAACGTGTAATGGAGTGGAAATCTGAGGCTGCTCCCAGCAGTCACTGTCAGTAAATGTTTGATGAATAAACAGAGACTTTCTAATGGGAAATGGTGGCGACTTTTATAAGCAGACACAATAAAGACTTTATTAACATACTTAAGAAGCATTCTGGGAAATAGAATTGAATGCATTATTACTGTAGGCTCCTTTTGTGAAAAGTAAATTTTACTGTCCCCATAACAAATGTTTACTTGTTTGATGCAAGTTGTAGTATCAGTATTTTATAGTGTGTTCCACAATTTAATACAATGAAGCTTAAATTAGCTACATATTCCTTATGGACTTGAGATCATGAAAAAAAGTTCCAACCCCAATTCTGTCTGTTAATCATCGGCAAACCTGGTTTACATGGAAAGGAGACAGTGCATCTATTCCAGGCTTTGTAAGAAGCCAAAGACAAATTTCAGGATATTTAATGCTAGATCATAAATAGAAGAAGCAAGTATGGGCATATGCTTATTTCTGCATATAAAGAGTGCAGTTTTATAGGACAGATCTGAAAAAGGCAGGTAGATTAAATTTTAGAATCCCTATGTTCACATGTTCAAATGCAGGATCCAGAGACATGAAAATTTCAATCGTATCAACATACTTCTCTTTGCCCATGGATGCAGATCGTGGTTTGACTTAAGAAGTGCTCTTTCTTGGGGGCACCTGGGTAGCTCAGTGGTTGAGTGTCTGCCTCTGACTCAGAGCATGATCCTGGGATCGAGTCCTGCATCTGGCTCCCCACAGGGAGGCTGCTTCTTCCTCTGCCTATGTCTCTGCCTCTCTCTGTGTTTCTCATGAATAAATAAATAAAATTAAAAAAAAAAAGAAGTGCTCTTTCTTCATTATTTGTTAAATAGAATCAGGAGCACAGAAGGGGGCCTGCCCATTGTTCTGCATTCAAAAAATGAGGTGCCTGCAGTGGGAAGATTTTAAATCATTTTCCCATGGTTTTATACCTAGAAAGTGGCAGTCAGAGAAGCATACCCCAAGTGAACTCATTTTTCTCATTGCACACTCTCCACTAGGCATGGATTTGTAAATGGTAAACTCTTCCATCATTGTCACTTGAAGAACTCTCACTCTGTTGTCCCCAGTACCAGGGGAATGGCAGCATGCATCTTATATGGACAAACATGAATTGTTTCCAAGTCTGCCCTAGCTTGGCCTGAGCCTGGTTATAAGCATTCTGCTAAAATGAAGAGATGAGAAAATCAATTTGGGCAAAGAGCAGCATAGGATCACATTTTAACCATGGCAAGAAGGGAGCCAATCTGTCCTTTACATGGTATGCAAAATGGATTTCTGAAAATGAAAATCAGGTCATGTCAACTGGCTGCTCAAGGCCCAGTGGCTTCCCATTGTTCTTGGTTTGAAGACTAAACTTTTTTTTGTATTATTCACTAGAGAGAGAGAGCACAGAGAGAGAAAGAAAGAGAACACATGAACAGCGGAGAGGGGCAGAAGCAGTCTCCCCACTGAGCAGGGAGCCTGATGTGGGGCTTCATCCTAGGACCCTGGGATTATGACCTGAGTCAAAGGCAGATGCTTAACCAACTGAGCCACCCATGCGCCCTGAAGACTAAACTTTTTCATTGGGCCTATAAGCCCTGTTCACATCTCCAGCACCTTCTTGCAACATTCCCCTCCTCTGTCTCCCTGTGCCCTGCCACAACCTCACTGGGCTCCGCAAATGCATCGTATTCTCTCTTGCTTGCAGGGCTTGCTTCTGTGCTGTTCTTCAACCATCTTCTGTTCATCCTTCCAAATTTGATTCAAATGTCACTTTCCTGGGAGAGGCTTGTCCAGGACAGCTTCTCTTCTATGTACTCCTAGAACTGTGAACTATATTTCTCTTCTTAGGGTACCTGATGTCATCTGTTGGGTTATTTGAGTGAAGTCTGTCTTTTCCCACTAACTGGAAAGTTCTTTGAGCTTGATTTGTGTTAATTTTTATTTACTCTTATAGTCCTAGCACCAAACATAGTGCCTGGCCATTATAAATGCTCAGAAACAGATTTTTTAAATAAATAGAATTATTTACACATAAAGGATTGAAATATTCCTCTTATAAACAGAGTATTTAAATTACAAAGATGGTTATAGTTTTCTGGCCACTGCTAGTATATAGTGTTCATGAGGAGGTTGTGATTATACCAGTACTCTTCTAATATGTGGAGAGAGAAACTATTTGGAATAGAATGTGTGATGTGAACACAGGGTGATGAAAGAGAAAGAATCAGCTCCTTTTTTTCAAAGGCCTACGAGCATCTGGGATTTTTTTCAGAGCAAAGTGTACCACACCAGTTATTGAACATACATTCACTGTGAGCTCTGGATTCAAAGGCCTCCGAGACACCCACCTGTACAGCTGTACATTCTGCAAGCAACTCAAGCATCACATACTGAATGCAACGCCTTCCCTCTCAGACCTGGTCCTTTCTGTAACACAGTAATTATTTTTTATTGCTTCTGCCCTCTCAGCTCACAACTCCAAACCATTAAAAAAAAAATTCCTCTCTTAAATATTTTCTCAAACCATTCTCTCCTTTCCATTATGCAGCCAGCGGCCTACATTTGAATCATTTTACGACTGGTCCCCAGCTTTCTGATCAGTTTCTCTGTTCGCAAAGATTGTCCCCATCAATCTATCCTCTATACCATCAGAGTTTTCCTTTCAAAAATTAAATCTAAGCATGCCACTCCCTTATTTAGGATTTAAAATCTTTTTCCTTTCCTTTTTTCTTTTTCTTTCTTTTCTTTCTTTCTTTCTTTCTTTCTTTCTTTCTTTCTTTCTTTCTTTCTTCTTTCTTTCTTTCTTTCTCTTTCTTTCTTTCTTTCTTTCTTTCTTTCTTTCTTTCTTTCTTTCTTCTTTCTTTTCTTCTTTCTTCTTTCTTTCTTCTTTCTTTCTTTCTTTCTTTCTTTCTTTCTTTCTTTCTTTCTTTCTTTCTTTCTTTTCTTCTTTCTTCTTTCTTTTCTTTCCTTTTTTCCTTAGCCTCTAGGATAAATGTGGAACTCCTTAAAACTGCAAATAAGGTTGGGGCACCTTGGTGGCTCAGTTGGTTAAGCAGCAATTCTTGATTTTGGCTCAGGTCATGATCTCAAGCCCCTTGTCAGGCTCCCCGCTCAGTGGAGAGTCTGTTCCTTTCTCGCCCTCTGCCCCTCCCCCCACTCTCTCGCTCAATTAAATAAATAAATAAATCTTAAAAACAAAAAAGGACTGCTAATAAGGCTTTCCACAGCATCACTACAGCGTACTTCTCCAACTTCATCAATAGTCGTCCTGAATGCACAACTTGAACCCCCAGTCCTTTTGAGCTGCTCTTTTTGTTTTTAACATGGTCTTTTACTTTCAGGAATCATGAAATATTCCTGCTTAAAATCTTCCATTAACTTCCACAAACTGTCAGAGTCAAGTGGATCTAAAAACACTTTATTTTGAAAGATTATATTCATCAATGAGAGATAGTTTAAGCTTGGGGTCTTAAAAATAAAAGTGCTTTGTAAAAAGCATATTTTCAGGATATGATGGAAGTAGTATAATAAGATGATAGGCTTAGATGGCAATTTCAAATATACAGTAACATCCAAATTAATTCCCTTTACCCTTGATGCTCTTAAGATAGCAAAACAATACTTTCTGAAGGTTGGGCATTATGTATATGAGATTTTGAGTCAGATGGCCTGAGTTAGAAATCTTCCTTCCTCTGTCCCTGGATTCTGACTCTGGGCAAATTGCTGTTTTCTTAATCTTCATGTTCGCATTTGGGCATGTGGATAACAGTAATTGACATGTGTTTTCAGGGTCAGGTTGAGGTATAAAGTGCTGTACAAATAAATTCAATCATATTAGACACTTGAAATATCTCCAACTCCTTTCATTTTTCTCATTTGTTCCAAGCTCCAGACAATAACTTATCTTATTTTTTTAGAAGCTGAAGTCTACATTTTGATGGGTGTGGTAGGGACCAAATGGATGAAATCGTGAAGATTTCTGAGTTACATTGACGAGAAGTTTGTGAACACTACTGTCAAGCATTTGTGAGCTAGAGCTTCCTTATGTTGGATGTGTTTTAATCTTGGTCTAAGTTTTTTCTGTCTTATTTATTCTTCATCACATTTTAGGTCAAATAAGCTGGGTATTCCTTGTATCCTTACTGTATGTCGAGTGTGTCTTTCATTTCTCTTCATTTTCCATAAAACTTAATGCAGTGTTAACCTTCAGAACACACAAATTGTTTGAGCTGAATGGAAAGATAATAAAAATATTCATTTGGGACTGGGAAGAGTTACTGGATTAGGGATAAAGCATTTAAATTTTAATTATATTTCTTAATGTGTACAATAAATATGTTTTTACATGTGATCATGGGCACAGAATTAGAGAGGAAATATATAAGGTGGAGAGTTTATTTTTTAAAAGATTTTATTTATTATTTATCTGAGAGGGGGAGAGAGAGAGCTAGAGAGAGCACACATGTGAGCAGAAGGAAGGAGAGGGAGAGAATCCTGCCCGCCTAACATGGAAGTAGGAAGCAGATCTCAAGACCCAGAGACCATGACCTGAGCTGAAACCAAGAATCAGACACTTAACAGACCAAGCCGTCAGGTACCCCAAGCCATGCTAATTATTAACAAGAATTGTGCAGATGTTAATTTTTGTTATCCTTAATCTTGTCCACCCACCTTTTACCAAACCAGCCTCTGGGGGCTCTTTGCCACCACCAGCATTGTGGAGGTGGGAGTGCCCCCCCTCCCCAGGTAAGAATGTGCAAGAATTCAGTGACCATGTGTCCTGCACCTGCTGCTCTATAGGCCTTTGGGATAAGTTCTCCTGCCTCCCCTTAGCTCTGTACTCAGGATATTTGAAATTTGATCCCTATTAAAGCTATAAGTCAGACTAATTAAACTCTAATATTAACTTTTTGCAGAGTTGGGTGGCTGATGCCTTTTCTGGATGTGGGATTGAGAGGCTAACCATAAAGCTGGGAATGACTGACTGATGGCTGGTGTGAGAGCCACTCAAACCCTGTGGGCTTGAGCCAGAAAGTGAAGAGGAGGGGCCATTTCATTTCTGCCACTTGGCAGCTGTGTGGCTTCAGATATGCCAGTCACCTTTCCTGAGTCCTTATGTCCTTAAATGCAAAGTGAGAGAAGTGCCAGTGTTGATGGGAGCATTAGCCGTGATTTATGTAAGCACCTAGCCTATGCCTAACACATAATCACTTCTTAATAAATAGCAATAACAATAATCATAGTAATGTGCTGGTCTTCTCCATTTTCTCTTCCTTATTTTCCTCTTTCTTCAAGATAATCATAAGCAAGTAGAAGCCACAATTAATCTAAGAACTTCAAAATCTTTAAGAATCAAAACAAAACAAAACAAAACAAAACAAAAAACAAAACAAACAAAAAACCCAAATCAAGAGTTTTAAGTACCTTTAAAAGAAACTAGAGATAGTGACCAAAATAGACAGAAGATGATACAAATGTTTGTACACTTTATGCCTTGTATACAGTTGTGGCTGGAAAATCAAATTATTGAGCGAGAGTCATCACCATAATGGAATTTCAAGGAGCAAGATAAAAGTTAAAAAAAAAAAAGAGGTATTTTTGTATATTTACTTGCTGGATAGAGATGCAGTTTTTGACTTCCACAATGAGAACTATATTAGACATTGAAGTGAGTTTGTTTACTAGCTCAGTTACAAACTTATTAATATTCCCCTACTAAAAATGCTCAGCTCTTTGTAAATATCCTACTAAAGATACAGAAAATTTTTACTTTCATATAAAGAGATCACCAATTGTCTTCTTCTCCTGGGATTCAACTGAACAATGTATTTCTGAAGTGACAATAAAAGCTTTGGAATGAAGAGGCAAAAGTTCTAAAAAGTAGAGTTTAACGGCCTATGATAAAGCAGATGATGCTATTTATATAAACAGAAAAGTCATAGTAATCCTCAAATGACAAAAAGACTTGATGTGACTTATTTCCTTTCTAAATTGTTTCCAAATGGCTGTCCCAGATTTTACTGATTGCATTTTTCTATTTTAATTTTCTATTTTTAAAGCTCAGTGACACTAACAGAATCCTTCAAGAGAATAGTACTGAATAGAATCACCGTTTAAAATGTAAAACTCCTAATAACTTTATAGAATGTCTGAAATAAAAGTGTAGGAAGTATAATTCTTTATTTTGCTGCATGAAGACAGAGAGGAAAACATAGTGGGCAAAATAATCCATGTAAAGGCATCTTAGTCCTGAGGCACGGTGACACTTCCCTAATGGACGATGGTGCACATAAAAATAATTAATCATGTGGAGAAGGCACTGCCAGGGTTAGAAGCGAGGTCTCTGGTTTTTAATGGGAATGTTCCGTGCGTGAACTAAAAGAACAACTTCCCTAGCTCAAGCATTAGGGCATCTGTCATACTTAGCTCAGAATAGTTCAGGAGTTCAGTAAAATATCAGATAGAGTTCAGCACTTTTATTTCTTGGGGTATTAAAACTATATATAATAAGAAAAAAAGGGGTCGTGATGAACTGCTCAACACAGTGGGTGGAACATCAAGAGGCTGGACTTAGAATTTCTGAACTCTCAGGGAAAAAAATTTCCCCTATGATAGCTATTTCATTTTGTAGGATTCTTGTGGTGGTTGTTTATGGATGCTTCTGAAGATAGTGAAGCAAATGGTAAGCAATTGCAAAGGAAAGTCATGTGCCGAACTAGAAGGAAGAATGCTTGAATATATTTCAGTGCTTAATTTTTTTTAAATAAACCATTTATTTTTGGCTCCTGGAGAAAGTGTAGACAGATAAAAGTGGAGTCTTTTGGGGAGCAACTGATGGTGAAATTGGATAGTTCTTTTCTCCACGGGTATTTATGGAAAACTACCTCTGGGGGCCCCAGAAGGGTGAGAGGTGGGGCTCTCCAGGGAACAGGGGGCTGATGAACAGGTGTATGATGGAAGGGATTCCCAGAAAAGGCGTGACCTCTGCTCCCAGGGTCAAATGCTCTGACTAGAAGCATGGACTTCCTTGGTCGATCGAAGTTGAACACACTGTCATCATCCAATCATGAGCTTATTTCTTTCAATCTGTGGAAGTGCTAATTCCTGCACATAGTTAATACACTTGCCCTGGGAGAATTTTGCTCAATAAGCAGGATTCTCTGCAGAAGTGGCCAAGTTGGGGTGAAGGTACTGGATCCATGAAGGCTGATGGTGACTTAGGACCTCTGTTGGAAAGGGTGTGAGAGGTGCTTGTGCATAACGATTAGCACAGAGGTCATAATGTGAGATGATTAAATAGCTATTGGAATTTTTGAATATACAAATTAGATTCCACGCTCCTGACTCATTTTTAATGTCGTGAACACCCCATGGTTGGACAACAGTATTAAGGCTCCCAGGTCTTTCCTGGACAGGGTAGGGTAACTCTTCTCTCTGCCCACCCTCCTCCCCTTCTCCCCACTCCAGGGGAAGAGAGATGGCTAGAGTGTATCCGGGACCACACTGAAATGGTAGCTCTAGATTCCCACTAGGTCTCTTTGACAGAGTGGTCGAAACTGTGAGGGCTGAAGCATTCTTCTTTTCTTTGTGGGTGTCCATCTGCTTTGGATTCTGTTTTTTGCGGTTTGAGATTATTGATGATTATCATGGGAGGGGAGAGTGTTTCTTCTCTGAATCGAATGCACACAGAGAGCACCACAAGATTTGCAAATACTTTTCTTTGATTTGTTGAAATAGCAAGTCCCAAAGTGCAGCTATGGGGAAGGTGGGAGGAGGGTGATCAATCTTTTTCATCCAATAAGTACTTGTGTTACTAGGTGCCGTGACTCACTATATGACCTGATCCTTCGCTTGGTGGAGAGATTACATATTAATGTCTTGAGAGAGCTGGAGAGATGGGGCTGTGCAATCTGGAAAGAAACATGAGAGGCTTTGCCTGGACTTAAAAAGCCTGGCTCTTTGAAATACTCAGAGTTTTCCAAAGCATCAATTAGCTCATATAAAAATGCAAATCAAAGAAAAACTTTCTCGATCTTTTAATATATAAATTCATAACTCAGTTTCCCGGCCCATCTTTTAGGTGCCCCCACCTCCTTGTCCTCTGTAAGCATGATGATAAGTTTACAGTTTGGAGTTTACCTATTATTTTTAGATGATGGCTTTTGGAAAGAAAAAGAAAAAGGAAGTCATGATTTTAAATATACATATACTCAAGAGCTCTTGAGGAGAAGCTTAAGACCCATGGGGTATATACAACAACTGAAATTTTATATAAATTTTATTAGCTCAAACACTAAAGTCTGATAGATATGAGATTACAATACTGTTCCTGCCACTTAATTATTTTGTGACCTTGAACAAGTTCATCCACCTGAATCTTCCCTATCCTCACCCATAAAATGGGATATTAATGGAACCTATTTCTTATATTGTGTTATGAGGGATAAATAAGATAATAACTTTTAAAATGCCTGGCATGCTGTCAGGCACCTGAGAACATTTTACAAAATGTTAGCTATTTTTATAATTGCTACTGTCATCATTATTTTATTCCCCAGCCCTGTTTTGTTTTCTTCTCTATTCTAGAATTTTCTGCATTCAGTTCATCAAGGAGTAAGTCGAATTGAATTGAACACAGAAGGGATCCCTGGGTGGCGCAGCGGTTTGGCGCCTGCCTTTGGCCCAGGGCGCGATCCTGGAGACCTGGGATCGAATCCCACGTCGGGTTCCCGGTGCATGGAGCCTGCTTCTCCTTCTGCCTATGTCTCTGCCTCTCTCTCTCTCTCTCTGTGTGACTATCATAAATAAATAAAAATTAAAAAAAAATTGAACACAGAAATAGCCTCTTGTCCAGTTTTCATGTACTGCCAGGACCCATATTGTCTACTTCACAAATTTCTGCTCTGCCACTTGCACATCATTCAAATATGTGGACAGCCCCTGGAACACTTGTCACCTATGCACACTGACATTTCATTTTGAACAACTTGCTGGATTTTTCTTGTTTCCTCCAAATTTTTAATTTTTAAGGTTTTTGTTTCTCTGATGCATCTTTCAATTGAGTTTGTTTTCCATCATGGTTATATGGGATCTATAATGAATATTTAATTGCTTTACCCTTCTTTCATCTGAATTCTATTAATTAAGCTGGTATATGTTTCTCTTCTCCCTGGTGTTTCTGAAGCAACCTTTTAACTTGTAGCTACTTTCCATTTTAAAAAAACCAATATGCAGTCGCCTCTTCTTCCTCTTCCCTCTTTCCTGTCTGCTTTTCCCTGGACTCTAATGCGGAGCAGCAAAAGCCCTCTGCCTCTCGGCTGCAACCTGCCGGGCTGTGTCGGGGCCCTCCCATCGTGAGAGAGCGGCTTCCCAGAGACTTGTTCTAACACAGTGCTATTGCTTGTAATCCCTTCCCATGCTGAAAGCGTACAGAGTACATTCTCTGCCTTCCTTGGGTGCATAATTACTTCCCCTCGTGTGGCAGAGCTTCCTGTAGGACAATCAGAGAGCTGCAATGTTCAGCGGCCAGCTGATGCCAGCATCCTCCTTCTATGAGGCCATTATGCTGGAGAAAAGGTTTAGCAGCTCAAGCATCAGTTCTCAAATGCCAGGTTCAAACTCTGGCTTGGCCATTTGTCCTCATGTAGTGTTGGAGTAATGCTCGTGTGGCTATGCGTTTGGGGAGGGGGGTGTTGCTAAGCAAGATCACCACTGCAGCTCTGTTTCAAATTATCCTAGGTCTAGGGAGCCATTCATATTATCTTTGCATCATAGGCATAATAGCTGGGTCTTTTTTTTTCTGTGAAATATTATTCCATGCATCTCAGAACTTGACATTTTGGGAGAAATCCTTTAACTTTCCACCTGCATTTTTCTTCTGTTGCAAATGGGGATAATATCATTTTTGCCAATTCCTAAGTGAAGCTGGGGGAATCCCTTAGAAATTTCTAATGTTAACAGGATATGAAATCAGGAAAATGCCTGCACCACCATCGTTAACTGCTGATTTATTTTGCTTTGGTGGCATACCTCTTTACTTTTGTGTTGTAGTAAATAACTGGTATAAGGCCACATAAGATATAGCTGGGATTTGAACTTAGCCTGTGTATGGTCTTTCCATTACCGCATGTGGCTCCTGACATGCTACTATGGAGAGAGAGCCCCAGCTTCTTGGGGAGCTTCCACCAAGTCTGACTGTAGCTCAGTGTTGGTCTTAGCAGGAAGCCAGAATGAAGGAGAAGGCAGTAGCTCACTGGAGCATCGAAATTATCCTGAGTCAGGGATTCTTCTCCCACTCTGAGCCCTGCCCTTTCTAAAGACGGAAACTGTTTTTATTTGCATTTCAGCCTTTAAGTTAATTAATGGGAATTAATACGTGTGTAAGAACTTCAGAAATTTCCCAAAGGCTCATTATAAATTTAGGCTCTTTTTAAGAGCAGTGGATATTTTTTTAAAGACAGGGCTCTCATTAAATTTTTAGGTTATTAATAAAAACATTTTTATCAGGGCAAGTTTAGTGTGAGTGCTAGGATGAAGATATCAGTGAATGCATTTCCGCCAGACTTCATTGACTCCTACAAGAGAAGTCATGTGTGAGCGTGGATGTGTGTGTGTATGTCCTAGCATGTGTGTGTATGTGTGTGTGTGTGTGTGTTGAGTAGAGAGTGGAGGAAGTTGGTAGTGAGAAGTACTGAAGGCTACCAGAAAAATACACATCCATAATTTCCTTTCATTAGGAAAAGGGTCCCAATTTAATTGTTTGTATTATCTAATCATCTAAAACTTCCTCTGCTATCACAGGATGCAACCAAAAAAAACAAAACAAAACAAAACAAAACAACCCAAAGCATTTAGTGTATATAAAAACAGAACTGAGCGTCTGCTTATTTGGGAATTTATATCTGTTTACTCATTTATGACCACCAGCCAGGTAGCCTGATCAATGATAATAGGAAAGCTTTATGAAGAACGTTGTACGCGCCAACTCCACGGTTTCCATAGAGAATAAATGCACAGAAGTAAATCTTAGAACAAACAGAAAAGTGGTTTCACTTATGCTCTCTCTAACTGTCTTTGAATAGAGGCTTATCCCGCCCCGCTAGGCCTCTGTGGGCTTTCCCCTGGCTTAGCATCACCATGTTTAGGGTCAGAGGACACCTTAGAAACACCAACCTCCCACTGTGCACATGACCTTTCTGTGAACTACGGATGGCCAGGCTGGATATGCTTGCAGAGTCCAGTAATAGGGGTTCACCACCTTGCTAGGGTACTCATGCTACTCTCCAGCAGTCGGGAAGTAGTGGATCTTTGTCAGAGTGCACCTCGCCTTGGGGTGGCCTCTCCCTTCCGCAGCTTCCACTCGTGCGAGTGCTAGCGCTGCGCACAGCCCTGGGCTGACTCATAGCGGTTACATAGCACTTTCCAGGTGCGTGACGAGCCTCTTGGCACCTTCAACTAATTTATCTCCCTGGGTTAAACAGCTCTAGGTCCCTTCACCATTCTTTATTTGTAGTTCTAACTTTGAAAATTCTTGACATTCAAGTTGTCTCCCCTCTAAAATTCCTACAGGCGGACAATACATTCCCTGAAATATGGCACCCAGGAGGGGACACCGCAGGCCATCCTGGGTGCACGGGGCCACAGGGTACACAGGGTAGTGTGCTACTGCCAACCACCTGTGCCTGGAGCCTGTGCCCCAACCCCTGCAGCTAAAAGTAAGGCTGTGGATTTCTTAGGGGCAGGAACTGGCCTTGGTCACAGGAGGCAGAATAGTAAGTGAATAGGGTTGTACAACTGCTCTGAACAACAATGGCCACACTTCAGAAAACCACTGGTAGGTAAGTGAGCATTTCCCCTTCCTGTTTGCAGTTACATGGCTCCCTGGACTCTAGCCCTGAAAAGGTCTGTCTGCCCTTTTCAGTTCAAACAGCATCTTTCCAGCTCCCACCCCAGTGCTACTCCAGCTGCCTGAGATTATCCCAAGTTCTCTTTGTCTTCCAGAACTCCAGTGATGCCACCTGGTCCTGTGCCACATCACATGCAGCCCTGAAGAGCAGTGTCATCTGCTCTTCCTGCAGGTCACTGTCAAAGGTACTGACTACTATCAATCCTCACATCACACTCATCAGTCCATCAGTCTCTTCCTCAGCCCCAGTTCTGACTCTGGCTAATTGTAGCACCGCAGTTGTCATCACATCCACATGGGAACCATAAGCAGTTTGTTCCTTGTCCTTCTAAAATAAAAACACCTGATATGTAGTCATTCCTTACATTCCAACATTTAGTTGTTAAGAATCAGTTGGGCCCCTCCTGGGGCACCTGCGTGGCTCAGTTGATCAAGCATCCAACTCTTGATTTCAGCTCAGGTTGTGATCTCAGGATGATGAGATCGAGCCCACCTCAGGTTCTAAGCTCAGTGTGGCCTTTGCTTGAGTTTCTCTCTCCCTCTCCCTCTCTCTCCACCCTTTGTGGCCACTCTCTCTCTCTCAAGTAAATAAATAAATAAGTCTTAAAAAAAAAGAATCAATGGGCCTCTTTCAAATATCATGCATTATACTGGGTGCTGGGAACACAATGATGATCAAAAGGGACAAGGCCCCTGTTTTCCATAGAGTTTTCGTTGTGAGGAACTAAAATAAACAAATAAAATAATTGCAATTATTAATTTAATTAAGTAAGCTGTGACTGGTGTCATGAAGGAAATAAGCAGATTGATGAGATAGTTTTGGATGGAACCTGCTTTATATAGAGTAGGCAGGACCTTGAGGAGTGACTGTAGGGTGAAAGAGAATTTGGGCCGAGCATCTTAAGCAGAAGGAACGGCTAACAACCCAGCACCTAGAATGGGGATTTGTGTGTTCCAGGGAACTGACAAAAGTCCAGTGTGACTGAAGCAGAGTGAGCCTTCTATGGGTTTCACTTAGAATACAACAGGAAGTCACTGAGGACTTCACCTAGTGAACTCGGTAGGGTCCAATTTGCATTTTTTGAAGGACCCTTTGCTGTATGATGATCACCCTGGGTGGGGACAAAAGTCAAAGGGGGAATACCAGTGATAGAGCTCTATGACAAAGTCTAAGGGAAGCAAGAAAGGGCTTCAACAGGTCAGTGGCAGTGGAGATGGGAGGATAGATTCCAGATATATTTTGTATGTATCCTGCTTACAGATTAAATGTGAAGGGTGAAGGAAAAGGAAGAGTAAGAGTAACTTCAGCAATTAGAGTGAGGGCCTTTGATGGAGATGTTAAGATTGGGAGACGGATCATTTTGGCAGGGAGAGTAGATGTCAAGAGTGTTCATTTGGGACATGTGAAGTTTGAAATCTGTTCCAAGAACATAGAAAACTAAGAATACAAGATAGTTTTAATTGCCAGAAACAATTAAAACTGTTCAGGAATGTAAAGGTAATTACCATTTATCCCGTGGCTTAGCCTTAAATGGCTCAGAGTCAAAATAATGTCTATGCTGAATGTCAATATAATTAAATATTTAAAATAACTTATACTGAAAGAGTGGGGCATGAGAAGTGACATCTGCTTATGGTGGAGACTAGGAAGGAAAGAGTGTAAGGTCCTAATTTTCTATGTTTGGAGGCAATAAATAATGTCCAGAGCTGGAAAAGTCAAGTAGAAGCAACATAAGCATGTTATTTAGAATATGGAGGTAAATACCAACAGAATCAGCTATAGGTAGATATTAGAAGTGGTTACCTCTGAAGAAGGGGTGGGGTTGTGGGGGAAGGGGCTAACAAGAGCTGATTATTAAGCAAATTTGCAGACTTGGGTGAATCTTTAAAGTATATGCTTATGGAAATCTAATAAAAATAAAAGGTTAAAAAATTTAAGAGAGCCAACCAGCTCTACATGGACATCAGGACAGTCAGCCCCATGAGCATGCCTAAATCCCAGAGTGAACCAGAACTTGTGCAAAGTTAAAAGGAGGATGCTATCATTAGAAATTCTTCCACACATGTTATAGCTTATTTACTTCTGATAATGGTACTCTGAAATAGACATTTGTGTCATCATTTTACAGTGAGAAAACTAAGGCTCAATGAGTTTAACTTGTTGGAGATCACCATTCATTCATTCATTCATTCACTTAATGAATATTTATGGATTATGTCTTCTGAACTAATCAGACTAGAATATAGGCACAGATTTTCAGAATCTATAGTCTGTGTTCTTTTACTTATACCATTTTGTCTCCCATGGAAAAAAGTCCCCCAAACTGGAGAAACCCTATGGACAGACTCTTTAAGAGAATGTGATTTCAAAGGGAATGAGAAGTTTGAACAAACATATAATTTGGACTATGCAAATGAGACTAACCCAAGTGTGAAGGAAATGAGATGGAAAGTTAAAGCACCTAAAATAGCTACAAAATTCACTCCTTCTTGAGCTCAGATTTTTTAATATACCAAATAAGCCAGAAAGAGCTCATGATCAAGAAAAAGTTTGGAAGATAGCCACAAACCTTTAAGATTTAAATCAGAATGGTTGTGGATCAATACAAGTTTTTTTTCATGTTCAAGATCACCAAAAATGGCTAGGAAAATTGTGGATGTGTCTGCAGTTCAAAAATATAATGGTGTTAACAGGTATCAAAGAAAGAGCCAAACTATTCTTTTTTTTTTTCAAAGATTTATTTATTTATGAGAAAGAGAGAGAGCTTGCAAATGGGAGGAGGGGCAGAAGGAAAGGAAGAGAAGTATACTGACTCCCTGCTGAGGATAGAGCCCAATGTGTAGGCTGGGCTCCATGCTACTGCTTTAAACCTGAGATCATGACCTGAGCTGAAACCAAGAGTCAGATGCTTAACCAACTGAGCCACCCAGGCCCAGGCACTCCAGAGTCAACCTATTCTTTATTCAATTTGTTGCTATTTTCTTCATCAAGGAGAATGGTTTTAAAATGGGAAAAAAAAAGAAAATAAATATTGCTGAGAATTGGTTCAAGACCAAACATGAGAAGAGATAGCAAGTTAATGCTTGGAGAATTAATAAAAATTTCAATAGGTTTAATTCCCCAAACCCATGTGAGCTTATCGAAATTTCTTGTATTTTGACCACAGTGTCATCTATGAAAATCAAATGATTCCACCAGAGTACTGGGATGCAGGAGTTCTAATAAAATAGTGAGCAAAATTGTAAAATGCTGACATATTAAGGCTCAAGATATAAGAAGAATTGGTTGGCTAGAGTTTTGCTGAGAGGAAAGATGGCTTTCTAGGAAAGACATGAAATCCTGCAACATTAGGCATCAGCAGTCACAGCATTGAAGGCTCTGGAAGCAAAACAGGCATCTTTAGATGACAGAGATCTTCATCACAGAGCCCTTGGGGGCTTTCTGGCATAGTTGTTCCTTTGGTTACCTGCAGTTACAAGATGACCAAAGTGATGGGTGGACCTTGGTAACCAGGAGGAAGGGTTCCTGGAATGTAGTTGAAATCCCTTTTGGGAATTCCCAGGTCTGCTTCAAAGGAATCTGGGGAGAGCTGGGGTTCTTAAGAAATTGATGGGAGCAGAGCCATGAACATTCTATTCTTTCACTACTGTTATAAGTCTTCCATCAAACTCATTCTTCATTTTCAGAGATACTCTTGATTGTGAGCCTATGATACTAATAGGCGATCTGTACTAATAGTCCAGGTAATGTTCATATTTTAACAGAGCATTCCTCTGGAATGTTTTGATCCAAAGGAATGAATTCTTAATGGTGGCAATTTTGGCTTTCAAGGTCTACGAGTATGACTTAGCAGAGGACTTCTTCCCTGTGCCCCTCCTACTTCTTATAACTGGTGTCCTGTCTCTGCTTGCCATGTATTTTCATAATGTGTCTTTGGTTCCCCCATCTGTTTCTCTTTACTGAAGTCTTTGAATTATTTTCTGACTTTCACAGTGGTATATGTCAGTTGAAGTAGGAGTATGTGGATGCACTTGTAAGGTCTAGAGACTCATTTCCTTCATACTATTTAAAGAGGTACGAAGAACACACTAACTGGATTGACTTTGTGTTTCAGATGTTTAACAAATGTTATGAGCCACAGTGTGTATCTCAAATGTATATTTATATAGTTGAGCACCGTAAAATGTGTCTTCAGGGTACTATTGTAAACAAGCTGTCAAGCCTAACTGGGTTATCTTGGGGGGAAAAAACAACTCTTGTTGCGCATGCCATTTACAAACCTTGTAAGAAAGAAACATTCACTAATTGAATCGATTGTGTACTTTTTAAAAATGAGATACTGTGATATTTGTTTAAAAATCCAAAGCTTAAGCTTTTTACCTATTTAGCATTTTGGGAAAGCTATCTATTTTAAAAAATTAAAATCTAGCCAATTATTACATGCCCCCAAATTTTTACAACTGTAACTGTTTTCTTACTTTAAAAAGATCAAATGAAGTTGATTATATAATGCTGAGAGTAAATATCAGACTTTTGGGTAAAGCTAATATATTAATTTTCTTATTATCTGCTTTTATTAGAAAATAAGCAGCATTATCCCAAATATCCCAGATTTCTCTAATTAAATCTAAATTCATTTTCATCTGAAACATAAAACAAGTTTTTATGTTTTAGGAATTCCTAAAATGAAATTTTACTCCTTACAAATAATGTTAAGATTTCTTTGTAAGGAGAATTAATGGAGTAGAGGATCAGTCTCAACAGTAGCAGAGTTTGGAGTAGGGAAGAGACTATAGCTTGAGGGAATCGGGAAGGCTTCCTGGAGAAAGGGAGATTTGAACTAGACCTTAGAGAATAAAAAGAATGGACTCAAAAAAGAGGATACTTAGGAAGGGGGAAAAATCTGGCATGTCTGGGAAATAATGACTAATACAATTTAGAATAAAGTATGTAAAGGTAGTAGATCTAGTGAAGGATCTTTCATAACAATCCAGGAAAGACATTGTGGTAGAGGAAGTTTATTCACTCCCTTAATTGATTCATTTGTCCAGCATCTGTTTATTGAACACCTCCTACATACCAGGTGCAGCTGGAGACAATGAAAGTATAAAGGAGAGATGTATGAAATAAATAATGAGAGGCCTTTGGACTGAGTACAATGACATACTAGTACAGGTTAGGCAGGAAAGGGTGAAGCCCTCAAGCGTTCAGAAGAAATTTGCCATTAATACATGTGATAGAAAAGTGTCTTCCATTATAGCCTGAGAAGTACAATAAGCTTAAGTGGATGAAGATTTCTATAGAATTGGTTTCCATTCATTAATTCAACAAGTGTTGATGGAGCCCCCCACTAGTGCTATGCTAACAGGGGAAGGACTTCTGGGTGGCTAGAATGGATAGTAAGAAAGACAGAGAGCTTGCTCCCAGGATAGGTAGGCGGAAGAGCAGGAACCGGTCTGGAAAGGTTGGAGCTCAGGGCACAAAGGGCCTGTGACCTCTTTTGACGGGGCTGGAAGCTGTCCGGGCTCTTGCAGCCCTCAGGTCATCATTATGGACATTGGCTATCTTTGAACTAGAGATTTGCAGAAGTGCCAACTATTAATAGACAGTAGAAAGCAGCGTTTACTGTAATAGGCTGACAAATATAGATCTGAGATATCATTATACTGCCAATTTCTCTTCTGCCCGCAAAAGCTTTGTTGGCCCTTGAGCGTCTTCCTTTCTCTCACTCAACAGAACACAAATGGCTGGGTAGAGAGCTTACTCTGGCTCTGCCTGCAAACAAAGCTAGGATGCAAAATAAGAAATAAACTCCGATATTATAGGCCCCGTTTCTTATTTTCATTTATTTATTGTCTGACTTTTTAAAGGACCCAACAGACTTCTTCTGCATCCTTTACTCCTGTCTCCCCTCTGAGTAGCCCAGAGTGTTTGGACTTACATTTATTTTCATGCATGATTTACAAGCTTTCTCTTTGGGAATTTTGTAGCTAGGTCACTAAGAGGGAATCCTGAAGTCATGTCGGGGAAAAGATATGCTTTTATTTAATGGGGCAATAAACTGGCTATGGAGTCTCCTTAGAACTTTTTAAAAAAGATTGCTGTAGGCAATAGTTTGAATGTCTTCCAAATCCTGAACATGTCTTTTTCAGTCTTAAATAATTATAGAGTGGGCACGTTTTTGTGATTATCCCAGTGACAGACCCATGCAGAAACAGAGGGAATGACTCTTACAATATTGTCCACATGGTGGTTCCTTACATGCATGAAGACTAAAATAAAATAGTCAAACTTTAGGGAGTTTTAGCTAGAAACCGAAAAAATAGTCAAATGATTCTGTGTCTCTGCTTGTGAAAAAGCTAAGATGAATTTCAGATATATTTTTAAGGGCAATATTGTGGGATTTAAGTAAACATGAATGCAAAGACATAGCACTGTGGGTTTTTAAGTGAATGCTAAATGTCAGTTCATAGTTTCCCCTGTAGGGTTGAATTGCTTGTCTAGAGGAAGCCGTGGTGGAATCATGGCTTGAGACTTTAAAACATTCTTCTCTTAGGGATCTATTTTCTACCACCACAACTCTGTCCTCTACTTTGTTACAAAATATTCTATTTTGTTTTCCTCATAGACTTCCTTGCCTGTAGGTATTTTACAACACTGTGGTAATATAATCTTTCCATGGTTTGCACTTTTCTCATTTTAACCCTGAATTTGAGGACTTTTTCCAGCCTTCAATTAGGTAAATCTATTTTTTTTTATCCATTTATATAACGCTAAAGCATTTACTTGGAAGATTTCTTTTTTTAACAATGCATCATTCATATTGTTAATATGAGAATATTTCTACTAGAAAATAGTCAGAAAATAAATGGCTCAGAAATCTGCCGTTAGTGATGATGTGAAGAATATCATATGTTGGTTACACTTATTAGTGTAATGTACACTTTTGAATTATTATATATGTCTGTGAAAATACTGGCTGAATATGAGAACTGAATAAAAATCCAAAAGATAATATGAACTTTAAATCTTATTTTTTGGTAGGCACTAATATATCTGAAGAAGTGCTGCTTGAATAACAATGGTTCCTGTTTATCACATGCTGACAGGGGTCAGGCATTGAGAAGGATGCTGCAAATACCATGGTGAGTAAGATACACACTTCTGGCTGGAAGGGCTTGACATTAGTGGGGAATAAACCATCACAGCTCTGTGGGAGGAATTCTATGATAGGAAAGTACCAGGAAGCCCTTGGGAGTTAGAGAGTAATTCAGCTGCAGGGAACAGCAAATAACTCCTAAAGAAAGTAATGTAAAAGCTACTGTGGTAGGCGTAACCCCAAGAAGATCCCTTTTGTGCTTTGTGTAATGTTCCCCCTTCAATGAATTTACATTTACTTCTATCTATAAAATATGGCAAAGGTGATAGGATATTAGTCCCATGATTATACCACATTGTATGGTAAAGATGGAGGGAATTTGCATATGTAAGTAAGGTCTCCTAGCCAACTGAGTTTAAGTTAACTCAAAAGGAAACCCTCCTGGGTGGGCTGGCCTTATCAGCCAAACACTATTAAAAAGACCAGGCATCAAGGAGATTTGCCTTCTGGCTTTAAAGCAGTAGCTGCTATGTTTTAAGAGGGTTGGTGAGTGGGCCATCTGGGGAAAAATTGTGGGGATCTCTGGAAGCTGAGAGAGGTGCTTGGCTGACAACCAGCAAGAAAGTAGGATCCTTAGTCCTGCAACCACAAGGAACTGTGTTCTGCCAGCAATCACATGGGCTTGGAAGAGGACCCTGTGCTCCAGAAAGGAATGTGGCTCAGCTGAAACCCAGATGGCAGCCTGCTGACATCCTGAGTGGAGGACCCTAAGTGTTTGGCTGCACTCAAACTCCCAACACAGGGCAAGTGTGAGGGGGAACCACGTGCATTTTAGACAGCTAATTTTGTTACACAGCGTTAGAAAGCTAATACAGTGGAGATGTGACTGCTGATGGGGAAAGAAGGTTCCAGGGTTTTAGTAGAATGGGTAAAATCACAGGCTTTCTGGTCAAGATTAACTTAGCTTCTTATTTAGCCAGCTGACTCTGAGCAGGTTACTTAACCTCTCATTTTTCCTAGTCTATAAAATTGATATCATTATTATCTTCACCATCACCATCCTCCTAATCATCATCACTATCATCATCACCACCCATCAGCACCACCATCAGCACCACCATCACTACCACCACCATCACCATCACCATCACCATCATCATCTTCATCATATTCATCACCATCATTCTTCCCTTACAGGGCTATTGTAAGGAGTAAGTGAACTAAGCTGTTGAATGACTTTAAATAGGATCAGGCCCTAAACAGAGCCAGGATTCTAGTTTGTCCATCTGACACTGGGTTCCAGAATGCTCTTCTAGCTGTCATTTATATTGTCCCTCTCTACTGTTATGCATTCACATTTAGCAACCTGATAGATCTGAGTTTAAAATCTAGCTTCACTTTGAGCAATAAAGTAAAATTTTAGGTGCAGTTTCCTCTTATGTAAGATATGAAATAATAGGACCTACCTTATAGGGCTTAAGGATTAAATGAGATAATGTATATGAAGTGAGTAGCAAAGTACACACTTAAGCATTTCTTAAATTACTTAAATTGCTCAAGGAATGTTTATACGTATTATTACTTACAGACTTCCTTCATCATATATTTGATACACAGACATAATTATATCTACACGTGCATAAAAGGCTTCTCTCCATAATGAATAGATTAAGGAGGAAAATGATAAAGTTCATTGAAACTAAGACATATTTTATTTGGTCTGGAATGCTTTGGGTCAGGTAAACACTGAGATTCAGTTGATATATTAGATGTTCAAAGATTATCCTTCCAATCACTGTTCCTTAATTTTAAAAATTCTTCACTGTAATTATTTCCTGAGTATGTAGCTGAGCCAACTGATTTATGCACCCCCCAGGTCCTTCTTCACTGATTATATAATTATTTGTTCTTTGATTTTCAAGGACCGATCATTGTTTTCTGTTTCTATAGCTCCCTCTTTTCCAGAAGAGCTTGCCTTGCTCTGTGAATAGGTCCTGGTGATGTTTAGTTGGGAGAAAGCAAGCTTTTTCACACAACGTGGCTTATTATTACTATAATTTTCTAAGCTTGGCTATTGCCACTGCTAGTCCGGAACAAGCCGAAAACTGAAAATGCTGGGAGTTATGATGGGGAATGGAGAAGATTTGTTTTATTTTCTCACGGTGCTAATGCAGTCCTTCCCATGGCTGCTCTGCTTGTTTTATTGGCACTTCTGCTTCCTCTTTCTTTCTGTCTCATTGGTATAGACTATGTTTATTGTTGTCTTACAAATTATCCTTCCACTTGGCATTTGCTGTTGCTAATTGCCTACTAACTTTCTCCCCATTCGAGTAATGAGTGGCAATTTTGCATCCACCTCCACGCGGATATTATGGTTTCTTATCATTATTACCCTGCATCTATTTCTCTCTTATATTCTATTTGACTTATATGTATATAATGTCTTTTTTACATGAAGGAAGCAGAAGCCATTTATATTCATAATTATTCCATTTTTTCAAGAGCTAGGCAAAACAAGTATATTCAATGTATGCTGTATGGCGATTTAGATTAGGGAACTGAATTACAGTTACTAACATTTTCAATAAAGTTTGAAAATTGTGCAATTGTGCAAACATATCAGAGACTCTTTATCACTCCTGTCAGGGCAGGGAGTAAAAGCCTGTATTTGCTTCAGGAGAACCGGGTGAGATTCCTGAGTGCCTGTGGTGAGCTGACAGTTTAGATGGGGACCTTCTATTGGTCATCTCGGGGGGACATTTCAGCTTCTTAAACTGATGTGCCCATTGACTGATAACACCTCCTTTCCTGGTACAATTTGGGCCAGTGAGAACCAAGAGACACAAAGCAATAGAGGGCAGTGTTCTTCTGCTATAGGAGGATTACATAAAACACAGTGAAGTTATTATTCTGTAGCTTATTTGAAGAGGCATTTCTACCCATATTCACCTGAGTTTGGATAAGAGAGTCCATAGGTGTCCTGCAGAGGCTGGTGGATTGTTACTGTAATCACTATTGATGAGGCTGATAGGTTAAGCTCATTCTCTCTCTCCCTCCTGAGCTGAAATGATCTTCCCCTTGTCATAACTCAGGCTCATCCCTTTCCAATACACCCTTTGCATTGCTGTCAGAATTCTCTATTTGAAACAGAAATTGATGTCACCCCCATGCTTAAAAACACATGTTATCTCTCAACGGTAAAGAGGAGATGGTGCTTAAGAGCACAGCTTTGGGACAATGGAAATTTGGCTGGACAACCTTGGAAAAGTGATTCTGCTTGAGCTTCAACTACCTCATCTGAAATTGGGGGTAATGAGTCCTACTGTATAGGATTATGTGCGGATTAGAAGTAACACGTGCAGTGCTCAGTGGAGCGTCTTGCACAATGTGAGCTTTCAAGACATGCTAGCTCTTAGCTATTCTTTTTAAAATAGATATGATTGATTTAAAGTCAGTATTCCTTTCAGAAAAAGGGAAAGCATCAGGAGAGACAATTCATGTAATTTGGCCTCTTCCTCCAATCCATCATAACTTATCGGAATTCAATTGTAAAGCAGCTGTAATTCACTGCTCTGTTTTCTCATGTGCCAGGTTATTTTATATTCAAGTGATCATGACTATTAGAAGAATATTCCATTTTTAGAATCTGATTTCAGGGAGTTGACAGAAATGTCAACATAACATGGCCAAAAAGAAATACATAAACAATCAGATCAAAGAGACTCAGCCAGAAGAGAATCATATTCAGAGCAAGAGAGAAAAATGTTCAGAGGGAAATTAAAGAGGCTGACAACAAATTAAATATCGCCGGCAAGAACATTTTTATCTGGTGCAGGATGCTTTGTGGGTTCTGAATCTTCTTTTGAAAACCCTCGCTCATATGAGTCTCTTTGCATTTGCTGGCCTTCTACCTGGGATGACCCCAGAGTCTACTCGTGATAACATCTTTGCTCATTTCACATTTCACATTTGTGCCTTCTCTCTGCCCCATCTTGCATTGCCCCCAATTAACACCTGTCCATTTTACTGCCTCACTCTACATTCTTCTTCTGTGTGCCACTTGTCACTACTATGAAATATGAAATATTTGTGTATCATCTGTCTCCCCCATTAAAATGTCCAAGGGCAGGGTATTTATTATAGATGAATGCTTGTGTTCCTCAGAATTCACATGTTGAAACCCAAACCCCAGTAGGATGGTATTTGGGGTGAGACCTTTGGGAGATGATTAGGTCATGAGGGTGGAGCTGCCAAGAATGAGATTAGTGCCCTTATAAAAGGGACTCTAGAAAGCCCCCTCATCTCCTGTAGTATGTGAGGACACAGTGAGATGACAGCTGGCAGTGAACCAGAACATGGATTCTTACCAGACACCAAACCTGCCAGTGCCTTGATCTTGGACTTTCCGGCTTATAGAACTATAAGCAATAAATTTCCATTATTTATAAGGCCCTGGCCTGTGGCATTCTGTTATAGTAGCCTGAATGGATGAGGCATAGTGGCTTTGTGTTATTCAGAGTTCTGTCACTGGCACCTAGAAGAGAGCTTGATATCATAGTGGGTAGTCAATAGATACTTATAGGATGAGTAGATGGAGAGGGAATTTAGAGTCCAAACCCCTAAGAAGAGGTGTTTCACAGGCTTTCTCCTATTTTGTTAATTGTCAAAAAAAAAAAAAATCTCTCGTAGATGGAGACTTCTTCCCCCAAACAACTCTTTAGTGATGGAAAGTTGCTTGGGCAGATAGCGTACGAAATTCCCTTAATGCAGTTATTGGCACATAGCAAATGTTTTTGAGTACTTAAAGTGTGAGATTAAAAAACAAGATTTCTATTGAAGAATACAGCCTGCATTACAACAGCATGAGTATTTTGCTCATGAGGATGTCTCTGACCATCGTCCCTTTGTCAGACTTGAGTGGCCACACTTGAATTGATTGGTTGAAAAATAGGAGGGGCCCCGTTGTCTACACTGGCAGAAGCTGCGGAGCCTCACAGTTGCCACTCTGGGAGTCTCTTCCTGCTCTGAAATTTGCAGCTGTTTCAGCCGGCAGTGTTTTCAAAGTTCTTCCCTGTTTCATCATCATCCATGTAAGATGACTCAGAGTAGTGCTCAGAGGAGCATAGAAAGAGGAGTTAAGAGTCTGGAAACGTGGATTCCTGATGTCATCTCTTTATAGTGTGCCCCTGATTAGACACCACTTAATCTTAATTGGTTCCTCAGTTTCCTAATCTGTAACTAGGAATCATGCTAGCTGCCCTACAGCACCCCCGAGGAATGTCACAAAGAGAAAATGAATGGCGGCATGCAAGTATTTTGACAAACAGAAGCACAAGTCTCTTTCAAAAGCAGCATTCAGCACAGTAGATTAGCCCCTTTCTTGCATCACCAGTGGAGACAAAGAAAAAAAACTCCACTGTCATTTCAAAAGGCAGTTCTAACTACGTCAAGGACACTCAAGAACCGCATCCTATGTTAATATTAGCTCTACTGGCATAGTCTTCAAACCAGCATTTGATACGTACTTTAAACGTATAAATATGAATGACAGGTCACAGAAAAAATCAGGACGAAGACCAAGAGAAGAAACAAAAGAAACTCTGTGGATATATACATGTCTCAATTTTGGTGCATGTTAGCTAACCACCAAAAAGCAGTCACATTTATGAGCTGTATCATCCCTTCTTTCTCCATCTTCCCTCTCCTTCTGATTTCTCTACAGGTTTCCTAGACTCTGCAGAGGCTCTTTTTGCATATTAAACTTCAGTCAGCTTCAAATGCAAGCCCAAACAGTCCTGCTAAAACATTTTGTTCAATGAAGGATAAACTATATGATTCACCACATTATTATTTTTGCAAAAAGCTATTATGTAAATACACAGGCTTATATGAGCTGAAATTGTCCGAAGCAAGGATGCAAAGAAAGGAAATACATACACATCTACCTAAGCGATGCTCACGGCAGCCTGGTTTTAACAGGCAATTGCACACCCTCGCTTAAAGGGCAAAGAAGAAACCATATGTCTATTTTAGTGACTCCATCCTGAAATGGTGCACTTATTCCTTTTATTATATTTTCAAATAAATACATATGGGACCCGTCAGATGTCAACAGTGGCTCAGAAAAGAGTAGGAATTAGTCACACGGGCACACAGGGCACGCGAACAATGAACGGTGCTCTGGAAGACCCTTGAATACAAGCCTATTTGCCTCTTAATCCAAATGAATAATTAATGATAATTATCATGCCGCAGTTATTATCTGTGATAATAATATATCCGTAAGGTGAATAAATTCAATCTGCTACTATGCAGAAATGGCAACTCATAATATTCTTAAGAAATACAGATATAATTATCAGTATTAATGGTCAAGGAAAGAAAGAGATTTTTATATGAGGAATTACAGCAAAAGGTCTAAAGTAGGTGGAAATGAATCCTCCTGATAATATTTTTTTCCACTGCCATCACTACCATGGCCCTGCTGCAGTGATATCGGGGTTCTTACTTTCGTGGGTAGGTTCCATTTAAGTAAAAGCTTTACTATGCACTTGTGCATTGCAATCTGCCCATAACGCTTCCATTATCGTTCTTTAGAAAATGACTCAGGTTAAGTTTAAGATCCTATAAAAGGGCATGTGAAACATCTTAGGATAGATGGGGTAGTTGGGCCACCAGCTTGACAATTTTAACACTGAAAGGGGGATTTAAAAAGCCCCCCAAAGCCGAGCCGAATAAAATGTGAAAAGGTTGGTTATTTGACTGGGAGTGGAGGTGGGGCAGTGCTGGTCCGTGGTCTTTGGGGGTAGTGATGGTTCTTTTTAAAATGCTCTAAGAGCATCTAGTCAACTGGTGAAAAGGAATGCAAGAATGGCACGTTTACCCCACCCGTCCTCTCGGTGCTCATCATCCAAAGCATTCAAAAGCTTCTTAGCCATCATTTTATGCATGTGTGCGTAAAGATGTACACACATGCACACACGTGTCCTTTTAGTGAAAGGTCTATTGAGGTATAATTCTCATGAGGTGGAGATTACCCCTTTAAAATGCACCATTTCTTAAGTAAAAGAGAAAAGTGAACAGTCAGATAACCTCTGTCACGATTTAGAGAATCTTCCCATCATCTCACAGCCTCTTCCGTGTGCCATGACGGCCTTTCCTCTCTCTCCCTCCCAGCCTGCAACGGCTACCTGATCTGGCTTCTGTCCTCAGAATTTTGCCTTTTTCAGAACATCAGACAGACTGACTCACGTAGCTTTCTTCTGCCTGACCTCTTTTACTTGGCCTATCGCTTTTAAGATCCATCCACATGTTGCATGTATGATGAGCTTGTTCTTTCTCATTTTCTGAGTAATACTCCATTGTGTGGTGGTATCACAATCTACACATCCACTCATTAATTTGTGGACATTGGGGTTGTTTCCAGTTTTTAACGATTAGGAATGAGGCTACTGTAAAAGCCTCACACGTCTTTGTGCAGAGGTATCTTTACATTTCTTGTGGGCAGATACCTAGATATAGGATGGATAGGCCAAATGGCAAATGCATTTTTAACGTAATGATCACCAGACTATTTTCAAAAGTGGTTGGAATGTTTTATGTTCCAGCGACCATAGACACGGGTTCCATTTGCTCTGCATCCTCACCAGTGTCTGGTATTGTCGGTTAAAAGATTTTTGCCATTCTGGTTGGCTTGTAGTGATATCTAACTGTCATTTTAATTTGTATTTCTCTAATGACTTAATGATGTTTAGTCTCTTTTTCAAGTGTTTAGTTACCATCTGTGAATCTCTGGCAAGCTGTTTGTCCAAATTTTTTTCCATCGAAAATAGTTTAGCTGTATGTCTTTTTCTTATTAAGCCTTGAGAGTTTTTATTTGTTTTGGATGTCAGTCCTTCATCCAATATATGTTTTGCAAATACTTTTTCCCAGTCTGGGGCTTATGTCATCATTTTGTAAATAGTGCCTTTCAAAGAGGAAAAGTTTCTAATTTCTTGATCCTGTCTGGATTTAGTAAGCAAGCAGACTGGCAAGATCGTGCAGATTCAGACACCTTCCCAAATAAATCACTGATATTTACTGCGCACAAACTGCATATAAGTGTTTAGGCTAACAATAAAAACATGTAAACACTCAATTAAGAAAAAAATCAGTAGCTTGTATAATTTAGTTAAATGCCGTCTCACACTGTTATTTTGTCTTTACACATACAGCTGTAGATAAATATTTTTACCTGGGAAAAACATCTCAGGGCATGTGTATCACCATGAAAGTGAGGTTCCCTTTGATAAAATATTACAAATTTATTTGAATTCTACCACTTGTAACCTTGATACCCTTGAGGTTTATAAAGAGAGAAAACGTTACCGGTTATTTGGTATGTTTAGTGCATTAGCACTAAGAAAAGTAAACTTTTATTTGACATTGGTGAAATACAGCTAAAGCATTAGAAGAATAAAGGACAGTTAACTCCAGAGAATGCTGAACAGCTAGATTTTTTAAAAAACATTTTGTAAGAGTAACATTTATAAGGAATTACTATAGCACTTTTCAGATTTGCACTCAAAAGCCTCAGATTTTCTTGTAAAATATGTCATGTACTTCCTCATTTACTGATTAGGTAATCAAATGGGGAAAATTATCAAGCCTACTGTTTGCAACAATGTTGAAAAGTCTCTCTTTCTCTCTCTCTCTCTTTTACTATTCCTAAGTTCTCTTGTATCCCTTTGGTCTTCCCTGAAATATTTTTCTCAGAGGTTCTAAAGGTAATCCAGTTTCCATCCTCCAGGAACAAGAGTTTATCTTTATAGAATCAGATTCTCTTTGTCCTTTTTCTTTTAAAACTACCTTTGTGTCATAATTTTGTTAAAAAGTCTAAGTATGGAGAAATTTGGAAAGATCAAATATTAGTTGGTTGTCTATATTGAAAATAAAAAAATATGTAGTCTCTTTTACAGATATCTTGATAAACTACATATATTCTCTTGTTTCCTCTTTTGAGGAAAAAAAAAGTCCCATAGTAGGAATGCTAGTTAGATGTTGGGGAGGGAATAAGAAGGTAATAGGAATTTACCTTCTTGAGGCCTCTGTTTTTGACAATAGAAAAAGATTTTTAAAATTCTATGGGAAAAGCTCTAAGTGACATATTGTCACTTTTTTTTTTTAGTTGTTCCCTGTTGGTGCCATTATGAAATTACTCCATTTCACTGATTTAAACTGACTCAGCAGAGCTGGGAGAGAGAAACAAGTCATGGGAATCAGAACACAGAAAGTCTGACTTTCTTTAAACAAACTCATGCTTTCCTAGTTCAGGATAGAACTTAAGTTGTTATTGAGCCTAACAAATTAAAAATTCATCTTAAAATTGTGGATAATAAAATTTCAATATTGTGGTGCCTTTCAATTGAGAGCTCCCAAAGGTAAGATATGGTATCAAGTATCCAATATTTAAATATCAGCTTTACAGGAGAAAAATTGCTTTTCTCTACATTGTTTGAATAATTGATAAATCAGTATAGAATCACAGATAATCAAGAATTGGCTGAACCAGAGAACTAGGGACACCATCTCACCCATTCCTTTCTTAGGTACAAAGAGATGAAAAACAATCTGATTTTGAAAGATCTTTGGAAATGACTCCTTAATCCAGTTCATTGTTTGAATCAATTATTCAATAACTCTCAAAGCTAGGAAATGTCTGAATCCTGTGCCTTCTGCTGTGCCTTATGAATCCAGTGCTCTATGCCTTCCTTACATATGGCTTCAATCCCAAACTTCCATGACCCCTGTACTCTGGGTGAGAGCCTCTCACACACCTGAAGACAGTAATTAACCCTCTCCTGGGCCATCTCCAGCCCTTCCTTTAATCATATTGCTGGCAGTGTTTGGAATCTGCCCTGAATTTTCCATCTCAGGCCCTAAGGTAGGGCAGTGCATCTTGATAAAGCCTGACTAGAACTGATTAATATGGAGAAAGTGATTGCTTTTGTGCATCCTAATATTTGAATTGTTTTGTAAACATTACAGTATCCCGTTATTAAATTACCGCTAGTTTATGACTCACGCTGAGCCTCTGATTATTTGATTCCTGCTCCTACTTAGTCATTTATTTTCTAGCTTGTATTTTTGCATTTTGAAACTCCTTGTTAGTTTCTCTCCTGTTCTTCACTCAATCTAGTCACTCAGAAGTGAGGTCCTATCCTTTGGTATGTTGGAACGTGCTATGATCTGAATATTTGTGTCTCCTCCCAAATTCACATGTTGGAATCCTAATGCCCAATGTGATGGTGTTGGGAGGTGGGCCCTTTTGGAGGTGATTAGAGAGAGCATGGAGGATGCCTCATGAATGGGATTAGTACCCTTGTAAAGGAGACCCCTAACAGAACTTTCTAGCCCCTTCTGTCGAGTGAGGACACAGCAAAAAAGTCTGCAACTCAGAAGAAAGCTTTCACTGGATGATACTGACACTTTGACCTTGAGCTTCCAGCCACCAGAATTGTGAGAAATAAATTTTTGTTGTTTATAAGTGATCCAATCTGTGGTATTTTGTTACACCAGTCCAAATGGACTGAGACAGAATGAATTGGGTTGGCATAATTTTCATTTTTTGCTGTGTAATCTGTTATTCACAAACACAGTTTGGGAATTGGAAAACTAAAAAGGCTGGAAGAGTCCCAGAAACCACTTTGGACACTGAAAGCGGTGAGAAGGAAGCCGCACCACAATGGCAGCGTTACGTCAGTCATCCGGCCTGTCCCCAGGCCATCTGCAAGCCTAAGTAGCAGTGGAGCTTCTCTTCATCATGGGAGAACTTGGGACTCTGAATGCTTATGACAGACAGATTTAAGGCAGATCAGCTGACTGGGTGGTTCACTGGTTCAATTGCCTCTTATGTTCTCAGAAACTTCTAAATGATCATTGCTGTGGTTACAAAGTCAATCATAACTTAAGATCCAGATGAAGTTCTGTGTAAAATATATTCACTAAGAAAGACTACTTGGAACATTAAGGCTAAAGGATATTAATGATATATCTTTAATTTATCTGGAAAAACCGTATGTTACCTCTTAAATATAAATGCTCTGTTAATCTGAGAAGTAGAATTTTTTGGAAATTTGCAAAAATATTTTGTGGGAGGTTAAAGTAATAATTATGTAATACCGAGGTGTTCTCATAAACTGGTCCCTTCATAACCAGATATTGAGTGTGCTGCCCGACATCTGTGGAGATGATACACTTGGGATAATGATAATCTAGGGTTAAGGCTTTCAGGTGATGGGTTTATCCTGATATGCTCTGTTCTCTTGAGAGAGTGCATTTGTGATAAAAAAAACTAACACATGGGGATAAACGTATAAGTTTGTAGAGTCTTGGGGATCCCTGGGTAGCGCAGCAGTTTAGCACCTGCCTTTGGCCCAGGGCGCGATCCTGGAGACCCGGGATCGAATCCCACGTTGGGCTCCCGGGATGGAGCCTGCTTCTCCCTCTGCCTGTGTCTCTGCTTCTCTCTCTCTCTCTATCATAAATAAATAAATAAATCTTAAAAAAAAAAAAAGTTTGTAGAGTCTTTTTCATTTAAACTTCTATTGGGAGACCTGTAAAGCTGATTTACAATTCATTTGTGACGATCCCTGGGTTTATTACCTGATTGGGCATGTTGAAAAAAAAATATACACACATATATACACCAAATTATAAATACATAATTGTCATATATTTTGGTAACAGGAGATGGTCTGATGTATGGCACAGTAGCAAATGTTCAAAAGGTCATGCCACGCATTTGTATGTAATGGCCCAGAGCTAGATGACTTAGTTTTGATTTTCAGCACGGTTATCCAGAGTCAAGACTGTGGCTTTACAAATTTACAAATTTGATAGCAAATTTGAATTTAGCTCTTTCCATCTTCGTTTCCTGACTCCCTTCTCTTCATTGGCTTGAACTTGTGGTTCTCAGTTCTTAGTATTCTCAAGCTGTTCTCTGGTTGCTTAGAATCTTATTAGTAAAGTATTGCCACTTGGCCTTCCTTCCTTCCCAGTACACTATGTGCAACTCTTTTCCTCTGCCCCATCCCAATGGATCTGCCCTGTGTGTCTCATTTTCAGTATTGTTAGATGGGGAGAGCTAATATGATTTTTTTTTAAAAGTGTGAGTGATCAAATTCTTTACCTGCAGTGATTACTATTGTGGGACTTTATTAAATTTTTTTTTAAAAGATTTTATTTATTTATTCATGAGAAACACAGGAGAGAGAGAGAGAGAGGCAGAGACACAGGCAGAGGGAGAAGCAGGCTCCATGCAGGGAGGACATGGGAGCCCGATGTGGGACTCGACATGGGACTCGATCCCCGGTGTCCAGGATCACACCTTGGGCTGAAGGTGGCGCAAAACCGCTGAGCCACCCGGGTTGCCCTATTGTGAGACTTTAAATACTCTTGCAGGATTGAAGGGGAAGATATTTGGGGGCTAAAGAGTGATTTGGATTTATGTATGTCATGCTTGTAAATCCAAATACTTCCTTAACACATCTGGCTAATCAGAAGTATGGCTGGGAGCAAAGCAGGAAGGACAGTTGATATCCTGAAGCCCATGATGCTCCCTCCCTCAAACGGTGCTTTTCGAAAACATTTTAAATGCAATATTCATTGACACTGATTTTTAATACTGTGATTAAAACACTTTAGAGAAAGTAGAATATTACACAATAGAGTAATTAGGTTGTAGAGGGCCAACTTTCTTGCTTCTTTACCAGTCAGGTGAGCTTCACCCTACTTGGCCTCACCTTGTTGCTGGCTCCCCCTCTTGTTAGAACCTGGAATTGATTTGGGACCATGTCCCCCTGATTAGTCTCAGTTGTTTTGGGAAACCCTTTTAGATTCTAGAATGTTCACTTCTGGCATTTGTCAACTCTAGGGGAAAATTCATTGGCTAGGAGAGGTTAACTTTTAATACACACGTATTTGCTGAATTTGATCTTGGTTGACAAAAGAGAAACATTTTTAGGCACCATGTTACTGAGGAACTACTAATTTTGAAAGGATGTCAGGGTCTTTGGATAATTCTGGATTTGGATACTAATTTAACACATTTTAATTAAGGACCTATTGGGGCACCAGGATGGCTCAGTTGGTTAAGTGTCTGCCTTCTGCTCAGGTCATGGTCTTGGAGTCCTGGGATCTAGCCCCACATAAGGTTCCCTGCTCAACGAAGAGCATGCTTCTCCCTCTGCCCCTCATTCTGCTTGTGCACTCTGTCTCTCAAATAAATAAATAAATAAAATCGTAATTGAAGACCTGTTGAGTTAATGTCCTAAAGATAGAGGTTAGCACAAAAGGCATGGACATTTAAGGAGCTCATCCTCTGGTGTTCTAAAGCCTTTTGTAGAATTTAAATAACTATACAAATTAGTTATTGCTTGTAATTTAGTATATTTATTCAATAAGTATTTAACAAATATCTGCTATATTTTAAGCAGTACGCTTGGTGCTGGGAATAATGGAGAATATAAGGTGCATGAAACGTAGTCTCTATCCTCTATCCTTGAGGAATTTATAGCTATTTAAACAAATAGCCAAAATGTCAGGAATTACATACTGTCAAAAATCAAACTCCATATAAGAGAGGCAGTTACAAAATACTTCAGTTCCCTTAAGAAAGGCACATAGTGGTAACTTCCTGTGAGGCATAGGCCTACTGAGAAGGTGGATTTGATTTGGATTTGAATGCGGTGAGAGGAATTCTGTAAAATGGAAGATAGTCTGGGTAGACAGTACTTGCAGAAAATGTAAGGCAGGGAAATTCAAGGTAGAGGGTAATAGGTTCTAGTTACCAATTCTGATGTGTGTGTGTGTGTGTTGGTTGGGGGGGTTGTTGGTGGTGGTATTGGGGGTAACCCCACCACCAACAATAAGCAATTCTTGAACATTAGCTAGGTATCCTACAACTCAACTCCTGACCCTACCTATCAAGAGACAGTGGCAGATCCCATAGGTTAAGAGTTTAGTCCTATACTGCATCCTCCTCCCCACCACCACTTCAGATGCAGGTTGCAAGTTCACCTTGTCACTTGTGCTTTTGACCTACCAACAGGCTATAGATTGGAGGTTCCCACCATTCCCTCCTTGGCTTTGATTAACGTGCTAGAGTGGCTCGCAGAACTCAGAAACTCCATTTTCTCATTGGATTTCTAGTTTACTATAAAATGATATAACTCAGGCAGGGAGAGGGAAGAGATCCAAGGGCAAGGTTTGGGGAAAGAACATGGAGTTTCCTCTCGAGACTCTTCCAGCACCTCCATTGGCCACTGGTGATTGTTCTCAATCTCCAGTCTCTTTCTCCTCCTCGGGGGTCAGGGGAGTGGAACTGAAAGTTCTAACCCTCTTATCAAATGTTGTTTCTATTGGCAACCCCCAATTTTAGGTACAGTCCAAAAGTTACCTCTTTAACATAACAAAAGACGCTTTTGTGGTTCTCATCACTTGGAAATTCTAAGGATGTTAGGAGCTCTGTGCCAGAAATGGCGACAGAGACAAATATGTATTTCTTATTATAATTCACAATATCAAGGGGGAAATTTCCAGGGTCTGAAATGCTGTAAATTTGTTCATATACAAGGGCAGATTAGATTAACTTTGCACATGAGACTCACCTAGCTACATAACTTTCCTCCAGTTAACACAATAGGCTTCTTCTTTTCATATTTGGGCTAATTCTGATGATAATACCTTGACCTTCATAGGTAGCTTGTTTATTTCACTTACTGGAACATCAACAATATCTTTACATTGCATAAGATCTTTTAAAATGTGTTGACAGATCAAATGTAGTACAGTAATAATGTGTATTAAATAATGTATAATAAAATAAACAAGATAGAAAATATGTATAATAATATAACATGAAATTATCTCTTTAGAAGACAGATGTTATTACCTACACAAATGCTCAAAACCTGCAACATATGTAAGCACTCATATGCCCTTCAGTATAATAGTTTTATCTCTGTATTATCTTTTTAAAACACAGTTCTCGAAATTTTCAGCTAAATTCCTTTTCTGAAAAAAAAAAAAAAATAAATTCCTTTTCTGTGCTGTTATTCCTTGGAGGTCTGGATGTAGAAATCCAAGGGCACATTGGCTCAGAGAATTGGACGGAAATCCCACGCATTGGCACATTGACATGCCACCCTGCAAATTATGTCGAATTGGCAAATGTGAATTCAAGTTATAACAGAGAAATTTCTGCAAAGATTTGCAATTTACTTTGATGGCCCCGAATGTCACATTTCCTCCCTTTTAGAAAAAAAAATTTCCATCATTCAACACCTGTAAAATTCCGGTCATTAACATTCTGTGATCTTATGACTTGTACTTGGCACTGTTGGAGTTTTCTGTTCCTTTTCTTGAGCTACAGTCTCTACCCTTCATTTCTTCAAACTGAAAATCTATGAATCTTTGTCATTGACATTCTCTCTTCATAACCCTCTTCTTGGTTAGGATCCTATCTATCATTCCAGGACTCCTTTACTTAGAGTTTGCCCCATAAAATACCCTAATTTCTCTTCGTCCATATTTTTCCATTCATTTCCCTTTCTTTCTCATGGTTTTATAGACCCTGGACCCCTCTGCTTTCTCATCATTCACTAATTAGCATGTCTCCATGGTAACAGACAGTTGCAGAGCGGGGAATCATTCTCTGTACCAGCTACTGCTGAGTAACCTCTGGGCCTAGCAAGAGGGGCCTTGACCTGATTAAGATAGGAAGACTTTTCACTTCTTGGCAGGAGAGGATCCATACATTTCAGAGAAGGCCCCATTTCCTAGGGGAAAGAAGAAGTCAATTTGGTTGAAAAGGAGTGGATACTTGGACTGAGGCATGCAAAATCAAAGTATGAAATAAACTAAGAAAATATTAAAGAAGATGTAGGAAAAATATCTAATGCTGATACGCTGCTCCTGGTTTGTAAGGATTAGCAGTGCTTTGATATGGAAGATACTATAAAACGAATGGTGGCAAATATTTGGTAGCATTTACCTTCTAATTTTACATGTACAAATTGCTAAGTGTGCGCCATGGGGTTGAATCAAAACAGAAAAACCCTGCTTCCAGTTATATGAGGTTTATTTATCGTTATTTTAAGATTGTATGTTCCCTATTTTAAGCTGTATATCAACCCATAATCATACACTTGCTAAGCAACCAGAATGGCATTAATTATAATTTTTTAAAGATTTTATTTATCTCTGGGAAAGAGAGAGTGCGAGCACAAGCAGGGAGTAGGGGCAGAGAGAGAGGTAGAAGAAGACTCCCCACTGAGCAAGGAGCCTAACACGAAGCTTGATCCCAGGACCCTGGGGATCACGACCTGAGCCGAAGGCAGACACTTAGCCAACTGCTGGGCCACCTTGGCACCCCAAGAATGGCATTCATTATTACAGGAGTTTATTGTTGCATTTTTTTTGATAACTTGTATGGAATTATGTAGTGCATTTAAGAATACTTGTCCTATATATTTTACTGAGATTAAGAGGCTAGGAAAGTTATTAGTTATTATTTATTGAGCACCTATTATGTTTTTGATGCTGTACTGTGTGATTTGCGTATATTATTTCCAAACCTCATGACAGTTTTTCAAGGTCAGATACTATTATTTCAAATTTGTGTATGAAGAAATTGAGACTTGCAGAGGTTAATTATGTCCCCAAGGTCAAAAAGCTAGGGAGAGCCTGGTGTGGGACTCCTGGATGCCTGAAACCAAGTCTGCGTACAAATATGCATTACCTGTACCTTCCTCCCAAGGTTTTTTTTTTTTTTTTCCCCAAGGGGGTTTTATTAGAATGCTATATGGACACAAAGTATAGACTCCTCTTTTCACAGGAAAACTTTGATCAGTAGGAAGGAGAGACTGAAGTTTGAGGACTCTGGTGTTGGAAGCTACAGCAGCTGAGCGGTTGAAGATCTGAAGCCCAGATGATTTTGCTGGATGTCAGGGAATGAAATATTTTAGCAACATGTGGAAACTAGAAGAGCAGGAATTTACTGTTTGAAAGCTTGTTGGTCATGGTGTAAGTTTATGTAAACTGGATGGAGACATTTTGTACCTTGACCTATAAACCTGGGCATGACGTTGCTGTTCTAGGAACTCTACTCTTAGTGGCAGGTGGGGATGACCACTTGTGTTTGCTGAAAGGGTGCTAACTAACCTTTTGTCCTCTTCTCTCCTCGTTTATGATGAAAACGACCCTTTCCAAATTTGGATGAGATGTTTACCAGTTTGTATTACTGCATTCCATCAGGCGAAGGCCAACTTACATCTCAAATTTGATTGAAACTGGAAAGACTATACCCTTCGTTCAGCCTATGAACAAAATGTCTGACATCTAAGAGGAAAAATACATTTATTGATTGTTTTCTTTATGTTGGTTACTTTGCAAAGCGCTTTCATATGCAGTTGGTGGTGGCTGTGAGGGTACATCTCTCTGATCTCCTTTCCCAGGGAGTGCAACCATCTGGCTCCAGCTGCTGTGCTCTGAAATCTGTCACTAGGTTTGTATAGAGGCTGAAAGGGTCTGGTCACCAATTCCAGTGTGTGTGGGGGAAGGTTTCCCCACACCACCAAGCAATTCTCAGACACCAGCTGGGTGTCCTACAACTCAACTCAATTCTGACACTCCCTACCTGGAGATAGCATCAGATCCCACAGGCTAAGGACTAGGTCCTCCAAGCGTGTTCCCCTACCACCCACTCCAACTTTAGACACTAGTCGTAAGTCCAGGCTCTTACCTGTACTTCTGACCAACTGGTGATAAATTAGAGGTTCCAACGACTGCCTTCTTATGTTTGATTAATTTGTTAGAGTGGCCCATAGAACTCAGAGAAACATTTTACTTACTAGGTCATTGGTTTATTATAAAAAGCTAGAATTCAGGAACAGACAGATGGGGGAGATGCAGGGCAAAGTGAAGGACACAGAGCTTCCATGCCCTCTCCAGGCAGGCCACTTTCCCTGAGTCTCCACTTGTTTATCAACCCAGAAGCGCTAAACCCTGTCCTTTTCGGTTTCTAATGGAGGCTTCGTTTAATAAGCATAATTGATGAGATCATTGGCCATTGGCAACCGATCTCAATCTCCAGCCCCCTTCTCTTCCCTGGAGGTGTGGGACTGAAAGTTGGTTGGTTGGGACCCTGCCACCAACCTTAGGTGACCCAGGGACGGTCCAAAAGTCATCTTATTTACATAACGAAAGACACCTTTATGATTTGCATCACTTAGTAAATTCCAAGGATTTTAGGGGTTGGTACCAGGGACAAAGACCAAATATGTATTTCTTTTTATAAATCACAATATCACAAGGCCACTCTTCCCATGGGCTGCTCCTCACCAACAACTGAGCATGGAAGGGCTGCCAAGGCAGCTCTGTTTATGGGAGATGAGATGGAGAGTTCTCCCCATCGGTGTTGCTGAACTTGCTTAGAACTACCACCAAAACTCTTTCCACTCACCTTTTCTTCTTTCCCTCTCTTCTTCACAGGGTCTGTACTGCGTTTGGATCTGATGCCTCTCTCAGCCTCCACCTGTTCTAACCTCACTTTACCTCAGATATCTTTCCCCTAATGAACTTCTCTGATGCCTGCTTCTTGGAGGATCTGCATCATCACATTGTCTAATTCATTCATCCCAATCATATGAGCTATTGAGGACAATAAGAATTTGAGCCTCAGGGATTTTGAAGTACTTATTTAGGGTGACCTGCTAGGGGTGGCAAGCTTCAAACCCATCTCTGGATCCTCCCCTGGTCTCTTGACTCTTCTTATGGTACCACACTGTCTAGGACATCTGGCTGTACCCGTCACTACTTTATGTGCTACTTTGCCTGTTGATAAGTTCTATTGTAAAAAAGGGACTAGATAAAAATTAGCCTAAAGCTCTCTGCTAAAAGAAAAGAAAAAGATCTGGAAGGCAAGTTGTTAATATAAAACGTTCGCCCTTTTCCTAGAATAACTTACAGTATAAGCTTCCCTGTATGTGTCACTGACAGGGAGCTGTCTGGCTACATGAATCTGTTGTTTTTCTTTCTTTTTTTTTTTTTCCTCCTTACACCTCGTTTTAGGTAAATCAGAGCTGCAAGTGCTGTATCTATTTTTCACAGATAACATGTGAATTTGTGACATTCCCTGTGGAGTTGGAGGTCTAGGAACCTATGAAGAGATCACAACGAAACACAAGCATTATGTTGCCAAAGTGCTAGAGTGATTATTGTCTGGAAGTCTTAGCATTATTTAAAAGACATCTCTTCTCATTTGGATCAGGCAGTCGTGTGTTTTCTGAAGGCAAGAAGGCCTTTCAATAAAAGCTAGTACAGAGTGGGGCTGCGGGCTGCTTGCATTGCGGTGGAGGCCAGAAGCAGAAGCCGAGGTAGCTGCTTCAGGGAAGCTCCGGCAAGTCTAACGGGTTCCTAATGAATGGAGGACCCAGTGGGGAGGTGAGGAAAACAAAAGGAGACTTTTACTTTTTTTCACCCCCCTGCCCACCACTTTTTCAATCTGGGAAAGGCAAGTATAATGTATTGCAATTCATTCCCAGACCTGGTGAAAAGTTCAAGAAGACAGGGAGCCCAAGGACCTTCACCTGAATGGCTTTTTGAAAGGTGCTGTGTGCAGGTCTTTGGTGCCGGGAGAACACTGACTCATTTCCCTCGTTGCTTTGCACTGCACCTTTCAAATGTGATTTAGAAAATGCATTCTTCTCAGAGCTGTGCCACTGGTGTGGCTGTTACACACGGGGGTATAGATGCCTGCCACCTATCCATTCTCTGTCTCTCTGGTCAAGGCCCCAAACAAGGGCAGGTCCCTGACTGTTGCCTGATTCATTTCCCCACATGAGTCTACCACAGAATCTAAGCTCATAGAAGGAGCCCCCCTTCACATACCCCCCCCCCCCCCCGCTGCCATATTGGTCTCCTGCCTCAACATTCCTTTTCACTGGGTAGTGTTCTGCTTGACTCTCCATTCATCTCTCATGGCTTCTTTCCATCAAAACAAAAGTGCTTTCCCTCCTAGAAACTTCCATGCTCCCTGTGCCACATGCCTTTGCCCATGGTGTTTTTTCTGCCAGCAGTGTCCTGTGCCCCTTGCTAACTCCTACACTCTGCCCATTTGGTGCATGTCTAATTCCACTAAGATGAGGTTCAAATGAAATCTCAGTGAAGCCTTCCATGACCTCTCCAAACTCGATTAATTACTTTATTCTCTGCCTATGTCAGAAATTTTGTTTAGCTGAGATTAATTTTCCTTCTCTGTGAAGATACAGATTCAAATTCAATAAATTTTCTCTGAGTGATGATGAAGTGCCTAGCACTGGAATGATCACTTTCATATGTAGCATTTTTTGAATTTCTATTTGATGAAAAGTCCAGAGATTATGGGTAGTACGGATTGAGATGGGCTAGCATGGTACTCTGAAATTACTACTGACTCTTCAGAAGAAGGATGAGTATACATATGAGGAGCAATTTTGGTCACTTTTAGTTTGATTAAAACAAAACAAAACAAAACAAAATCTTTGTTATTTGAGGTCTACAATTTCCCCAGAACTTTTGGGAAAGTGTTCTATAAAATTGTGAACTCCCCTTCCAGTGACATCTTCCACATCAGGGTACATATTAATTATCTCTGTAGATCTCTTTGGAAGCTGCATTATGTTATCACACTTGGGAGCTCTGGGGGCCTCCAGACTCCCTGGGTGTTAGCAAGGTGGGCCCTGCCTGGTTCCATTCTGCATGGCCACTTGAGCCAGGAGCAACCCAATCTTAGTCACTCCTTCCTGTAAGCTTTAAGTAACACCCAACATATCTACATAATACAAGAAGTATCACTATTTAATGTGCATAGGATTTTTAACATACAAATTACATTCTGCTCCAAGCCATGAGGGGTAGGCAATCAGCTCCATGAAATGATTAACAGTCTGAGAAATAGCTTTTCTTTTGCATTAGTATCACTGTAAAAAACATTCCTTTTGAAGTTGACAATTCTGCTTTTAGTTGAAAACATAGACCACACATTGGTAAACTACAGCCTATGAGCCAAATTCATTCTGTTGCTGGTTTTCAAATATAAAGTTTTATTGGAACACAGCCAGGCTATTTTTTTCCATATTGCTTGTGATGGCTTTCATATTATAACAACAGAGTTATATAACACTCCAGAGAAGTTGTATAGCCCACAGAGACTAACATATTTACTACTTGGTCTTTTGCAGAAAACGTTTGTTGACCCCTGACATAGCAATCCAAGACTCGGCCAGAAATCATACATGCAAATTCTCCAATAACTAGTTCTTATCAAAACCTGATCGTGAGAATATTTTTGTCTCAGATCTTCATATGGAGAAAGTTATACTTGCTCCTGAGCTACTGGTGCGTGAGTTTGGAATCTCCTGGACACTCTACTCCAATCCTAGGATGGACTGTACTTCTCTTTTAGTTTTTATTACCAGGACTTCCTGAAGCAAAATTACAGCCCTTCTCTGTAGGACGTTCTTACCTTTACTCACTTTCAGCTTTACCTCTCTTAAATGCTCTTTGCTATGATTTCCTATTAATTTTTGTCTTATGGCCTTCTACTTATATAATTTATGGCAAAAGATTAAGTATAAATGAATACATAAGTAATACGTACTCTTTGCACTTCCATAGTCTGCTGTCTAGCATTAGCTGCTTATATGTTAGCTTCTACTTCCTAGATCAAAAACTCTGGGGGTTACTGACTGTGTCACAAGTGCTTTGCACATGGAACAGACCCAATAAATGCATAGAAGTTTTTGTTGCTTGTTTTTGTTTTCTTTGGTAGCAAGCTAGTTTGAGGAAATGTTTCAGAGATCAGCATATCTTCAACTTTAATTAATTAGCTCCTGTTGGTATAAATAATAGTCTCTGCAAGATGCTAATGTTGATTCCTTGGTTGAGACATTTACTTAGTTTTCATGCTTGTATTAATAAAAATAATGACAATAATTTTACTATTTATTAATGTCTAGTATTATCTGATGCATCAGTGTACATTGTTGAACTTATTTCTCATAGTAATGTGTGCTAGGCCTCTATAGTCCCACTTAATAAGTGTGAAATGATTCAGATACAACATACCTTGCTTGGAGGGAATGTATGGGGTTCTGGCCACAGTTGCTTGCAGGATTTTGGCAGGTGATGTGAGTGTAAGAAGCAGGTGGGTGTAACTGCAGAGTGTGGAATGGTGGGCACCAGTGAGCATGTGCTTTGTCTGAAGGGGCAGCTGCTGCTCAGCCTCAGCTAGCTGCTGCCATGCTGCAATATCAGCTCACTGTTGCATGACTTCCCAATTTTTCAGAAACCAGAAATCCAGACTTTCAGTGAGATGTCTTCATTTCAAAAACACTGTTTGGGCATAATGAAATGGACTGTGGGCCAGGTCTGGCACCTGCACCACGTGTCTTCAGATGCTTGGTTAAGACCACAGGGGTAGGGGTGAATTGATTGTTTCTGAATCATGATTCTAGCACATTCTGTGTTACTTTGAGCATTGGAACCTCTCTAAGACTCAGCTTCCATCACATGAGGCCCATGGTAGTATTGATTTATAACTAACAAGTCCAGGACACTTAAATGCCAGTGTCAGACATCCTGTGACAACAAAAATGTTGAATTCAATTATATTTTGACTTCTTGATGGGTTTTGCTGAAGTGTTTATTTAGCCCATGCCTGTCATATAGAACATAATCATTAAATAATTATGTACTTTAATGATTATGACTTAAGGACACATAGCTAGTAATTTCATAGCTAGGATTTGTAACCAGTCTTCATAGTGGCAAAGCCGCATTCTTTTCCTTTAAAGCAATCCTGTTTCTGAAAGAATTCAGTGTATTGTTTGCTCTAACTCTAATTTTCCAGTTGTTTATCACAATAGAAGCAGACCAACAACTTAGAAGCAAGGAGTTTCTGCATTTCACTAGTAGACCTGGAGATGCTGTCTTGTAAATGAGCAAGCGTAGCTGTAGGTGTCAAAGGTAATAAGCAATATTGAATCGGAGGAAGGGTTTCACTGGGGCAAAAGGGGTAGCCAAACATGAAGTTCAGCTGATAACTACCTCTTTGCCTGTATCCTTTCATTAAACTGATATTTTTACTAAGGAAAGTGGGGAGTATAGTAATAGAATATTTTCCCTAATAAGATTTTTTAAATAGGAAACTTCATATACACTATTTACAATGATTTTTTTTTTGTCCTGAAAGATTTGGGTAAAACAGTATCTTGGCATATAGTAGCAGCACAGAACATAGGACTGGATTTGGAAATGGCGGATACAAGTTCTACTCTCAGTTTTGCATGTAAATAACCATGTGATTATAGGCAAACCACTGCTTGTATGATGATTGGACATTGTAAACCTAAACTACCAAGAGTGAGAATATTTGTGGAAGTCCTTTGTTTCTAGATAAAACTACAGTATTATCATTATAGTTATTTTTATATACAATGATAATGGCATAGAGCACACATGAAATTAAAACACTGCTATAGAATTTAACATTTTCAATGACTTCAATAATAGAGAGACACACTTTCAATTCTATTCATTTTGATTTTGGCCTCACACAAATAGATAAGCTGAGGTGGTTTGTGTCCTTTTTGTTTATGCTTTCCTCTGAAAAGTGAGAGCAATTTTGCTGACAAGAATGAGAATGAAGACGAAGGGCTTGAGGAGAGAAAAAAAGTTTGGAATAAGTAACATAAGAAATGTAAATGGAGATGATTGGTATACATGAACGGAATGTTAAATAGACTGAAAACCCTGTTATGTATAACTTATTTGGCTTAGTTGATTTCTTTTGTTTCACTATTACTACTATTTTCACTATTACTACTACTATTGTTTCACTATTATTGCTGGATAACAGTATCTAGTACTCTGGACACAGGAGCAGAGAGACAATATGTTTGTTTATTTAGCCCATAATTGTTCATATGAGACTGTTAATTATCTAGAGGAATTCAGGGAAAGGAGAAAAGGGTAAACATATTGAGAGTTTTGGAGATAGGATTATTTGCTTGATAGATGATGTGTTTCAGAAATAATGGCAAGGGAAACGAGGAATGAAGGTCCAAAGGAGACTGTCTCTTGTAGAGAATATGTATATCCTTTTACAGTAATTTTTCTGTGAGGCTTGTGAGTGTTAAACTCTTAGTCTCTGATGTCTGAAGATGTCTTTAGTGTGCTGGTTATGACAGTGTAGCTGGGTGTAAAACTGCCGATTTACTTATTTTTTCCTTAAAATTTAGGAAAGCCACTTTAGTCTGGCATATATTCTTGCTAAGGGAAAATCTACTGTCTAATTATCATTCTTTCACTGATAGTTTGTTTTTTTCCTCTGGTAGCTTTTAAGATTTTACTGTTATCTCTGATATTTTGCAGCTTTCCTATCATGTCACTAGACATGGGGTTATTTTTATTTATCTTAGGACTCAGGTATTTCTTCAATTTTGGAAAATTCTTAACTATATTCCTTTAAATATTGTTCTTCTGACATCTTTTTTTTTAATGCCTATATGTGTTTAAGACCCTCATTCTATCCTTTTTGAAATTGTTTTTTTTGTCCGTGATTTATTAAAAGCAATTTCCCCAATATTATTTTTTTTCAGTGAATTATGTCTTGTTTAGATATTATCTCATATTTTGGGCTTTAAAATAAATTTTCATGCTAAATTTTTAAAAATCCTAAGATTTTTAACATTATTTCTACATCGATTTCTTTTTATTTCTGATTTTATTTTATATATATATACATTTTCATTTCTAAACTGTTTGAAAAGCTAATAACGCACATATGTATAACTCAGTTGTCCCAAATCAAATACCTTTATAACTCCTATGAAGATTGAGAAATATGGGATGCCTGGGTGGCTCAGCGGTTTAGTGCCTGCCTTCAGCTCAGGGCCTGATCCTGGAGTCCCGAGATCGAGTCGCACATCGGGCTCCCTGCATGGAGCCTGCTTCTCCCTCTGCCTGTGTCTCTGCCTCTCTATCTCTCTGTGTCTCTCATGAATAAATAAATAAAATCTTAAAAAAAAGAAGATTGAGAAATAAAACATGCCAGCATCCCCTTTTAGGTCACTTCCTAATCATTATCCTCTCGCTTCTCTACAAAGATAACCAGTATCTTGAATTCTGACACTGTCATGTATATTACCTGTTTTTGAAGTTTATATAATTGAAATCATAAAGTATATATTTTTTGGACCTTGTTTCTTTCCCTCAATATCATTTTTGTATAATTATTCTATCTTATTTATGTATTTTCATTGCTATTTAGTATTTAATTGTATTGGTATTATGCATTCTGATGTTAAGGGACATTTTGTTTTCTTCCAGTCAGGACTTATAATGAATAATATTACTATAATCATTCTTGCATATACCTTCTTGGTGCACGTGGCATACATTTCTGTTATATAAATATGCAGAAATGGAATTGCTAGCTTAAATTATATGCATTATCTTCAGCTTTAGTAGACAATACGAAATTGTTTACCAAAGTTATTTTATGAATTTACAATTCTACTAGCAATATATGAGAGTTCTTATTGCTCCATATCCTTGCTAACACTTGGTATTAGTTGTTTTTAGTTTTAACCATTTGGTAACTGTACTGTGGTACCTCATTGTGAGGTTGGCATCTTTATATAAATCTATTGATTCTTTGGATACCCTTTTTAAAGAATACTTGTTTCAGTGTCCTGCCTCTTTTTTATTGGATTATCTGTATGTTCCCTAATTGACTTTTAAGAGTTTTTATATATTTTGGATATAAGCTCTTTTTATGGTTAAGTTGTTGAAAATATTTTCTTCCATGATGTGGCTTACCTATTAACACTTTAAAAAATATTTTATTTATTTTAAAGAGAGAAAGAATGTGTGAGCACATGAGCTGATGGAGGAACAGAGGGACAGGGACAAGCAGACTCCATAATGAGTGTAGAGCCTGGTGTGGGACAAGATCTTGTAAACCTAAGATTATGATCTGAGCCAAAATCAAGAACCAGTTGCTTAACTGACTGAACCACCCATGTGCTGCTTTTAGCATTCTTGACAGTGCTTTTTCTTCCTTCAATTAACAGGAATTCTTAACTTTAATATAATAATATTCATCATCCATTTCTTTATAGACTTAAGAAATCTTTGCCTTTCCTACATCACAAAGATCCTACACTTAATGGAATATTACTCAGCCATTAGAAATGATGAATACCCACCATTGCTTCAACATGGATGGAACTGGAAGGTATTATGCTGAGTGAAGTAAGTCAATCCGAGAAGGACAAACATTATATGCTTTCATTCATTTGGGGAATATAAAAGATGGTTAAAGGGATTGGAGGGGAAGAGAGAGAAAATGAGTGGGAAATATCAGTGAGGGTGACAGAACATGAGAAACTCCTAACTCTGGGAAATGAACAAGGGGTAGTGGAAGGGGAGGTAAGCAAGGGGTTGGGGTGACTGGGTGACGGGCACTGAGGGGGGCACTAGACGGGGTGAGCACTGGGTGTTATGCTATATGTTGGCAAATTGAACTCCAATAAAAAATATACAAAAAATCCTACACTTATTATTATTATTATTATTAATTATTATTATTATCAGTCATTCACATAAATATCTATAAACCATTTGGGATCTTGCCTATCGTATCATGTAGAGATAATTTTCTCTCTGTGAACATTCAGTTATGCCAGCAACATTTATTAAACAACTATTCTTTTTCTATTGCTCTGCAGTGGCACCTTTATTATAGATCATTGTTTATACATAGAGAAATCTGTTTCTGGGCTATTTTCTACAGTTGGTCTATTTGTTCACCACATGTGTCACTGATATACCATCTTAATTTTACACCTTTAGAATAATTATTGATAACCAATAGAGCAAACCTTTTTTCTTTTTTCTTTTTACCTTGGTTGTTCTTGGACTTTTGCATTTCCAATTATAAATTTAATAATAATTTTAAAAATCAGCTTGTCAAATTAAACAAACACACACACACAAAGCTGTTGGGATATTGAAATTAGGTTGGGTCTATAGATCATTTTAGGGAGAATTGACATCTTTATGATATTGACTCTTCAGTTGATCAAGAATTATCTATCCTATAGGCATTTAGATTTTTGAAATTTCTTCCAATATTATTTTATAATTTTCTGTTTAGAGATTTTTTATTGTTATATTTATTTCTAGGTATTTGATATATTTTAGTATTAATGTAAATGATATTTTTTAAAAATTATTTTTTGTGTCTCTAGTGTATACAGATTCAATTGATTATTGTAAATTAACCTTTACCCAGGAAATTTATTTTTTTCTCAAAATTTTCAAACATACAAAAACTAGAATTGTGTAATAAACCTCCATGTGTCCATTACTCAGCTTTAACAATTGTGATCATTTTTTAAATCTCCTAACCTCATATTTAATTCTAACAATTTTCTACAGATTCTTTTGGACTTTCTATGTACATCATCATACAACTGGCAAATAATGACAACTTTATTTCTTCTTTCCCAAGTTTATTTATTTGCTTACTTCCTGGCTCCTTAAGACCCATGAGAAAAATGCTGACAAGAAATCATGATAGCTTCTTACCATGTTTATGAACCTGACCATGCTTTTTTTCTTTTTAAGATTTTATTTTTATTTGAGAGAGAAAGTGAGAGAGAGAGAGAGAGAGAGTACGAGAGAGCATATGCTTTTTTATTTTCATCAAATGATGCATAGGAAAGAGCTTCTTGTATATCTGAGTGTCATAGGGACCAATGTTTTAACTAAGTTAAGACATATTTATTCTTAAATATTTACATAACTTGAGAAGAGCTAGTCATAACTGTACAAATTCACAACTGGAAAAAAACACTAAAGTCACATCATTATGTAGTTCCCATATTTACATGTAGTTGCACATTTAAACTTAATTTATGGCATTTACTTTATGGTTACTAAAGTAGTTTAAAAAGTCTAATCAAAAAGATAAGATGTAGTCATCCAGAAATTTATATATTTATTTATTTTATAGTTTGTGAAATGCCTCTAATTGGTTTATGCAGGGAACAAATTTCTACTCTGACAGGAACCTCCTTTTCAGTGCACTTTATAGTTCTCATCTGCAACAGGCAATAGCAAATACAAAAGAATTTTTAACTATGAGAATTGAATGGTAAAAAAAATTAACAGTTTATTAGATGATATTTTATTTAACAACCTAGGAAGTTCACAGCCATTTGCAGTTCCAGTGTAATTTTAAGTACAATTGGGAATTTGGCATTCTCAGTGGAGCTGTTAGTCTGGCAAATTTCGTAGGTGAAATAAGTACATTTAATAGCGCATGTGAAGGGATTGTTCTAAAATGAACTTTGATGGCTCCGTTTTCCACAACTAACTGGGTCACTCAACATGGCTCTTATTGTTCCTGATGTTGGGATATAGTCTTTTTTTTTTTTTTACAATAGATTTATGACTGTCAGAAGACATCAACTCGACATACATGGCATCACAGCCCTTCATACCTCCGTAGAATTTTTTCTCTCTGTCTGTTATGTTCTTGTGAAAGTCTGTTTCATTGCCCTAGAAAATTCAATAGTTTCTTGTCAGAAATTAGATTTGGGGGTCACTTTAGCAGCAAGATGGAGAAGAACAAACTGGAGGCAAACAAGAATGGAGACAGAGCCACTATATAAATCTTGGGAATGGAGCCAGTGCCATGAAGTGGAGAAGGGAACCACAGTCTTCTAAATCAGCAGGCTGAACTAGAGACCTCTGGATCTGTTTCCTGACTCAGAAATCTGAGGACTGTGTGTGTAAAGCTACACTGACAATCAGGAGGGCAGATACTGATTCAACCAAAGATGCTGATGGATTTTACAATTAAAGATTTAGGGATATTTTCCCCAATGTAATAGAAATTCCTGAGGTGCTTGGATGGGAACCTAGGTATGGTGTGGCAAGATGGGGACAGGATGAGAGGAGATACAGGGTCACAATAAGACACGTGCTGAGCTGGCTACCCTCATGGGGAGAAACTAGCTCTGTATACTTCGAAGGTTTGCAGGAATGATTTGGGAAATGGCAATAAGCCTTTATAAGAAAGGAGAAATATGATGGGGTGGAGGAAAGAAAGAGAGAGAAAGAGAGAGAGAGAGAGAGCAAAATCAAGGAGTTAAAAAAATAAGTGAATATTTCTGTTAGTCCAAATTCTTCCCCAAATTGAAAGGAGTTATAGATGCCTGACTTGGCCCTGTGGAAATTACCCAATTTATCCAGTGTTGTTCATTCATAATATCTGGGAGTGTAGAAATTGCAGGAATACAATGACAATGATACTCTTTTCGAAATAAATAACACATAGACTTCTTGCTCCATCAGGTTTGATTTTATGTTTAGTGTATTATGTAACTATTTGGATATTTATATCCTATTACAACTTAAGTAAACCAGAAATGAGAGACCAAGGAGGCATGATCTTATAGCACTCTTTGAAGGAGAGCTTTCTATTCATTCATTCTTTTACTCTTTTCATTCATTCATTTGTTCATTCATTCATTCATTCATTTATTCATTCACTCACTCTTTCAGCAAATATCTATTAAGGGCTTATTAAGTGCCAGGAAGTAGTCTGAGCCCTCGGAAGCATATCAGTGAGCATTATCATAAAATTCAATTTGTAGGAACCTAGGGTAGTACAAGGAAACAGAAAATGTGCATGTACTTTCTTTCTCGTCTCCCAATAGTGGTAGAAGAATAAGAACTAGGACCAAGTCTTTTAATCACTAATTCAGTTTTGAAGCAACTAATTCAGTTTTGAAGCAAAATATACTGAACAAATGTGTTCAACTAATTCAGTTTTGAAGCAAAATATACTGAACAAATGTGTTATTTTACATGTGACTGCTAGGACTTGAGGATACAAAAATAAAGTGGGATTTCTGGTCTTAAGGAACAGATTTGAAGCCAACCAGATAAACAATTACAAACAAATGGCACAGTCGTGGTTCTAATAGAGCTTAATACAGGGAGCTCTGGAGCACAAAGTAAATTCAGTTCCCTGCCCCAGGTGGGATAGAGAGGCTTCTAGAGAGGACCTCCCAGCTGGTTCTGGAAGGAATCGGAAATAGCTGGCATTGTTGATGGAGGGAGTGGCATCCAGGTTGGGGAGGAGAATGTACAAACATGTTCCCTAACACAACACTGGTGCTGGCATCTTGTTACAGTCTCCTTCAGACCTTTCTGGAATTAGCTTCTTTTTTGACATACTGGAGGGTTATTTTCTTCACCAAGCTCCCTTGCCTGGCAGAAGGCAGAACAGTGATCAACTTTGGGAAGTGATCACTGACTGGTGAAGATGTGCACTGACGGGAAGAAGTAAGAGGGAGACTTCTGGGGTGCTGGAATGTTCTGGGTCTTGATCTGGTTGTTGGTTGCAGGACTGTATACACATGCAAGATTCTTTTGAGCTATACTCTAAATAGAGCTGTGCAGGGATCCTTGGGTGGCGCAGCGGTTTGGCGCCTGCCTTTGGCCCAGGGCGCGATCTTGGAGACCCGGGATCGAATCCCACATCGGGCTCCCGGTGCATGGAGCCTGCTTCTCCCTCTGCCTATGTCTCTGCTTCTCTCTCTCTCTCTGTGACTATCATAAATAAAAAAAAAAATTAAAAAAAATAAAAATAAATAGAGCTGTGCATTTTACTAAATGCATGCTAGACTTCAGTGAAGCAAGGAAAAAAGCCCCCAGCCTGAATAATCTCACTCTTGTCATTCCTATGATACTACTTTTCATATGATACTATTTAGCACTTGGCACCAAATATATTCTGGAGTTTTTTTTTTTTTTAATTTATTTTTTATTGGTGTTCAATTTACTAACATACAGAATAACACCCAGTGCCCGTCACCCATTCACTCCCACCCCCCGCCCTCCTCCCCTTCTACCACCCCTAGTTCGTTTCCCAGAGTTAGCAGTCTTTACGTTCTGTCTCCCTTTCTGATATTTCCCACACATTTCTTCTCCATTCCCTTATATTCCCTTTCACTATTATTTATATTCCCCAAATGAATGAGAACATATAATGTTTGTCCTTCTCCGACTGACTTACTTCACTCAGCATGATACCCTCTAGTTCCATCCACGTTGAAGCAAATGGTGGGTATTTGTCATTTCTGATAGCTGAGTAATATTCCATTGTATACATAAACCACATCTTCTTTATCCATTCATCTTTCGTTGGACACCGAGGCTCCTTCCACAGTTTGGCTATCGTGGCCATTGCTGCTATAAACATCGGGGTGCAGGTGTCCCGGCGTTTCATTGCATTTGTATCTTTGGGGTAAATCCCCAACAGTGCAATTGCTGGGTCATAGGGCAGGTATATTTTCAACTGTTTGAGGAACCTCCACACAGTTTTCCAGAGTGGCTGCACCAGTTCACATTCCCACCAACAGTGGAAGAGGGTTCCCTTTTCTCCGCATCCTCTCCAACATTTGTTGTTTCCTGCCTTGTTAATTTTCCCCATTCTCACTGGTGTGAGGTGGTATCTCATTGTAGTTTTGATTTGTATTTCCCTGATGGCAAGTGATGCAGAACATTTTCTCATATAAAGGATCTATACCCTCAAAACTATAGAACACTTCTGAAAGAAATTGAGGAAGACACAAAGAGATGGAAAAATATTCCATGCTCATGGATTGGCAGAATTAATATTGTGAAAATGTCAATGTTACCGAGGGCAATATACACGTTTAATGCAATCCCTATCAAAATACCATGGACTTTCTTCAGAGAGTTAGAACAAATTATTTTAAGATTTGTGTGGAATCAGAAAAGACCCCGAATAGCCAGGGGAATTTTAAAAAAGAAAACCATATCTGGGGGCATCACAATGCCAGATTTCAGGTTGTACTACAAAGCTGTGGTCATCAAGACAGTGTGGTACTGGCACAAAAACAGACACATAGATCAGTGGAACAGAATAGAGAATCCAGAAGTGGACCCTGAACTTTATGGTCAACTAATATTTGATAAAGGAGGAAAGACTATCCATTGGAAGAAAGACAGTCTCTTCAATAAATGGTGCTGGGAAAATTGGACATCCACATGCAGAAGAATGAAACTAGACCACTCTCTTTCACCATACACAAAGATAAACTCAAAATGGATGAAAGATCTAAATGTGAGACAAGATTCCATCAAAATCCTAGAGAAGAACACAGGCAACACCCTTTTTGAACTCGGCCATAGTAACTTCTTGCAAGATACATCCACGAAGGCAAAAGAAACAAAAGCAAAAATGAACTATTGGGACTTCATCAAGATAAGAAGCTTTTGCACAGCAAAGGATACAGTCAACAAAACTCAAAGACAACCTACAGAATGGGAGAAGATATTTGCAAATGACATATCAGATAAAGGGCTAGTTTCCAAGATCTATAAAGAACTTCTTAAACTCCACACCAAAGAAACAAACAATCCAATCATGAAATGGGCAAAAGACATGAACAGAAATCTCACAGAGGAAGATATTCTGGAGTTTTTAAAAAATTATTTATTCATGAGAGACAGAGAGAGAGAGAGAGAGAGAGAGAGAGGCAGAGGGAGAAGCAGGCTCCATGCAGGGAACCCAACGGAGGACCGGATCCTGGGTCTCCAGGATCAGGCCCTGGGCTGAAGGCGGCGTTGAACTGCTGAGCCGCCCAGGCTGCCCTATGCTGGAGTTTTTTGTTGTTATCGATTTTTTAAATTCTCTGCTTATTTTCTGTATGAGAATCTTTTCAGAAACCAGATTACAAATGCCATTCAAAATTTGATTTTGTCCTGGGCTCCTACTTGTCCTCTGATAGGGAATCTCCAACAGTCTTAGACTGAACATACCTGGACCCATACACAGGGTACAATTCTTTTAATAGTGCTTTAGAGGCTTCCTTGGTATATAACTGTGGAGCATGTGCTTTTTCTCTTTGGGTGCATTTTAGAAGGGGATACTTCTACTATATCTCTTATTGTGTCTGGGAGAGTAAGCTGTGTGCACAGTCTGCATATTCAATAAATATTGCCAAGAGGGGAGGAGTGTGAAGAAATCCAGAAAATATTTGTTTCTATTTTGATTTATGAGTTTTGAGAAGAGAGAAGGACCTAAACTTAAAGTGTATTTCTTCCCAATCCTTTACACGGACTAAAAGAGGAGAAGAAATAAAACAATCCTGAAGGTTGATTGAGGGATAAAATGCCCACAGAACAAATTTGACTTATTCAAGTTTTATGAATCTCCAAATAGCAGGTTTAAGTAGATTTGCCAGAGCTTAGAGATACGTGTCTGCCAAGCAAAATAACTTTTTAAAGAAAAGAGTTCTTTGCATTTTCTCTCAGGTCAGAAATCAAGTTTGTAGCTTAGCTCTTGGAAAATATCAGGTGAAAAAGAAAAGAAAATATGCCATTTATTTAGTGATTGTAGAACACCTTCTGTGAGAGACCTAATCTCAGGTAAAGCAACTCTTGGGTCAGATGAAGCTCCATGTGAGGGTAATGCCAGCTAAGCCTGGATTCTTTTCATGTTACTCAGACAGGGTAATATTTGATGCTTGCTAGTGCAAACTTCATTGAATACTTTAACAACCCTTCAACAAAACTGTATTATAAACATTAAACTTGCTAAGAGACTAGATTTTAAGTGTTTCCAACACTAGAAGAAATGATAATTATGTAAAGTGATAGAGGTGCTAGCTAACACTACTGTGGCAATCATATTGCAAGACAAAAATATTAACTCAATATGTGGGACATCTTAAACATACATAGTATTGTATGTCATATACAACACCGAATAAAGAACAAATCAAGTCAAACCACCACCACCATTACCACCATCTAGGGCTTGCCCTCCTCTTGTGACCTCTGTTCCCAATTCTCTTTTCTTCCCACAAGGGCTAACAGTCACCTCACAATGGCTCTGTGGTCCAAGATCCCTCATATGGATCCTCACCTTAGGCTGTGCCACATCCTACAGCAACGCTTGGTCTCACCATGTCCATCTTTAGTCCTTTTATCTTGGGCTTCTGACCTCTGTCACCCAAAGATTACTTGTTAATTCCAGAACCAAATTGTGTTATTTATTTATTTATTTATTTATTTATTTATTTATTTATTTATTTTTCAAATTGTGTTTATTGATACAATTTTGCTAGTGGGAGATGTTATTATACTGCAATGCCTCCTTTTATTACTCAAATAATGAAAATTATTTCATTACTCAAATGTGCATTAAAATGCTTTGATATAAAAAATTGAGAAAACACAGTAAGTAGTCATGCTTGAGAGAATGAAAGCATTCATAATCTTTTTACCTAGTAACTACCATTAACATACATATATGTGTGCACACACATATACACATATACATAACATTTTTGTCTTTTTAATTTAAATAATACTTGATTAAAAATATTTCCATCTCCATAAACATATTTCCAAAACATTATTATTTGTGGCTAGGAAATTTTTATTTTTAAAAGAAAACACTATTTATTTAATAGTCTCTAACCAGTGGATATATAATTCCTATGCTTTTTTTTTCTACTGAACCAATCCTGCAAACATATGTACCTATTAATGATTTTCTTAGGAAACTTCTTAGACCTAGGATCTCCAGGCCAAACATATGCATAAAAGACTCCTAATCACTTTTTCAGCTAGTTTATCTTTATTATTAAAGAAAAAGCAATGTATACCCATTGTAAAATTTCAAATATTATACAATGAAAAGTAGATTCTTCTTTTACCCAAGACTCTTACTTCTCCCCTAGGCAACCACTGTTAAGCATTTCTTTTGGTACCTTCAGGAAATAGTCTGTGTAAGCAAGTACATGTAGTATGTATTTTTTTTTTTTTTACAAATGGATGTATATGCTTTATTCTCTACCTATATTTTATAAAATTAAAATACATTTGGAGCCTCTTTCAGTTTAGAACACATAGATCTAACTCATGATTCTTTCCTGGCCACATAGTAATGATGGTATGAATGTATCACATGGATGAATGAATGATGGTATGAATGTATGAATGTATCAAAAAGTATCAAATTTGATAAAGTCAGTGTTTTATTAATGTATTTAGGCTATTTTTTTTTCATTTGTTAGGACAAATACAGCAACAACACTTTCATACATCTGGATTTTTGCACATATGTGAGTGTTGACAAATTCTTACAAGTAGAATTTTAAGGCTTTGAATACATATGCCCAAACTGTCCCCTATTAAGGAATACATTGATATTATTATAAGGGGGAAAAAGGACAGTCCCTTCCTCTCTCCCTCTTTTATTTACAAAAACCCTTTACCTAAAGGAGCCATATTTAAGTTCTAAGGACATACTGTAAAGCTACTGTAGTAGCTCAATAAGTTTTTGTTGAAAGAATGAGTCAATTCTGTCAAGCAACAGAAGTTTCTAGAAATCCCAGTATAATAGTTCACTTGTCACAAGTTTTGTACTATTGTCTTGTGTTTTTCACCCTCTGAATTAAAGAAGGAGTTTTAAATTTATGGTTCAAGGATGAGCTTCAGAGGGTGTGTGATGAGCTTCCAGGCCAAGTCTGGGATACATGTATGAATGTGCCTTTTGAGAGGTGAATGGGGAAAAGGAGAAGTTTCCTGGTGTTTGTGGACACAGAATTTTTTCATCTTTTTATTTTCTTACTTTCAAAAATAATTTAGCATAAATTATGCTAAAACAGATGTGGTAAGAATGATTCTTTTAATGTGACTGGCAAAGTAGGTGTGATGTCTTTGACTCTAAATGGATATTAGGCTGGTTAAGCAAAGTGTTGAGTAAACTGTAATGTAGGTGATATTATGATTATAGGGAGCAAAGGAACCCTTACTAGTCAGAACCATGATTTTTCTTTTGGATTCGTGATAATTGCTGGAGAATTCTTGGGGAGCAATAAAGGTGTGTTATTTTCATATTCACTTTAAAAGAGAGATAATCTAACTTACATGATAAAATATTTAAAAATAATTAAAAATTGAATATTGATTGATGACACTTATAGATGATTAAATAAGATTAAGTGTGATGTTTTATAATTTTAAAATGTTTTCTGTGTGATTTTTCTGATATTACAAGAAAAGGATTAGAGAGTGCTAAGTGGATTAATAAAATGGTTTAATTATATTTTTAAATATTTCCCTGTTCGAAGAGAATCTAAGTAACTGATATTTTTTTTTGTTTTGTTTTTTTAAAGATTTTATTTATTTATCAATGAGAGACATAGAGAGAGAGAGAGAGGCAGAGACACAGGCAGAGGGAGAAGCAGGATCCACTCAGAGAGTCCGGTGTGGGACTCGGTCCCGGGACTCCAGGATCACGCCCCGTGGCCAAAGGCAGACGCTAAACCACTGAGCCACCCAGGGATCCTCCAGCAACTGATATTTTGAACACCAAATTGTTACACACATGAAACTATGGGGGTACATGGGAAAGTAGGGCATGTTCTTTTTGAAAAGGATCTCTTTAGCATGTGAGAGAAAAATAGCACAGTAATTAATACTCAGTTTAAAGATGGGCTAAGAGAAGTGGCAGCTCAATCAATGGGCCTGGAAAGGAGGCTTTTGGATAAAAAATATAATGAGAAGAAATTGCTTTAGAAAGCTGTCTGGAAAAAAATAATAAAGGTAATAGTATGTTATTTTCAGAGTCAGTATTAGCACATGACCCAGATCCCTTCCAAAAAAAAGTCATTCAGGAAGAAAAAAGAAATGGGGCATTTTGACCAAATGAGACTAGACTAGATTTCATGAATAGCCTATGGTTTAGCCTTGAAGCAGAACACTTTCATTCTTTCATGCCTTCAACATTAAGTTAGCAGCTGCTATCCCTTGGTGCTTTGTTAAGGAAGACAGCCTATTGGCAACTCAGGAATGCAAGGCCAGTGGCCTGGTTAAAGCACAGAAAATTTAGTGGTTTGTGGGTTTTTAGAAGGCAAACTAGAAATGGGACAGGTCCTTATAATAACCAATTCTATAATGAATTAAGACTGTGCTTCTCTGCAACCCCACTACACAGGTAGGAAAGATAAGATTCAGAAGGACACCTCGTTCTAACCTCAGATCCCACAGCTTAACTCATGTGAGCCTCATCACTGATGCTCCTCTACACTCTCATTAACCTCTGACCCATGCTGAATACGCTTCAGGTGAATTGAAATAAAGATTATATTATAATATGAACAAATTACCCTGTTAAATTTTTAAATGTTTACTAGTAGGACATAGGCCAGGGTTACTCACACATAGTAATTAGACATTAAGTGGCTATGTGGTAGCCTATTAACTACAGAACAGACTTGACAAGAGATTGATTTTTAACATTTTTAATTAACAAAGCATGAGCAAGATAAATCTGAAAAGTGAAGAACCACTCGGAGTTGTGAATAGTGAGAAATTTGGAAATAGCAATTCACGGTTTATCCTTTCAAGATATAAAAATGATTCAGCGTGGTTAAATATGTTTCAGTTTTTAATATTTTCTTATCAGGAGTGAAAAACTCACATTGATGATTGCCCAGGTATACTGTATGTTCAGATGTAAAATTTATAGTAAATACTTAAAATGTTATATTATGGATTTGATGGATGAACAACTAAGGAATGATAGAGCTCTCCTATGGGCAACTTTTAAAGGAAAAGAATGTCTAGTTAGAAAACATTTCTAATATATGAAATAAGCTTTCCAATTGCCCATGGATATTCACTTGTCTGTATTTCTTGTTTTAGCTCAAGTCTTAATATTAGAGATAAGATATAGACTTTATTTATTTTTTTTAAGATATAGACTTTATTAAAACATTCACACGCACACCACACACACAGTTCATCAAAGTTATAACAAATTACTCTCAACTGTGACAATAACCACAGTTTCCATTAGCAGAAATTTGAAATGGTTGATATCCAGATATGTATTCATATAATAATTTAAAATAGTTACTATTAAATGAAATTATTCTTTAGATTAAAAATAGCAAAAAATAAAAAGGTAATTTCAGAAATTTTTAGAAATCTTAATTTTGAAAGGTAGATAAAAAGAACTTAAAAATGGTTCATTAACATATTAGTAAGTTAGAATTTATAGTTGTTCTCATAAAAATTACTGATTTTTTTTTCACACATGTGGGTTACTTTTATGAAGAAACTAAAAATTTGCATGATGCAACTTAGGTTGGTTTCAGAAATACATTGTATGACTTCATCTTTTATTTCCATTCTTCCTTATTGATCTGGGATAGTTTAGCCCGTGTAATGGTTGCTGGATTCATGGTACAGTTTTTGTACTTCGATGACAAATCAAAACTATGACATTTTTTAACTTATATTCTTTGATCGACAAATTTATTTGGGGGAATGCTGCTCTTTCTCCTTCCCTCCTTTTCTTTCTTTCTTCCTTTCTCCAACTTTTTGAATGGTTTACTCCCTTTGTGTCCATTTCCTTCTAAATAAGTGATGTCCCTTTAGCCTTATCTAATCAAATTAAAAACAATTACTCAGATTATTAAATGGCCTTTTAACAACAGAGTAATCTAAAGTCACTTCCAACCTAAAAGTTTGATGTTTAGATGGGTTATCTTTTCTCCCCTTCCTCTGAAGTGACTCATGGATCTGGTGCCATAACCACTCCCACCCGGGAGATGTGGGACAAACACTGGCTCTACCAGTCCTGTTGTAGGGTCACTTACTCTGACCCCCAGTTTCTTTCTCTTTCTCTGCCTCTTCCCTTTTCTTTTTTCCTTACACTTTTCCTTTTGACAAAACCGACCAACCAACCAACCAAACAAAAAACCAGAATGATCCTTAATGACTTGTTAAGCAACAAACCTCTCCTAGGAATTTTGATGCTAATAATGACCCCACCTTTCTGTGAAACAATGAGCTAAATAATCATCTCAGACAGAGGAACCGATAGAAATGAATGTGAAATGTGACAGAGGTCTTAGCCCAAGTTGTGTTGACTGCTGAGATCCAAGGATGTGTGAGCCTGTCAGATGAATTGGTGGAGTGGCCCACCCGAAGTCTCTTTGTGGGAGGTACTAATGGATCTCCAAGGCAGAGAGGGAGCCAGGCAGGAGACACTAGACTCAATAACACCTCAGACTTCCCAGGGGAAGGCTGATTCTCATGATTTCTCAAGTGGCAGTGTCTATCAGCCCACATTCTTCCTCCTCCCTCAGTTGGACTCATGTCTGAGGCTTCTAGTGACCTGTGAGCAGGACCTGTAAGTTTAAACTGAAAGAGCTGTTTGGCCACGTGAAGACTCCTGGGGTGCAGCCACCTGACATAAGGTGTTACACAAGGAGAGAGAAACTTTCTTAACCACTTCAAAAGCTAACAGTCAGCAACTTTGGATCCTCATGGGATCAGGTGTGTTAACAGTGATAGGAGGGGGTTGTGGGGACAGCAGTGCCCAGAGAGTGGTGGGCACAGTGCCTGGCAAATGAAGATGTGCAGAGTGTCAAGGCAGCAGCGGGATGGTGGTCAAGCCAGCAGGTACCACATGGTGAGGGACCAGACTTACTGGTGAGTCAATTATTGACATCCTGAAATATGAGGAGAGAGACTTCGCAGACATCTGAACCATTGGAGGGAAAAAGCACTGATACTTGGATCATGACTCCAAATTGTCTCTACCCGCTATAAGTGTGGCTCCTGAAGAAACTCATGCTCACAAAGGCAGCAGACAATAACATTGCCATGCCTCAATATTTTAGTCCCCAAACCACTTCCCATTCACTCTGCTCTTTATGAAGATAGGATAATGAGGGCTACAATGAAAAAAATGAGTGGCCATTTTGATAAAGAAGATGATTATAAAGAATGAGGGGAGGAAAAAGCCAGTAGAATTAACAAAGGTAATTAAGGTAGCAAAAGCAAAAGAAGCTGATTTTCACATTACTAAATATATTTCAAGTGGGCAAAAACAGAGAGTTATTCACATACATGTATTTATAGGAGGCAGAAACAGCAAAGATAACCATGAAAACAGACACTGGAAATTAAAGAGGAGGAAATAGGCCAGTTAATTCTTGTTGTCAGCCTAGTTTTTTTCTCAATCTGAAAAATGATAGTGGATAATATAAGCAAAGAATAAAATTACTGTGAGATAATGCTAACTTCTAGCAGTCTCCTTCAAGTGCATCCTCATTATTTGTCAATTCACTTGCCATGCATTCAAGAATATTAATTTTTTTCTGCTTGAACTGCCCGAGGATTGGGCAATCTTCATACATCGAAAGCATGTGTTTCTTCATGCATTGGTGCATGCTGAATAGGCCTGTCCTTTTTCTAAATTATCATCTGCTTGCCTGTGCAATTTCCATGAGCAAATATGGGTATTTGCACACGCAAATGGAAGTGCATGAAAATAATATGTGCTTGGTATTAGTGGGTCCAGCCGGGGTTTGACTTTTTGGAGTTAAAAGCCCTGTAAATGCATGGATTTCTGAGAAAGCTCACTTAGCAAGCACAATACATAAGCGTAGGCAAGGAGTTATAATTCCATTAGCTAAATATCTCTTTGTGAGAAACACATATTTAGGATTTGGAGTTGTAAAACACTTTCAAAGACATTTTACTAGGATATGATATAAGCTAACTTTTGGCCCCGAAGTATTTAGTAATATGCTAGGGTTTGAAGTATAGAACAAATCTTTCAATTTCCTTTTAAACTACTGCTTTAAAGGTTATATAATTATGGAAAACAAAAGTGGGAGCTTTAAAGTTCAGGGTTATGTTGCCAAATAACATCTGAAAAGCCAAAGATTACAAAAGTTAGCAAAGTTGGTAATCACACATGGCCCTGTTTCCTCTCAGAAGACGTATACTATTTTAATATTTTGGGGAATCTATCATTTTACTAATGTAGTATTCTAATGTGTATGTCTCATAGCTATGGTTGCCCACATATCTATACCTTGAGAAATCTAATGTTTCTTCTAGTCAGAAATCTTCCAGCCTTGGCTTAAGTATTGACTCCGGATGCCCCTGACTATCCTAGTACCCTGAAAGCTGCCCTGTTTACAGACTCTCAAGCCTAAATCTCTCTTTCACTAAAAAAGACACAGAATCCTAAAACATGAGTTTTGTTTGTATTTCCACAACATTAGTTTCTTAGTCAAGCTGTTCTGAAGCATCATTTAGGAATTTCTACTTCTTGTTACATCGTTTTTCATCAATGCTCAGCTTATGATTGCTTTTTAATGAAAAAGAATATTTATGGATGAGCGCTGGGTGTTATACTATATGTTGGCAAATTGAATTTAACTAAAATATTTTTTAAAAATTTGCATGAGAAAAAGAAAAAAAAAAGAATATATTTTACAAAGGGATAAAAGGATGTTTTACTGGACCTTCAGGATGCCAACCAACCAACCAACCAACCAACCGAAAAGTGAAAAACTGAATCGATCAACTGGAACTGTTATGTATCATGATGAATAGTAATTCAAATAACCCCCCCATCCCCCCATCCCCATTGTTAGTTAGTTTTTGAATCTGTGGAACAAACTGCATTCTCCTGAGATCTGGGCCCACAAGCAGTGGGAGGGGCCCTAGCTCTCAGCAGGCACTCCTATGGCTCTGTGGTTTCCCTATGGCTGTGGACACTGCAGTGGAAGCACGTGTCTGGGGCTTGGCAGGGGTGATGTAGCTGCACAGCTATAACATGACTTCCAGTCCTGTAAGCTCTTCTAGAACCTTTATCTTACCTCCTCAAGACATGAATCAAATTCTCCCTTTCCTGGCTCTGGGCAAGCTTGTGATTTGCTTATAACTTGTAGAATGTGGTTCAAGTGACACTCTGATATTTGACACTCAGTAATGAAAGATAGCACAGCTCTGCCTTGCTGGCTGGGCCACTCACTGTTGGAACCCTGGCCCACCATGCAGCAGTGAACACCCTGAGGCTCCATACGATGAGGAAGCCCAGGCCACAGGCAGAGGCCAGGTATAGGTGTTCCTACTAACAACCCCTGCTGAGGCCTGAGCTGACAACCAGCATCGACCATCAGACATGTGAACAGATGTGCCTCCAGCTGACAGCCCCACCTATGGATTCACCCCTGGCCTTTGAATTGTCTAGCTGGGAACCAAGCCTTCAAAGAGCAGAGAAAAGCCATTCCCATGGTGCTTTGTCTAAATTACTGACCCAGAGAGTCTAGTAGCATAATAAAATGTTTGTTTTAAGCTCCTGAACTTGGGGTTATTTTTTAAAAAAAATGTTTTTTAAAAAGATTTTATTTATTTCTTTGAGAGAGAGGGAGAGAGCAAGCATGAGTGGGAGGAGGAGCAGAGGGAGAGGGAGAAGCAGGTTCCTAGCTGAGCAAGGAGCCTGACACGGGGCCTCATCCCAAGACCCTAGGATCATGACCTGAGCCAAAGGCAAACAGTTAGTTGACTGAACCACCCAGGGGCCCTAGAACTTGGGTTTAATTAAACATAAACAGTACCCAGAAGTGTTAACAAGGTACTTGAGATAATGCAAAGTCCATTTGGGATGAGATGATGGGATATCTAGTTCGAAAAGCCAGTGATACTAAATACTTTTCCAGAGAGAAAGTTACTGGTTAATTATTTTAAGAACAATATTTTCAATTTAAAAATCAGTCGTATCTAGAAACAGTATATGCAAAAGTCTTGAAACACTAGCAGTAGTAAATCGGTCATCCTGGGGATACGTTTCACAGAGAACCAAGTTGGGCAGCAGACTTTCTTGTCAGTCCATGTGGGTAAGTGTGGTGCTACCTCCATTCTGTTTTCACTCTCTGCCTCTCTCCCTTCTTTTCCCTCATCTTAGTCCCGGCCTCTCACAAGGTGGGCTGGTGTGCTTGTGGGATGTTGGGAGGTCCATGACAGTGGGAAGTAAAAGCAATTTATGTTTAGCCCCTTATTGTGCACATATGTGATGATGGGAAAAGTTACCTTTATGTATGACAAACACCAACTTTCTATTTTGCCCCACAAGTCACAGTGAGAAATAGCCAATAAAATCTCTTTGCAAATTATTTTGGAAATTACAGTTCCCAGTGATGATGATGATAACAGTGATCCGTGGCTAGAGAAACTCAACAGAACAAAATGTAGTAAAAACAGTCCAGTATATAGTGCATATATTTAGTAGGGAAAAAATAAATTCTTAGAGGAACAAATAGTTTGGAGTGAAAAACAAAAGTGTTTTCAAAAAAAAGAAAGTACACCCAGAAAACATTTCTCAGCATCAGCTCGCCCACTCCTGGCAATTCCCAAGTGTTCATAGGTAGACACGAGATTGCTTCACCTGAAGACTGAACACTGGACAGTTATAGTAGGTTCTAGACTCATGTAGCCCGTTCTTCTGTACTGAAATATTTGCAGCAGATCTCAGGTAGATTCTGTGCTGTTTCAATACTCTGTGAGTTTTTATATGACACATTGAATTTCACTTCTCAGAGGAGAGCTGTGGAAGTGAGTAGATAGCACTGGGAAGTGTTGATCCCTGGTTACTAATATAATGTGGTTCAAGAGGAGTCTGTCTCTTGATTGTTCACAATCTAAATGAGAGTTAAAAAATAAATTTGCACAACCATTTCTATAGTTACTTTTATAGTTACTAAAAATAAAAAGCCCATGATGTATTTATAATGTATGTGCAGAGTATTGTTGCTTCTTATTATGTCAGTTCCAATCTCCACCCCCCTTTTTTAAGTCGGGCAGGTGTGGGAGAGATCCCAGAGCACAAGAGCACATGTGGCAGTTGGCTACAGCCGCATCTTGCATTCTGCATCTAAAGCATCACTTCCACCATGATTGCCACAGAGCTATTTACAAAAGCGTCCCTGACTTGGTGATTTAATTACACATCCTCCTGCATGTGTCACCGAGTGTTTGGTCCTCAGTTTGTACAGTTCAAGAAGGTAATACCTACAGTGAAAGGAGTGCATAAACTTCAATACTCTGGGCTCTGGTATTGCTCCTGTGATTAACATCTCACCTTCATGATACAGAAACAAGATCCTGAAATATATTTTTCAATTTGATAATCAGCAGAGGGGCTGATTATAGTTTGAAATATTCATAAACTTCGCCTCCTGAAAATTAGTCCTATCCTTAATCCCATTTAGACAACTAGGTAGTCCACAACCAAAGGGCAGGAAACAGAAAACAAAAAGGCAAGAAAAATGTGTTAGGTGCTAAGTTTTTGGTCCCAGAGAAGAGGAAAAGAATCCCCTGGGACTTGGGCAGGTAAGCTAGTGAGAGGAGAACTGCAGGAGGCTCAGAGGCTAAGGTAGCGCCCCATCAGGCTCACTGAGGGAAGGAGGAGATCTTAGAAATCCCAGAATAAGTCTGCAGAATCTGAGATCAGAGGAGACTTCAGCTTCTTTTTGTGGATTGCAAAGAGACTGTTGGATCCCAGAATCTTTCATGCACAGCACAGCACAGCAGGAATACAGAAGGAAGGTCTAACTGCCTAGGTCTATCTAGGTAAATAGGTGTATGGACACGAACACAACTGGAACTTATGCAGTTGGGAAAGCAAGAGGTGATAAGTAGTGTGGGTGTGGGGAGTAGGGATGGGTGCAGGAGGAACAGTGTTGGGGAGTGCAAAGGGTATACAATCTGAATGAATTCAGATCATGTTTCTGTCACTTGGCAGGATTCATGTTCCCATAAAAAAATTAAATTCAAATGCAGAATAAATTGAACATAAAGATTTTAGCCAGATATGCTAGCCAAGGAATTTTGGGTAAAACACAACCCTGATTTCTTCTTTTTAAAATGAGGAGAGATAACACTTGATGATTTTTTCCATTTTAAGGTCTCAGCTTAAATGTCACTCCTGCTAAGTCTTCCTGACCTAGCTCCTCATTGCCCTCTGCTCCAGTGTATAACCTTGGACCCATGCCCTCCCTCACCCCCACCCCCACTGTAAGATCAGAATCTCCAGCAGAGGTGGGGTAGAGTCTCTCATTTACTGTAGTATCCCTGGTGGGTGGCCAGCACCATGCAGGGTCCTCTGAGGGGTAGAAGGAAGGAAAACAGGGATGAGTGCAGGGTTCTGAGATCCTATATGCATTATTTGTATGATGCTCAAGTGAGGAATGGATTGGGTAAAATTATGTGAACCAATAAAATTGCAACAATAAATTACAGTTACTGCAACTGTTCAACCTCATGGACTTAGAATTGTACAAGGGATAGGAACCAGTAGAAGGTGTACCAAGGCACTCCTCCGGTTATATATGTTAAAATTTCTGCTCCAAATAATAGCTTTTAGAATCAATCTTGGATGATTTATGTGTTAAAGTCTCTTTGCTTATAAAGGAAACTCTAATTTAAAAAAAGGCTTAAAATTTGTTTTACTTCTTTCTTCAATATCCTGCAATGCTGAACCCAACTCATGATTTTCTGTGAATATACCTCTCCAGCAACAAAATGTTCATAGAAAGGATTTTTTTTACTTCTGCCTCACTAAGCATCCCTGGGTGGGAGTGTTGGTGGGGGAAAGGTAAGGCTTCTGAGCACTCAGGGTAGATCACACTCAAGTAGGAACTGAGCGCTGAAGCAGGGCAGCACTGAAGCAGGGCAGCACTGAAGCAGGGGCATCCTGCCACCTGTAGACACAGCAGTATCCTTCTGTGAGGGGCAGAGGGTTTTGTCAGGATTCAGCTGGTTCTTTGTGGTCACCAAGTTTATTTACACCCTGGTCAGGGGCCTGTACTAAGAGATGCTCAATTAATATTCAATTGAATGAAGAAATCAAAAGTGTCCTCTACAGGATGCTAGTTTCCCTCCCAACTGCCCGCGCAGTGTCTCTTCTTTCTAAGGGAGGCTGATTCCACACCACAAGTGCACACCAGGAGAAAAGTGGTGACAGTGATGCTGTCTATAATGATGGCTAAAGTGTTGAATGTTGAACCACGTGCCAGGCGCTGCTTTAAGCCCTTCCCCCGAGTCACCTGATGTAGTCCTCACGACAACGCTATGACTTAGGTGACAGTCTTAGGGTATTCGAGGTGAAGAAACTGAAGCTCCGAGGGAGCCCAGCTTCCTGTGACCTGTCCATGAAGTGATGGGGCTGTCCTGGAGGAACCGGGGTGCCGTGTAGCACTAGGATACGGTTTCTTCTTCAGGATGCAGGCAGTGTCTAAGAGCGTTTGGCCCTCTCCTTTACTTTCTAGTTTGGTCAAACTTTTTTTCCTTTCACTGTCATGGGAAAGGAGCACAGGCCACATGGAGTGACCACCTGCAGGTGCTCCTCCCAACTGTGCCCACTGAGGCCCCTCCAGTGGGGAATCTGGGTTTCAGATCTGACATCAGACCTTGCCGCCTCACTGCATTGCTCAGTGCTCCAGCCTCCAGATTTGTTATTTTATTTTCATTTTCCTTTCCTTTCCTTCTTTATTTTTTATTTATTTGAGAGACAGAGATAGCGAGAGGGAGCCCAAGCACCGAGGAGCAGCAGAGGGAGGAGGAGAAGCAGACTTCCCACTGAGCAGGGAGCCCATACCTGGGTGGATCCCAGGACCCTAGGATCCTGACCTAAGCCTAAGGCAGACGCTCAACAGACTATGCCACCTGGGAGCCCCCGCCCTCACTTTGTTTTAGATCTGTATGGCTAAAGCTGTTGGAATTTGGAAAACCCACTCTTTTTCCCCAACAAAATCTGACTTTTAAGGCTATTATTATTGTTATTATTACTTAAAACACTCTGGTATGCAACATCAGTCTCTTCGGCTATTCCCCCATTTAATATAAAAAGTAAGACTCACCTGATGCCAGGGTCTTTAACTCACACATTTCTGTTAAAATTAGCCCTGTGTTTCAGGATCACACCAGTTCTCCTCCACTTCCCTGTTCATAATCAGCCTCTCCTGCTTTACGAAAGGAAGGCATACCTCTCTATCACTCGAAATCTTAGGTAGTGCATCATCTTAAGGTCTAAAAATCTTTGGGATGCCCAATAAAAGGATAATTGAAAATATTAGTGTCTATAAAGTTGTCTTTAATTCAGGAAACTTAAATAAAGCAAATAAACAAAAAGCTCAAAACAGCATTTATATACATGGCAGAGAGGGTTCACTGCGTTCTCACATTTTCAGTTTATCTCCTACTACTCTCAGTTCCTTGAGTCAAGGGACTGTGCCTGTTTTGTTTCAGCATCCAACAGAGCAGGGGGCAGATAGGGCCTATGCAACAGGTAGCTGTGGAATGAAGTTGTGACATCGTAAAATGATGAACACAGGAAATGTTCACGGACCCATTGTTTCTCCCCACTCCAGTCTAATCACCCTCCCTGTTTGCCTCTCCTCTTCACCCTGTCCTCACGTTCCCTTTCACAGAACTCTGTCTTGGCTAGAGTGGCTCCTGGAGTTTGAAAGCCAAAGCAGTCAGTACATGGGCAGGAAAGGAGCAGATATAAAAGGTTGGAGGTTGGGAGAAAGAACCTAGGGGAAGAGGAAAGTCAGTGGATCAGAAATAGTGGTGAGAGAGTCAGAGGCTGGGGGGTAACAGAGTTGTGTTAATGTGGTGGTTGGATATTACAATACTACAGGTTTACGAAGGGTTTGAAGTGCAAGAAACTGGCTAGCAAGAATAAGAGCTGTGAGAAGTTTAGTTGGGTGATTATGGATGGAAGTGTCTTTAATGACTTTTGAAAGACGCAAGCGGACAATGGGACTCCATGTGTGTTTATATTTTCTTTTGTTTCTTAAGGTTTTTATTTATTTATTTGAGAGAGAGAAAGAATGATTCAGAGGGAGAAGAAGACTCCCTGTAGAGCAGGGAGCTCGACTCGGGACTCAATCTCAGGAGCCTGGGATCATGACCTGAGCCAAAGGCAGCCACTTAATTGACAGATCCACCCAGGCACCTGTGTGTTTATATTTTCAGTGTGTTTGGACTGAAATTCTTTAGAGGAGTGAGCATGGCTTCACAGGATTATAGTGTGTTCTGAAGGCTTAAGAATGAATGAATATCCTTATAAGAAGATTCCTCCTTTTTCTCCTCATACTAATCACTAACATTGAGGTCTACTCTATGCCAGGCATTGTGTTAAATTCTTCACTTGCATGATCTTGTTTAATTTTCATGGTAATGCTTTGAGGCAGAAATTGTCATCTGTTCTCCCAAAGAGAGAGACAAAGCTGAGAGATGCTATGTTGCTTATTGAATCACACAGTGACAAATGATAGGATTTGAACACAGTTGCATTCAAAGACAAAATCCATGTTCTTAAGTACTATGTGTAATACTGCTTCCAAAGATTTTAACTGATAATTTTTTATGATAAATTTCTGGAATAAGAAAGTACTGGGATTTAATGCTCTCTGCTTTATGGTATGGCTCATGATTTATATCACATACTTTTGTTTATCCTTCTGGGCTCCTCAAAAATCTATCTGAGATACTGAAGGACACATTTATATAAATTCCCAGTACATGGCTAAATTTTCTGTGTTCTGCTTTAAAAATGTCCTGAAACATTTGTGATGTCCCCAAATAATATGTCTAAGAAAGCAGACATGAGAATCTAGTTTTCTTCCATTAAAACAGATGTTAAGGAGATTTGAAAATTAAAAATATACTATTTTTTCACAATATTTTTTGCTTTGAAAAGTAGTTTTTTTAAAAATAAAAATAAATAAAAATATTTATTTATGTTACCATATAATGGGTTTACTATTGTTGTTCTAAATGACTTAATAAATTAATATTTTTAAAATTTCTCAGTTTTAATTTCCAATACTATAGATGTCAACATAACAAAAAGTCCTTGAGTTCTGAGATGAAAAGTCTTGAGAACCACTGACCTATTATTTACAAATCCCTGCACAGTGTATTTTTTGAGACCTATTATGCCTCAGCACTGTGCTAGGTACTGGAAATAAAAAGGTAAATCTGACATAAGCCTAGCCTTGGATAACTCCAAAGTTTATGTGCCATTGACATGTAAAGAGAATTATAGGATACTCAGTACTGCTATTGCAGGGGTACAAGCAAAATGTAAACTTTTCTGAACTGAATTCAATTCAGATCCCAATTGCCATCCCAGAGCAATGCATTTTCAACATCCCCAATTTACAGAAGGAAACTGAGGCTCAGAGAGAAAGTGATGTGGCCAGGGTTCCACAGCTTGTGAGTAGCGGACCAAAGTAGGCAATTCAACCCATAGGGTGGGCTTGTATTGGCATCAGAATTTTCTTCATCTTTTTTCTTTTTATCTCCAGTGTTCTTGGATTGTGTCATAAATATAAATTTCATAGAACTCAATTTGTTAAAGGAAATTAAACAAGCAAATCTCCTTTTTGGGGACAATTTGTACAGTATATTAGTGATCCTTAATTATCCTTATTAAAATTAAGCTAAATCATTGTCTAAATTATGATAAAGTATGTTTTAGAGAATGAATGATTATTACTAATTTAAGATGTCAGTGTATCAGTTTCCCCTTTTGTGGGGGTAAAGAAAGATTCTACTTTATTATTAAATTGTAGTGCCTTACCTAAGAAATTTGTTTCTATTTTTATTCAATTTAATTATATTAAAATGTAAGGAAAACATGACTCAAAGAACTAATCTTCAAATAAACATGCAAGAAAATAAAATAAAATAAAATAAAATAAAATAAAATAAAATAAAATACATTAAATCCAGTGAGAAAATCACCCCATGCCAACTGATAGGATTTTACTCTGCAAAACCATGTCCATTTCAGTGCAATAAATGTGGCTCAGTAGAACTTTTATTCAATAAGGGAACCTTCATAAATACAGACCTTGTGCATTTTACTTGATCTGTCATAGAAGTGCATTTTGTTGAATCATAACTTTTAAAAGCTTATGAAGACATCCTCATATATTCAGAAATATCATTCTTGCAGGGTAAAAAAAGCAACAGTGAATCCTTTAATCATGGGCATTAAAGAAGATCTGTTCGGAGATTGCAAGGCTGCTGACTCAAGTTAACATTTTCTTGGCTTGCTTCTGGGCTGCTAGCTAGCTTTGCATGTGCATGATGTTGATGTAAAATGACATTTGCACCTGTTGTTGCCATCCTATGTTAATTAGCATAGTGCCCTAAGTAGTAACCAGGCCATCACATCCAAACAGAAGCCATTAACATATTGCAGCTGTCATGACTAAGAAAGATACTGAAGCTGGGAGATGTGCGCATCCCTGCATACCTTGGCTCAGTTAGCAAAACTCTCCCAATTGGAGTCACTTGGGAGAAGAAAAGAAGCGTGGGATGTAGGCAGTCAGGAGTGAAAGAATACATTTTACTGCAGGTTTACTTTCATGTATTATGCATAGCCTTCAAGGTCACTGCATGATCATTTATAAGATTTTAATGAGATATCAAAGCAGAAAGAATGGAATGTAATTAATGGAATCTTATTGAAAAGATAGACATGTATAATTAGAGCCCCCAAATACAATGCAGTCTTCCAAATTCTAGAGCTAGGAGACTAGATATCAAAATCACACTATAGTGAGGGGTGTGTGTTACCAATATTGAGATAATACTTCATTACCAAAAGCCTTGAACTCTTTTTAGCAATACAACAATTTCTAAAATTAAGGAACATGGTAGAAGTTCCTGTAACAGAGTAATGATAGGTACCTGAGTTAAGATATACAGATTATTTTCTAAACCAAGAGAAAGCAATGACCTATTCCAGGACTTTAAGAAGAAGAGTTTTTATTAAGTATGGGTATATTCTATGAATCATTGGAACAGGGCACACAGGTCAGCTCTCTTACTCTGGTGAGCATTTCGTTCCCCAGAAGGTGTTTTGTTCAACATACAGTCAGGTTTCTTTGAAGTTAGTTTGGTTCTATATATTTTTTCAACTTCTAAAAATTGCTCAGCTCATACAAATGTTGGTTAAAATGTAGACACATAGCACAGGAAAAAAGTCTAGATTGATGAGTACCTAGTTACCCAGAGACTTCACTTGACTCACATTTTTTTTTTTTTTTGCATTCAGCCTAGGAGAAAGAGGCCCATGGAAAGAAATTAAATGGATAATAGAGGTTTAATAAAAACAAAACAACTTCCAGAATATGTCCTGGGGATTTGATATTCATACTACTAAATTTTCTAGAACTTTATACCCACATTTTTGTTCAGAGAGAACTGATGTTAGAAATAATGATTCCCAAGCCCAAAGGACTTTGAAGTCTTTCATGATTCATCAAAGAAAAATAGACCCCATTCAGCACACTGTCCTAACTAAGGCAAGAATATGTGGTATGGTTTAGAAAGATTTCATAGCTAAAAACTTAAGGGGAAAGCATAACTTTATTTAATCACTGAACCTCAAAATATAGATATTTAGTTCCTTAAACATTCAAGTTAATTACATAGAGCCTCAAATTTTGTCTTTTAAAAGGTAAGTTGTTAGTGTGAGTAAAAATTTCTTTTCAGGGTAATATTAAGGAATGAACCTGTAGGTAACCAACACTCTCCAAATTTAGTCAATTACATATGTATGCAAGCTTATGGCGGAGAGAATGGGAAATAGCTAACCCAGTTCAGTTGAAGCTTTAGCACATATTGGTTGGCTGAATAGCTAAAATGTTTTGCTCTTTGGTAGCCGTAGTTTTGGGGTTGAAAAGGCTTTTACGAATTTCTAAGGCTATCATAAGCCAGGAGTACTAGTATTAAAAAATATGTTACTGATCGTGAACAAGTGCAATAAAATCATAGACTTTTATTGATGATCCAGGAATTTTTATGTAAATATCTCAAAATGTTCTCAAGATTGTGTTGTCTTCTAGGCTTATTGTAGAGAGATTAGTCATGTTTGAAAGATACTTAATCAATAAGAAATGAAAAAAAGGTCCTTACTTCTGCAGATGTTTGTATATAGGGCATTTTAGATAGGAAAAAATAAGTGGGAATAATTAATGGCCATATATTTTAAATTTTTACCAAGATCTTTTACCTATCCTTTAATAAATTTTAGGTAAGTAGATAGCTTGCTAATATCAGTGACAAATTTGAGAACAGAAATTTGTCTCTCCTTCCTGTTCAGCCCCAGGGTCCTGAGAATGTGCTAATTTTCATAGATGCATTATTACACAAGCTGTGTCCCCTTCAACGCGTCCCCGCAAATACCGCTACTACAATTTACATTTCCCCCAGCTATGACTCAACAAAATTTGGTATTTGGGGGAAGAAAGCAAATAATCATTTTAATCTAATCAACACTAGTAGACATATGAGATAAAAATAATTTAAAATTCATGAAGCAACCATCTTCCCATTTTTAAAAGGTTAAGTCCCCCTAAGCTATGAAAGAAAAACACTCTCTGAAGACCTGGGGAAGCAGTAAACACTGGTGGCAAGTGACAGGAATTGATCCTCCTTGGCTGTGCCTGTCATGTCTCTAAGTTTTATTTCCGCCATCCCTAGAATGCTATGAAAGGAGAGAGTGGGCGCCGGACGATGGCCCGAGGGCTTGGTACCTAGGTCTCTGACTTTTCCTCAATTAGGAGGCCTCCCTGCCTGATGGAGAGACGTGCATCTGACTGGGGGCTTGGACAGTTGCAAGGTATTGATTAGCCATAATGTGAAGTCAAATCTGAATAAAAAAGCTCCATGATCAAAAGACCTTCATCGGAGACAGCATGCCCTCTACGTCAAGGGTCCAGAGATTCTGATGAGCTGTGTTTCCTTTCTGTGAGACAGAGAGTTCCAGTTTCCTTATAAAGGCTCTCTTGATAAGAAAGTCCAAGCGGACCTTCTGTCAGAAAAGCTGAGGCTTCAGATTTGACAGGCGCTTGTTAGTTTTTCATCCCAGATCGTTCAACACTCAGAGAAGAGAGGAAAAGGAGATCGCTCATAGAGCTGGGCACCATGAAAGCCGGCCTTGCATTTCCACCAGGACGCCCCTGCTGCCTTCCATAGTAGAGACCGTGCAAACCATACCTGGCTGGGAAGGCTCCCCTGGGGCTGACCTGGCCACAGTGCCCGGAACCATCACCAATTAAAGTATTAATTAGATTATGAGCAACCAACACTCCTAATGGAATTTTTAAAAAAATTATTTGCCTTTAAAGTAATACCTCTGCCCTCTGTTAGTGGATCCCTTATGATGATTTTTTTTTTTCAATTAAAATGTCTTGGTGCTTTTCATTCATACTATGTTTTAAAGACAGTTCTGCATATCACCCACCTTGAGCCTTTATCACAGCCAGGTGAAATAGAAAGTACAAGTGTTACTGTCCCCATGTGAAAAATATGGAAACAAAGATACATACAGAGGCCATGAACTTGTCCAAGGTCACACCAATAATTAATGCTGGAGTCGGGATCAGAAGTCAGGTTCACAACTTGTAGTCTGGTTTTCTTATCATAGAACTAGAATTGAACTATTCAGACCCCCACATCTTACGTTTACAGAGTCATGACTGAATGCTGTTTAAGGAGTTTCATTCTAGAATTGCCATACTTTAGGAACCATCTCAACAATTACCGTATTGTTTTTGAAGTTATCAGGAATAGTGTATTCTGAATTCTCTCTTTTCTTAATACATTACCGTTAATGGATGACTGTAGAATAGATGAGATAGATGAGTAAAGATGAGCATCAAAAGCCAAAGGACAACCATAAACAGATTAGGTATTACTGTTAGGGTAGAATTTACAGAACTTTTGAGAAATTAACAGAGTACACTTGTAAAAATTACTGTCTTTTTCAAATTTCAGAGAACTTGGTTAGAACTTTGGTAACTCCCACCAGAAACTAGGCTCCCTTAGGCCACTAAACATGTCTTATTCATTTTTGTGTCTGCAACTGCTTAGTACAAAGGAGGCACTATATAACCATTTGTCAAAATGATGGTGGAAGATTAATCCTTTGTACCCTTTTCCCCCTTCTATTTCTAATATACATGTAAACAATAATGAGTCACATGCTGTGACAGGCAGATTGCCATGCACTTAATGTGCATTGCTATGTTTATTTCTCAAATAACCCAAAAAAGTAAGTGCAGTCATTATTTTCTTCATATAGATGAGAAAAAGGAGGTTCGGAAAGGTCATAGGACTTGTCCAAGTCTCACAGCTAGTAAGTGTTCAAATTCAGATCAGATTCAAGGTGAGCATTCTTAGCCAATCTACTAGTCTGCCTCGCAGACACTGTTTTCTTTTAAATGAATAATAGCAGCAAACCCTTCTGTAGTACTTGCTATGTGCCAGCCATTGTCCTAAGCACTTCATGTGGATTGATTCATGTAACCCTCCTATCCCCTGACATAAGCCTTCTGAGGGAGACCGTATTTATACTTAGTGTGGCGATAAGCAAATGGAGGCCCAGAGAGTTTAAACAATGTGCCTCAAATCACACAGGGTGATGGAAGGGTGGAAGTAGGATTTGAACCCAGATTCTCTGGCCTTAGAGTCAGGCTTTTAATCAGCATGGAGTACTGTTTATTGATGAAGTTTGGATAGTAGTCAAGTTTGTTTGTTTTTTTTTTTAATCTGTAACCTTAGCTCATACTAAAGAATAATTAATTCATAACATTTTAATCCATAATTGTCAGCCCTTTCTAAGGAATGATTAGAATTTCCTTAGCATACAGAGTCTAAATCTTTCATTTGGCTCCTACCCCAAAGTGTGGTAATGTTTTCTGGTAGTATCTACTCTCTCTAACTAGATTTTAAGCTCTGAAGGAACAATGGCTGCCACATTAAAAATCCCAAATCCTTAGCTTAAGAGTTGAAATCTGCTATAATTCTTATTTACTAGTTTGGCATGATTAGGAAACCATGAGTTTAAGGTACATTATATCTACCAATTAAGAGGTGTTATGGTACACTCCTAATATAGACTAATATAAAAATGACTTATATATGTGTTCATCAAAGGCTGTTGAATATTTCTGTTATAATACTCAGAGAATCTGAGATAGAATTAAGATACTGCTAAGCGTAGCTAAGAGGCAAAAATTATTTAGATATGTTGGGGTTGTTACTTTCTAAAGAAACTTTGGAATTCACCAACACGAAATTCTAGTGCCACAAGTGAAATTATTTCCTCTGACATATGTCTCATTTTACTAATTAACCATTGAAAATGTGTGTTATGATGTTAAAAATATAAGAGAATAGTAGGAAGTAGAAAAAGAGTTCTTTTTAAAATATATATGTTTGTGCTTCTTGAAAAGCAGCCAGTGTTGGTTGTCTGATGTTCAAAAGCATGGGAAGTACTTCCCAACACATGTTGTAATATATTTGATATTAGCCTTACCTTTGTCAAACCAGAATGTCAGACCACTTATGACTCCTGGGAGATACTGACAAAATCCTCATGTTTTGCCCCAAACCCACTATTTGTCTTTATTTACACAAAGTATCTTTTACCAAAATGTTTTGCAAAACTCGTCTTCCCAGACGTTAACCCAATGATAATGCATGGAATGTCAGTACAAATGTCAATTTACGTTTGTTTCTATTTGAATTGATACCAAGAAACCCTTTCAAAAAGAAACTGCTGAGTTTTTAAAGCTTCCTTGGCTACTGCTAGTTTGACAGCCAATCAGACTTGTTGATCTATAATAGTCAGGGTCAGCTTCATTAGTTGCATAGTAAAGAGATTGCAGGAGTATTCAAATAGAAGAAATTTCATATTATGAGACCTATTTATTTAGCTCAGTGATTCTCAACTAAGGATGATTTTAGCCCCACTGGGGATTTCTGATAATGTCTAGAGCCATTTTTGATTGTCATGACTGAAGGTTGCTACTGACATCTGATGTGTAGAGGGCCAAGGATACAGATAAATGTCCTTCAGTATATGAGACAGTCCCCCACTGCAAAGACTTATCTGTTTCAAAATGTAACAGTGCCACAGTGGAGAAATTCTGCTTAGTTTAAAGCCTCTGGTCCTCTATTTAAAAAGTCCATGCTGCAAACAGACCATGCTGATGCTTTCAATCGCATCAGTCATTTACATTTTAGTGTGAATTTGCTCTTACCCCCGGCCAGGGAAATTTTTAACTGTGTGGGCATAGGGCTTCAGGAAAGGGAAAATATATCTAGGGGCACTGCATAAGTGAGTGGCATCTTTGTAGGAATAGATATAATACAGAAATAAGGGTCTGAAGGCTAAAGAAGAGTCTATTTTTTCTTTACACACAGCTTCATTTCTAGCCTAGGAAATAAAGAATAGAGATAAGCATGCAAATAGAGCATTATACTATAATCCTATTGGATAATGGCACTCAAGTCATCAGAAATCAGCATAAAAAATATTTGAGCCCTTAAGAATCTGACCTGTGCCTACCATTCTAAATTTTCCCCTCCTATTTTTCTTCTATGTGATTTCTAGTTTTTAGCCTGAAAAACATGCTGTGAACTTGATTGCCTCCACTCTGGCTTACATTTCTTACTATCGCCTGAAATGCATCTGACTTTCTTTTCTGATTATTTATATTAGGAATGTCAAAGAATTTTAGCCTGCAGGTTGACTCTGATCAGTTGGAGTGGGTTAGTGCTGTGTTGAGAAAGATTCTGAGGCTTAGTCTGGGCTCAGTGAGAAAGGCTGCCATGTCTAAGGATGTCTAGTATAGGCTGAGGAGTTGTCATTTGTGATCAGGCATGTGGCATACCAGCCTTAATGTTTCAGGGCTCAGTCAGAGCTTTATCAAATCTTCCCTATCGAAATCAGTTTTTGTCTGAATTTCTTTAGTGTTCCTAGTCTGTATCTCTCATTGGCACTTCATCCTTAGTGTGGTGGTGTTCGTTTTTGTTTTTTTTTTTTGTTGTTGTTGTTGTTTTTTTTTTTTTTTTTTTTTTTTTTTTTGTGTTCGTTTTATAGTGTTCCATCTCTCTAAATCTAGTCAGATTTCTGGAGGAATGACGGTTCCCGATTTAAGGTCTCTAATTTTTATGTTAGAGTCTACTCCTAGCCTCACTGGCCACTCTTCCAAATTATAGCCCTAATTTGCCTTTCATGCCCTCTGCCAGTGACTGGCCTCAGAATCACCAGGGGAACCTTTCAAAGAGATCTATTATTAGTTCTATCTGGACTTACTGACCTAAAAGCTCCACGTATGGAGTTTGAATTTATGTTTATACATAAGTGATTTATGCTCAATCCCTGGTTTAAAACCATACCAATGCTATTGGTGACCATTTTCTCTTTTTATGTTCCAGTTTCCTTCTCCAATGTCATCGCTAGTGATTGTGTTTTTCCTTATGAAATGCTTTCCGCGTTTTGTTATTGTCTTTAAAACTTTCACTGTTCTTCCTAAATATGCTCAGAAGCCACCTTTGTTCTGAGCCTTCCATGGTCCAACCAGGATGAAACCCTTTGGTTTACTTCTTCTAAACATCTCTAGCCCTTAAAGAGTATTTATAACATAACTCCTTGTATAGTGATATTCATTTATACATCCCACTGTGTGAGCTGTAATCTCTTTGGGTTCAGAGGTCATGTCTTATACAGGAAAAGTGATCAATAAACTTGGCTGAATGAATATAGCATTGTTGCAGCCTCTTTTTTTATGCTGCTATGCCAAATAGAAAAGGTAATGTAAGAATAGTCCTTGAGGTTATATTTTAAGTCATATTGTTAGAGGCAGTTGAAAATTCTCTTTTACAATGCCTCATATCTGAAACAGATATCCTTGCCAAATGATAACTTTTTTATTTTGTGTCTTCCATATTTTATTCCTAGTACTAATCTAGACACAGGAGATAATGCATAAAATAGAATCCTTAAAGGAGTTTATAGACTAACAAAGAAGATAGCAAGGTGATTAAGTATTAGAGATAGTCTGACTGGCTTATAAATAGGGTATAGTGGGGACAGGGATGGAGGGGTTGATTCATTTTAGGAGAAAATAGGTTTAGCAAAAGCTTCATGGATGACAGGACACTGAGCATGAGTTCATTTTAATGCTTTGTGTAGATTAAAATGTATATTATGGGCCAGGAGTTGTTCAAGGTGCTGAAAGACACAGATAAATAAAGTATAAGTTTCATAGATCACAGAGTAAAAAGTATTAAATTGGGGATCATATGGAGTAGGAGATGCTGAGGGAAAGGGAAAGACATTTCAAGCAGAAGGAGTACTGTTGAGCAAAGGGGTTATGGTATGAAACAGAGGGAAGTGTCTGCATCTTTAGGTAGTCACAAATAGCAACAGTCAGAACTGAAATATAGGGTGTTAGGCTGTCTGGCCATAGAAAAGGCTATAAAAGTAGCCGAAGGGCAAGCCGGAAAGGACTTTATAGTAGGGTTGGGACTTGGTCTCACAGGCAATGAATAGACAGTGAAGAGCTTTAACCATGAGAACATGATCATGATCAAGTAGGAGTTTTAGGAAAGTCACCTGATGGTTGTGAATAATCCAGGTTTAATAAATATGACATTAAAATATGAGATGACCACATATTCCAGTGTACCTTCTTAAAGAAAGGTGGGAATATTCTCTAGCAAACATCTTTAGCACCAAGCGGTAATAAATTAGTCATAAACAACACAGGCAAGAATTGCACAAAACCACAGAAAGCGTTCACGAAATGTCTAAGTAAAACCTTATGTGTGTAGTTGCATAGAACCCAAGGCATCAGGGCATTCCTTTTATAATGCTCTCACTAAATGTAATTCCTGTAATGATGTTGGTGTTTTATTAGGCAGCACGTACATTTGCCTAACACATTTGTACACACGACTGATGCTATGCATGGTGTTAGGACAACTGAATCTGGAATGAAGAAAGGCCTGACAGCCATGGTAAGTGGGCCTTCATCCTCCAACTTCAGTAGATTGTGTTGAGGAAACATGTCATTTGGGAAAGCCCTTACTCAAAAACCTTTTTATTTTTTATTTTAAAAGTACTTTTAAAAGATTTTATTTATTTATTTGATAGAGAAAGCGAGAGAGAAAAAGCACAAGTAGGAGGAGTGGCAGAGGGAGAGGGAGAAGCAGACTCCCCACTGAGCAGGGAGTCCAATGTGGGATTTGATCCCAAGATCCCAAGATAATGACCTGAGCTGAAAGTGGACATTAAACTGAGCCACCCAGGTGCCCCTCAAAATTTTTTTAAAATTAATGTTTTCTGAAGCAGAAAAAGTAGCCAGGCCAGGTGTATGATACTTAAAACACAGTCATTCTGGAAAACAGTATGGAGATTCCTCAAAAAGTTAAAAATAGAGCTACTCTATGACCCAGTAATTGCACTACTAGGGATTTACCCCAAAGATACAAATGTAGCGATCCAAGGGGGCACCTGTACCCCAAAGTTCATAGCAGCAATGTCCACAACAGCTAAACTATGGAAAGAACCCAGATATCCATCGACAGATGAATGAATGAATAGGAGGAGGCATATATTATATAGTGGAATATTACTCAGCCATCAAAAATGAAACCATTTGCAACAATATGGATGGAATTAGAGGATATTATACTAATCAAAATAGAGAAAGACAAATATCATTATTTCACTCATATGTGGAATTTAGGAAGCAAAACAGAGGGTCATAGGGGAAGGGAGGGAAAAATAAAATAAGACAAAATCAGAGAAGGAGACAAACCATAAGACACTCTTAGGTATAGGAAACAAACTGAGGGTTGTTGGAGGGGAGAAGGGTGGGGAGATGTGGTAACTGAGCGTTGTACGGTAAGGAGGGCATGAGATGTAATAAGCACTGGGTATTATATGCAACTGATGAATCACTGAACTCTACCTCTGAAACTAATAGTACACTAAATGTTAGTTAACTGAATTTAAATAAAAAAAATTTAAAAATGAATGGATTTGTCAATGTGCTTACCGCCACATCTAAGAATAATATACAAAACCAGACAATTCTGTGGATAGGTCAGTGGGGCACATAAATAGTCTGCCTTAGTTGCAAGCATCTATGCTTGAAACATCTGTGGGAGTCCTGTTTATTTTCTACTGTGATACCACACACCCCTAATTTTCTTCCTATTCCATCAATTGTTCCTTCTTAGCCTCCATCTCTGGTTTCTTCTACCTCCAAAGTTTGAGAGATCAAAGATTTGGCCCCAGAATCTCTCCTTTTTATACCTTTATTATTATTTTTAATATTTTATTTTATTTATTCATGAGAGACACACAGAGAGAGAGAGGCAGAGACACAGGCAGAGGGAGAAGCAGGCTGCATGCAGGGAGCCCGACCCGCGTCTCCAGGATCAGGCCCTGGGCTGAAGGCGGCCCCAAACCGCTGAACCACCTGGGCTGCCCCTTTTTATACCTTTAAATCCCAAATCTGTTTTAAGCCATATTCTCTCTCCAGTATCATCTATCCATATTATTACTTGATGTCTTTGAGAGGGTGTCTAAGAGGAAACTAAGATTTCACATGGTCCTTAAGAGTATGGTTCACATCCCCAAGCTTCTCCTTGTCTCAATGAGCTATTGACCAGTTGTTAGGGATGAATCATACCTGATTCATTATTTCTTTTACCATATTCACTACTAAAACCTTGGCAAGTTCTTTCAATTCTTCAGCTAAAGTATATCCTGAACTTCTACATTTCTTTCCCACTTTATCACTTCCAGTGATAAAGTTCAAGCCATCCAGTTCAAGCCAGGATGAGTTTAATAGTGCTCAGAGTATTGTAATGCTCTCCTTCTAACTGGCTCCTTATGCCACTCTTTGTGTTTTTTAGATTATTGTTATTTTTATTCAAGTATAATGAACATACAGCACTATATTAGTTTCAGGTGTACAACATGGTGATTCCACAATTCTGTACATTACTCAGTGCTCATCATAATAAGTGTATTATTATTCCCCTTCACCTATTTCATCCATCCCTCCCACCCCGCCTCCTGTCTGGTAACTACCAGTTTGTTCTCTGTATTTAAGAGTCTGCTTTTTTTTGTCTCTTTTTTCCTTTGTTCATTGTTCTCAAATTCCACATATGAGTGAAATCATATGGAATTTTTTTCTCTGATGGACCTATTTCACGTAGTACAATACCTTCTAGATCCATCCATGTGTTTGCAAATGGCAAGATTTCATTCTTTTTTTTTACAGCTGAGTAATATTCCATTGTGTGTGTGTGTGTATACCACATCTTTTTTATCCTTCCTATGCCACTCTTAAATCCATCCCCCCTCCACATAAGTAATCTTCAATGAGGTGACTTGAATGCTCTTTTTAGAAAATAATTACCAAAAAAATCTCAACCTTGCTTGAAAACTTTCAAGGCTTTTTGTTGTACTCAGGTATAATAAAAACACAAATCATTTCAGCCCTTTGACTCCTGGCTAACCTCTTCTGGCACCAACCCGCTTCCTTCTCTTCCCACTTCACTAATTGTTCCTCCTCAGCCTCCACATCTGGTCACTCCTTTCTGGTCACTCTGCACTTCTCTCCATTCCTCAAGGACATTTCTTTTGTGAAATTCTGGAGTCTTTGCTCCAGCTTCTTTAATGAAATGTTTTTTCATGATCTTTCATGACAACTTGCTTCTTAGAATAAATGTCAGCATATCAGAGCTAGGCCTTTCCTAACCACCTAATAATATATATTGGCCCTCCACCAACAGGATGTTTCTATTGTCTTCACAGCAATTGTTTGATATTTTCTTATCTGATTATTTATATTTTTTCTCCTTTTCTTCACTAGAAGAAACTACTTGTAGAGTAGGAGTTTTCATCTGTCTTATTTATCACAGTCCTCTGTCATCTACAACAAGGCGTAACACATAGTAAGTGCCTAGTAAACATAGTTGATTAAATATTGTTTAATAATCACTGCTGGATAGTGTTTGGCAGTAAACACACAAATTACCCACTTTGGGGAATTCTATGGAGTGATCTGTTGGCCTTTCCTAATTAAGGTTCCTGACTTGTAGACTCACAGACTTCAGGAGAAAACCATTAGAGGCTTCTCAGTAATGGCCTCTTTGCCCTCTTTGGTCAGGGTGCTGCAGAGATGAGCTTAACCTAAAGACTTCTCACCTATGCTCTCGCTAATGGAAGATGTGGAGTCTGATGTAAGAATTAAGGTGGGGACAATCAGCCATGAATCTTTTCAAAATGATGAGAGGATTGGGAGGTGGCTGACAAGGGAAGTGGGAAACATTTACTATATTACTTATGAAGCACTTGCCCTCTTCTGGGCTCCACATACTCTACACTGGGCCCAGAAAATGCAACATCTTCCCTTCCTACCCTCTGGATGCAAGATGGGCCACAGTTGGCAGCAAACACATGCACCATCTTGAACTACACTTTTTTGTAAGTTAAACAAAGTGTGTGGTTGTGATCAAAGAGGTATCACAAATAGAAATTAATGATGATGATGGTGATCAGTGGCACATCAAAAAGCTTGCCGGTAGCTAACAAAGGGAGAAGGATGGAAAATGATGTACTTGTTTTCTTTTGGTAAGGAGACTCACACAGACAGGAAGCTTCACTTCCTGTTGCTTGTGTGTCTCCTATCTTTGCAGCAGTCTTCCTCTTTAAGGCATACCACATACAGTTGGTGCTGCTCTCGAGAAGCCTCAGGCATCCCCTTTGTCACTTCTCCACCTACAGTATGATTAGTGGGAGTAAATATTCTCTACAATTAGAGCATATTGTTTTCTGAGCTAAATAGATATAACCAGCCCTCTTAGCATCAGGACTGCTCTTTCCTAGAAAAAGAAAACGAGGAGGTTTCATGCCAGTACTGGGTGCAATATTTGGTTTTCTGGCAGGGCTGGATAAGGAAACTTTATCCAAGAGGCATACACTATAAAATTTTCAGCATAAGGAAAATGAATGGTCGCAATATAGGAGGTTTTGGAGTTTCCATGGCTTCAGATACTAGAAAAACCTGCTGCCTCCACAGTTTCCACACCTTTCCCTCAGCACAATGTTGCACAATTGTGCTGAGGACACTTGTGGCCTCTAATGGCCAGATAATGGACCACAATAAAAGTTATGGGTCCCCAGATGGGTCGAAGCTCATAATGGTTGGCAGGATCCATTATTTCACCATTAGGATCCACAGAAAAGGGAGACAATTGTCAACTAAAAAGAAAAAAGGATATGTCATTGCACATGTTCCTCCTATTTGAGAAAAAAATTCTAATTCCCTGAAGGGTGGGTGGTGATTTTCCTATGTATACGAGTTTCTATATCCCCATCCTGCATGTATATTTAGAAAGCTTTCAGTGCATAAATGGATTGTTTGTCAACCTAAGATGATGGATGGTGATTACGGCTCTACACTGGATTTCAGAGTAATTATTACTATTTTTGTTTTAAGAGAAATAAAAGATCAACAATAAGAGAAAAGATAAAGAATAGACTTGGTTCCAGTTAAATGTCGGAATGGTTTTTCTCCTATCTCCCCAAATCAAGCATGTTCCACAACACATCATGCGATAGCTTTAACATCATTGTGTAATCTGGAGTCCTGCTTGCTTTAGAGAGAGCCAGGACCCTTTCAATTATGAGAGAGGTGAGTTATCATTCCAGTGTCTTGGTATTATTTCTTTAGAAATCAACAAATACATCTTTAGCCATTTCATTTAGCCTTGAAGGACCCTTGATATTTTAGTTGTGTCTTCTAGTGAACATAATGGTGGCATGGTATCAATATCCTTTTTAAAAGCTATATAGTGCACCAAATTATTTTCTCTCGTCCCTCTCACCTTTAGATGAAACCACGGTCAATGTACAGTAAACTATTATCTGCTGTGTGCGTTTGAATGACAGGAAGATGCAGGGGAGCTTGATGTCACTGGCCGCATTTTGTGGATCTTATTATCTATTAAAATCTTAAAGCTTCCCTCTTGAGAGATTGAGAGCATTACCTATTTGAAACTCCTGTATTAAAGGGAAGCACAATCTCACTCCCAAGGTAGCTCTGCATTTTGAGGCAGGTTCATATTTAACCTCAGTTAGCTGGTGAGAGATGTAAATGTTAATACAATTTGTTTGGAAATTTAAATATTCTATTTAAAATGATATGGGCAGCCTGGGTGGCTCAGCGGTTTGGCGCCGCCTTCGGCCCAGGGCATGATCCTGGAGACCCGGGATCGAGTCCCACGTCAGGCTCCCTGCATGGAGCCTGCTTCTCCCTCTACTTGTGTCTCTGCCTCTCTCTCTCTCTCTCTCTCTCTCTCTGTCTCTTATGAATAAATAAATGAATTCTTTAAAAAAATAAATAAAATGATATTCCTCTAGCAAAAAAATGATGTGGCAAAAAACACTTTCAGTTCTTTTTAGTCAAGCCCACCTGAATCTCTCCCTTTGTGTCACATAAAAAAACGAATTTCAGTTCTTAAAGAACTGTAATCCAAGGCACTTATCTTTTTGTGAGTTCTTCATACTTTGTGGGCTTGGTGATGTTTAAATGAAATTTATTCTCTATATTTGTTTATTGATGATAAAAATACAATATTTCTTTTATATTAAGTTTTTAATGGATTTTTCATGATCTTATGTTCATGAGTCTTGGTTTCAGCTCTGTGATCCTCCTATTACTATTCTAGGTTAAAGGCCCATTACTTTTATATCTATAACAAAGAAGGCCACCCAGCTGTTCAGGAATTTGAATTGAATAAAATGTATGTAATAATAAAACAGTACTAACAGTTTTATTAAACAATTTTTTCCCCAGAGTCCAAGTCATTTTACAAAGATCAGCTTTTTCCGTGGGTATTGTGTGAGGTTATCAGGGAATACTGAACAGTAGACTTCTGGCTTCTTGTGTGTTATAGAGCTGAAGATCTGCAGTCTTATTTGTTTAAGTTATTCTGAAAAAGCACCACATGCACCATTTATAGAGCAGTCCACCGTTTTGTATTCATATTTAGATTTATCAAGTCAGAGGAGAATCATTCTCCTTTGAAGAAACTGGTTTGAGTTTATCTTAATGACTCTGGACCATGTATACTGTGAATTGTGGTAACTGATAATGCCTGTCACTTTCTCTCACCTGCCAGAAAGCTTGTAGCCATATTTGTGGGTGAATTCTAACTAGTGTATGCTGTTTTATCTTTCAATAGTGCTTTTAATTTTTTTTTTTTTGAAAGAAGGCAGTGTTTTCATGATTTAGGGTTTAGGCCTATCTTGCAAAGTATTGTATCTTCAGTACCTAGCATGCACAGACTCAGAAGGAGAGAGAGAGGGAAAAGAAGAGAAACAGAGGGGAAGAGAAGAAGGAAAGGGAGGAAAGGAAAGAAGAGAGAAAACTAAGAACAAAATGAGAAAGTCTTTGTGTGTGGTCCATGCTCTAAAACAGCTATCCGTAATAGTAGGAGTAATAGTAGCCACTGGCCATGTGTGGCTACTGAGCCTTTGAAAGGTGATTAGTCCAAATTGAGATGTAAGTGTAAATACAGAATGTATTTTGAAGGCTTGATGTGAAAAAATGTATGCAAATATCTCAATAATCTTTTATTGTTTATATGTTCAAATGATAATATTTTGAATATATTGGGTTAAATAAAAGATTTGATTGGGACGCGTGGGTGGCTCAGCAGTTGAACATCTGCCTTTGACTCAGGGCGTGATCCCAGAGTCCTGGGATTAAGTCCTGCATCGGGCTCCCTGTATGGAGCCTGCTTCTCCCTCTGCCTGTGTCTCTGCCTCTCTCTCTCTCTCTGTGTGTCTCTTTTTTTTTTTTTAATTTTTATTTATTTATGATAGTCACAGAGAGAGAGAGAGAGGCAGAGACATAGGCAGAGGGAGAAGCAGGCTCCATGCACCGGGAGCCCGACGTGGGATTCGATCCCGGGTCTCCAGGATCGCGCCCTGGGCTAAAGGCCCGCGCCAAACCGCTGCGCCACCCAGGGATCCCTCTCTGTGTGTCTCTTGTGAATAAAGACATAAAATCTTTTAAAAAAAGATTTGATTAAAATTAATTTTATCTTTCTTTTTAGAAATGGCTATTGAACTTTTAAAATGATATGTGTGAGGGATCCCTGGGTGGCGCAGCGGTTTAGCGCCTGCCTTTGGCCCAGGGCGCGATCCTGGAGACTCGGGATCGAGTCCCACGTCGGGCTCCCAGTGCATGGAGCCTGCTTCTCCCTCTGCCTTTGTCTCTGCCTCTCTCTCTCTCTCTCTGTGTGACTATCATAAATTAAAAAAAAATGATATGTGTGACTTACATTTATGATTTAACATTCTATTTCACTTGGACAGAATATTCTGTAATGTCAGGGTAAGTTGGAGTTGCCTTAACAACTTTTCAGAGCAAATTTTTCTGTAAGTTCTCACTCTCTCTCTCTGTGTGTCAGCTATATGCAAAGCTGATTTGTGACAGAACTAAAGTTGGCAGAGTCCTTCACCTCCCAAGTTTTAGATTTTTTTAATCTTAATAATTACCTTCCATTGCGGTCCAGGCATTACAATATTACCTCTGAAGGATTTGGTCCTGTGGTGCTCATGCTTTAGGAAGAATTGCTTCTTTCTTAGTGCACATATACTTCCAGTTTTTTATACTTGAAAAAAATAAACATGTTGAATTGTCTGTCTGCCATGAATTGAGAGTAAAGTATATAAAACTATCCTCTTTCCTAGAGAATAAACAAGTCAAAGATATGGTCTTCCATCTTGTTTTTTTTCTGGATCTGAAAGCTAAGTTAGGATGCTACTGTAGAAATTTTCAGATGGATAAATTTGTGAAACTTAAAGAATATCCTGCACAAGAATGTTTTCTGCATTGGAATATACAGCAATTTGATTTGATTGCAAATTGAATATATTGCCCTTAACTTTGAGGCCATGACCATCATCATATCCTTCTGCAGTACTTAAACAAGTCAGTGAGCATGTTGGACTCAATAGCACACCTCCCTCCCTGTTTTAAATTATTTTATTTGTTTAATCATTTCTATATAAGTGAAGAATTTACAGGGACTATTTAAGAATGGATCATTGAGAAGGTCTCAAAATAATTTATTTCCACATTTCACTTTGAAGTCCCACCTTTTCTGTCCAAGCTCCTGGTAAATGACAGTGAAAGTAATTCCCTGCGGGAGAATGTGAAAAACCGAGGCCCCTCTGTCTCCTCACAAAGCCTGTTGCCAATTAAAGCAATTCCTTGGGGTTAAGGCCTTGTTTGCAGAGGGCCCAGGTAAACTGTTTCTATTAGAGAATGAAGATGCTGTCACTGGTCTTGGGAAATACAACAGCTACAGAACAGTACTTAGGCAAAAAAGCAAAAGGAAACTCTCTGTTTTAGAATAAGTTTCAAGGTACTACAAGATGTTTTGGTAGTAATATAACATTTAATGTTTTCATGAATAAAATATTGATTTGTAATACATTTTTTAAAAAATGTGAATATGATGACCAGTTTAAAATTCATGCAACTATTTTTCCTCTGGAGTGATCAGGGGCTTCTGATTAGGATGACAAAGAAGGGCTACGAGGTTTGTGCCATTCTACATTCTATAGTATAACTATTAGAAGCCATGATATCAGTAAAATTAGATTAAGGTTAAGGCAGGAATGTAAATTTTGTTAATAAGGTTTCTATATTTTAATTCAAAACCAAACATCCTGCGGGCCTATTGATGGTAATCCCATTTAATCTTGCAAAAAAGCTTTCCTAGTATCAAGGGATCCAGATCAGTACTGCCATTTATTACCTGGAAAATGAGAAATGTTCTTAAATCTTCACTTCTAGGTAGTATAAACATAACTATAAAATTTTGATGACTTTTAAAAAAGCATTATATATTCATATGGTTATGTATAAATTCAAATGAGTATATATTATATACAATATGTGTGTCTGTGTATCTGTCATATATAAATGTCTAATGTATATATTACATATTTATACATTCTGCAACTCTGCTTAAAATGACTTTACTTGCATTTAAAACAGTTATGCTTAATTAACTCACCATCCCTCTGAACAAGATGCTAAACAGTTCTGGTTTTATCCTCTATGGCATTTTACTCATATATATACATGAATCTATATCTATATTATATCTCTATCTATCTATATCATGCCAAAAGGAACGCAGATACATTGTGTGTGTATATGTGTGTGTGTGTGTTTCCTTTCCACATGGTAAAAAGGAAAGGGCTTATGAGCCAGATAAATGTATGTGTATTCTATTTCCTTCCCTTCTCACTTAATCAAGGGACCCACATCTACTATTATCCTCTCCCCTTCATCATCATTAGTTCTATCATTCTATCAGCAGAAAACATATAGTACTACCTTATATATTAAAAATGCCCCAAACAAGATAAACAGATATGCCTTGCTTACTAAGTAAAAGTTTCATGATGTCAAGATATTTGTCTGTCTTGTTCAGTGCTGCATATCTAGCATTTAGAATATCGCTAATAGTGGTCTAGCATCTACTAGGTCTTCAGCAAATATTTGTGAAATGAATGAATGAATGAATGAATAAACAAAGCCTGGATCATAATACAGGCTCAGTCAATGTTGGCTCTTATTATAATGAAACTGACATTTTTTTGAGCCTGATATTTGTTATAAATGCCAGAAGATTCAGAACAATCACACAACAAAGCCTGTCTAAAAACATTATATTTTTGAAGTCTGGAAGACGTGCATGTACACATTTCAGTGGTTATTTGGTTTAATGTGCTTGACATTTCTTTAAAATTTTATAGGGGAAAGTCTGCCATAAAATCTTAGAACTTTTTATCTCACTTATCACCCTATTATTGTTTCAACCTGGTATAAAGTAACACAAACTTAGACAAAGTTATCTACATGGAATATGCTACAGTTTTAAATACTAGAATTGGCTTATTTCAATTATCTTTTTGACTTTTGGAAGCAAATAACAAGAACTTTGATCAACTGGTAGAAGATAGAGGACATATTAATGTAGGTTCAGTAATTATAGCAAATGTCCCACTCTGATGGGACAAATATCCCCTCTTGATAGAGGAGGGGTTGTGCATGTGTAAGGGTAGGGGAAGTATCGGGAATGTCTGTAACTTCCTCTCAATTTTGGTATGATCCTAAAACAGTTCTAAAAAATAAAGTCTTTTTTTTTTAAACAAAAGAAAATGCGGGGCATTTGAATAGTTCTAGTTTAGTATCTTCTAGTAGCGATTTAAAGCTTTCATGTATTTAGAACTTTCTCTAAAGAAGAGTATAAATGAATAATCTGAAAATTCCTTGATTTTGTCCTTTCAATGAAATTACCACATGTTTGGTAATATGTGAGAGATAATAACAGAGTGAATTAAATTTTAATAAAGGAACACACTATTGTTAAAAGCACTCAAAACGAATCCACCAAAACTGAAATGAATCACTGTAAAATACACGTTGATATGCCACTTCACTATCCATACAATTTCGATGTTCCCCCATTGCCTTGAGGATAAATGGCAAACTCCTTATCCTGGAAAATGTATCTTTCCTCACTCTGATCCCGACCAATCTACCAAGCCTTATTTCCTTCTATTTACAGACCCCATGTGACAGCAGAGTGATTAACAGTGTGGCCTCAGAAGTCAGGCAGAGATTCAGAAGGCTGGATGGAAACTTCTCCAAGTCTCGTCAACTGTGGAGCATTGCCACTGGCACTTGGAACATGAGCAGCAATGAGAGCACAATTAACTTTCTAGCACTTTCTGAAATCTGGGAACTGAAATGGCCAGAGTTAAGGAACCTTATGAAATAGCAAAAACTAAATAGTCAATGTAGAATTACACAATTACATATGTAGGTAGAAAATTCTTTCTTTCTGGTGTCTTACCTCTGCTACAGGAACTGATCAGTCCACCATGGATGGTATTGACCAGCATGAGCCAAGGTCCGTTTCATTTGAGACCCATCTGTCATTAGGTATACCCTGAATGTCCATTCAGGTCAGTCAGAGAACCTTGTTAAATTTGATACCAGATTTCTGCCCACTGTCTGCAGAATTCCTCAAACCTTCACTTCTAGATATCATTGGGTCCTCCAGTTTCTTCTATTTTGGCTTTAAATCTTAGATCTCATTTTTTAATCGAGTCTCTGGAATTTGAATTCCATTGTGAACTATTTCCATTATTTTTCACTTTTGTACTCCAGGACACTAGATTTATTATTTTCTTCCAACTCTAAACACCATAGATGTTGGCAAGGGAAATCTGATTCCTTTATCTTGCCCGCACATAGGAAAGCTATGGCTGTGTCCGCTCTCTCTCAGGTAGGCCCTGTTCTCAATCAGTCTGGGGCTATGGACTAGAATGTGTTTTGGAAACAGAGCAGCTGGTATCAGAGAGTCTAGACCAGCTGCCAGGAAGTTGAGCTTGAATTAAAAGGAGGACCAAAAGCAGTATGGTATGGGAAAACAAATCAGACTTAAGTTCTGTCTTGGCTTTGTTACTGACCAGCTACCCCTAAGATACTAAGCAAATCCTTTAACCATTCTGAGACTATCTCACCTGTAAGAGTTGGTCTGAGGAATAAATGAAACGATCTGGGGAAATTCCTGGAATGTCTGGAATGCCTAGATGCCGAGTTGGACTCTGAGTGTCTATCCACTCTTGTCCATCCTAAATGCCTGTGAGGAGTAGGTTGCAGAGAATACCGGCCAACCATACCACTCTGACTAGCCTCTGTGCTGTTTGTAGTTGTTTTGAGTGTGTTTAACAAATTGTGTGTTTTGGTTCTTATAGAATATTCAGTTGTTCTAAGCACATCTCACACTCAGTTGTTCTAAGCACATCTCACACATATCTAAGTTAAAAGATCACCTCAGCAGAATAGGAAAGAGAGATGCTTGAACAGGGCTGACACAAAACATGGATTAAATGTGAGGTAGACCTGGTTTCACCAATTACTACTTGTATGGCCTAGGGCATACTTCATAACCTCTGAGTTTTCTCACCTATAAAGTGAAGAGTGGCAATGGCCAAGCCACTGGGTTGTAGAATGATTTTAACAAGAAAATGAATCCTTTCAAATAGTAAAAAATGGGGAACTATATTTCACAGATTTTCCATGTCAATGAGAATTAGGACACATGCTACATATGTGAACTACATGTGTAATTTTAACTTTTTTAGTAGCCACATTAAAAATATGTTAAAAAGTAACAAGTAAAGTTAATTTTAATAAAATAGTTCACTTAACCCAGTATATCCAAAATGTCATCATTTTGACATGTAAACAACATAAATATTATTGAGATATTATAAATTCCTTTTTTATGCTAAATCTTTAAAATTGATGTGTATTTTATTTCAAGTGTTCAATGCCACATGTGGTTAGTGGCTATCACATTGGACTCAAAGATCTTGGAGACACCTGGGTTTATAGTGCCTATCTTCTAATTAACCCACTTAGAACTTTTCTGTTGCTTTATTTCTGAGCTAGAATAATGATTAAAGTATATGCGTATGTTGCATATAACATTATGTATGTGAACCAGCATTGACAATTTTAGTAGTGGGTCTCTTAGGGGGCTCTATGATTCCCTCAGAGTAGTTCATCTGTCAAAACCACTGTTCAGGTGTTTGTCCAAGGGCTGGATTTTGGATAAGACTCGTCTTTTTTTTTTTAAGATTTTATTTATTTATTCATAAGAGACACACTCACACACACACACAGAGAGAGAGAGAGAGAGAGAGAGAGAGGGGCAGAGACACAGGCAGAGGGAGAAGCAGGCTCCATGCAGGGAACCTGACCCCGGGCCAAAGGCGGTGCTAAACCACTGAGCCACCAGGGATGCCCGGATAAGACTCTTCTATCATCAGCAGACCACACTGAGTCTTTGTAGAGGAGGTGACAATAACCAATTTCATAGCACGGAATTTCTTTCTGAAGCACAGAACTCTTTTTCACAAATGTGTTCCTAATTCCTGTGAATAAACTATTTTCCAATGGCTATGATCAGTGACTAGTCAGGTCCAAAAAAGAAAGAAAATGTTTTATAGCTTCATCAAGTTCTTTACTGAGTCACCATCTTCTCAACTGCCTACATAAGAGAGGACTTTCGCCCAGAAAGTGAGTTAGTCCCATGAAAACTGCTAACCATATGAGGTGACCTCAACCAGAGACCTGAGCATATACTAGGCAGTAGCTCACGAATGGATGAATAAATGGAGCTAGATACATTATCCGGGAGAGTTTGGACCACCAGTTAAAATAATATGTAAAGATTTCATTACTTCAATGTTGCTTTATTTAAAACAAAATGTAATTCAAGGCTATTTCTATGCTGTTCTTTAAAAAAAGAAGGATAAACAAACTTAGTTAATTCAAAATGTATTGTTTTGGTTTCTTGAGTTTCAAATTAAGGAGATTTTAGTGCAAATGTCATACATTGCTCTTAGTCTCTGGCTTTCATAGTTCTAGGAAAGCTGATTCTCTGATTCCGATTTTCATTTGATCCACTGATCCTATCTGTACCATCCTCAGACAACTTGCACAACTCCCTAGCCTTTCTTCATTTTGTGAAAATTTAATATTTGTAGACTGTAATTTTAGCCTCCATTATTTTCTTAACAGCCAGAAATGGCATTTAGCTCAATCATCCTTTGCTCAGAAGGAGGCTTAATGTAAATTCCTTATTTTTTCAGATACTTAGGCAATTCTTATATCTCCTGCCTGTCCTTGACTCAGAAGTCTGTGTTCATTCCCTAGGGCTACAAACATTTTAAATTTCTGTAGAAATTTGACTTTACTCTGGATGGCCCTATAGATAAAGAAGGCTAGATTTTCACTCTTTCAAATACAAGACTTCCTTTACCTGGGCTCAGGTGGGGACCCCCAAATTGTTGCAAACATAATTTTTCTTCTTCCTCCTGACCTCATGTGGCTGACTTGGCCCTCATTGTTTCTATTAATAAAGCCATCTCTCGTCACTTACTTACATGCACACTGTCATAGCAACCCTGGTGTTAGTCCTATTAACCTACCACCCAAGGCAACTCCTCTTGCAGAAAAGATCTACAATGCCTGAGGGAAAGCATCTTGTGGCAAAAGCATCTGCAGTCCCAGCCCTCCAGTCATGGTGCTCCAAGCTGCTGCCTCCTTACCCTCAGCGATGGATCCATCCATCATTCCAAAGCACCTGATTGTAAATGTGAGCCCAACTAAAGGAGTAACAGTTCTGCCTATAAGTTTTTTCAACATGTGTGATGTGAAGGAGCATTAGTTTAGCAGTGACTCCTTGTGACAAAGTGTTTGTGTGTGTATGTGGGGGGGGGGGGCTCTCCAATTGCCAATTTTGCTAGTATCATTCCCAGCCCATACCGATGTTATAAGACTTTGTAGGCTTTTTATCTTTTTGTGATATCAGTGAAATAATGGCAATGTATTAAGTCTTGGAGTTACTTCCTAGGAATCTTGTTGAAATTAGGATTGCATTATAATTTGTGGCTAGGGACGCCTGGGTGGCTCAGTGGTTGAGCCTCTGCCTTTGGCTCAAGGCATGATCCTGGGATCCTGGATCGAGTCTAACTGGTCTAAAATATCCCAGTGTCTCAGTTATTGCATCAAAGCCAGGGCTTAGATTTTGAAATATTCAATCACACTTACTAACTCTCCACCTTCTTTTATCCACAAAGAACTGGACATACTTTTTAAGGCATCTTGCTCAAATATATTGATGTGTTGAGGGTTTTTTTAAAAGAGGATGATCCAAATGAAAGAGAAATGTCTGTATGCTCTTCCTTTAAAGTGAGTTTTTAATTATGAGAATGCAGCTGAAGACTTGAAACCTTATTTTTATAAAGCTTCTTTTCATTAAAAAATAATCTACAGAATTCTTTATTTTAGGGCTTTTCTTAAAGTCAGCGAGGCCAGGCAAATACAGAAAATAAAATCTATTTCCTTTTTCTTTCAAAGTGCAATGCTTCTACCTCTTTAAACAAATGCATGCTCTGTAAAGACTGACAATTGAATCCTTTTATCTGATCTCTGAGTATTAGATCACTCGAAATTTAAGAAAATGCAAGTAACACTGACTCTTAGAAAAAACAGCCTATATCATAGAAAAACGCACACACAGAGATACAAATCAACAAAGAAACAAAACACCCTCAACCCAGGCCTTTTAGGAAAAGTAGCCATATATTTATGGGAGGGGTGTGTAAAAGCACTTTAGTGAAGAGAACCAGTGATCGCAATGCATCAAAGTTAAGCGGTAGCGAGGTTATCACTCCGTGAAAAATCACATAAACATTTCACATATAAAATATTATTCATCAGGGCAAAACCCTCTAAGGGGTTGAGAGATAGCAAAGGTGTCATGAAATCTTTTTTTTTTTTTTAGAGAAAAGATATATTTCACAACTGAGATGGAATCTGTGGTCATGTAGTAGGTAAGAGAGGAGTATAATTGAGAAGAAAATTAGCAAACCTTAAATATCTGCCTCTGCAATATCATTACCCATAAACTTGCCCTTTTTCCACCCTCTTTTCCCCAAAGACTGATGTCCCATATCTGAACTGAGGGAGATGTGTGCTTTCTAACAGCTAAATCAACAAGGTTTCACATGAGTAGTGCTGTGCGGTGTGGTTGACTGATTTCATGAAAAACTAATCATGTATTCGTCATTGAGATCAAACACTTCCCAAGTAATTATCATCCAAGCCCAATCTGATAGGACCTGAAAAAGTGGCACTGCTGATATAATCAGAGGCTGAGCAGAAGAGTTCTCTCAGCTTTTGTAAACCTTGGGTTGGAAAGTGCAAAACGGAAATTGTATTTTATAATTAAGAAAGGGAAAGTTGGCAGGCTGCAATCAATTATTTCAATCAATCATAACAATTTTAGTTTGCCTAGATATTTACTAGAGCACATATTTAAAAATTGACTTTTCATATGTGGTCTTTGACACATTTTCTTTAAATGTGAAAAAAAATGTGAAGATATTTTTTAATTCAAATACAAGCCCTTTGTGTACCCACTACAAAATAGCGTCCTATCACATCTCTGGTTTCCTTAGTTTGAGCTGTGGTATTATTCTTTTTGAAAAAGAGCTATTATTATATTGAATTGTGTGTCATTACAAAATGATTGCTTTCAGAAAATCTTATTTTGGCTTCATGTCTGTGATTATAAATTTAGATGAAGACAAACAATGTAGAACATTTAAATGCTTTACAAAGTACTTCCACACATATCACCATGAATGCTTCTTATGTGTCTGGTAATACGTTAAGTGCTTTCCATGTGTTATTTCATTTAATCTTCAGACAGCTTAATGAAAGAGATCAAGTTATAACCCCCACTTACCAGTGAGGAAACCAAGTCATGGAGAGGCCGTATCTTGCTCAAGGTCACAAATAACAAGTGACAAAGCTGGAACATGACTAGCCCAGTGATTTTCAGACTAGAGCAGGCCCCCTTGATCATAATTCAGACTAGAGCAGGCCTCCCTCATAGTATTTGATTGTGGGGTGACAGTATTTTAAAAAGAACTTTCTATATGCCAGAGGTTGATCTATGCACTTTATATATGACTGTGGGACCTCTCTGAAGCTCAGGTTTTTAATTTGTGAAATGGTGATAATAATCTCTATTTTCAGAGTTATGAAAATGGAGCTAATGTAGGTCAAGGCTCTACCACTGTACCCACAGAGTGGGGAACTTTGTTAATTGACTTGTCGTGCATCCAACAGCCAGCAAACAAAGGGTCTGATTTACAAGTGGGCTGGATGCCAGATACAAGCCTGAGAGGTTGGCAGAAGTGCTGCCATAATTATTGCCACAATTACAAACCTCAGGTAATACGCTCTTTCTAATAGATCATGCCAGCTTCTGGAAATATATTCATAACTCAAAGTTTAACAAATTAAATCACATGCTTTGTTTCATAATACAACTAAATGACTTTGCATGTCTAAATAGTCACATTCTGCAATTTCTTAAATGTGTAACTGCTGCACATATTTATCCATATTTTACAAGTTTCTATTTGTTGTTCAAGATGAAATGAATTTCCTTAACATAGAGAGCTTGCTTTATTATCCGCTTTTTTCATTTATCATTACAGAACATGAACCAAACTCTACTTCATATAACCAAGTTGATTATGCAATTCCTTTATCAAATTTAGCAGCATGAATTAAACATCTACTATGTACCAGACACATAGAAGGTATCTCATATATTTCTTACAAAATTGGGTCGTGTAGAATTGAGAGTTCTTTCTGATAACCAAACCCATAGGAGCAGAGAGTAGAATGGTAATTACCAGGGGTTGGGGGAGAGGGAAATGGAGAGATGTTGCTCCGAGAGTACAAAGTTTCAGTTATGCAAGATGAGTAAGTTCTGGGGATTGAATATACAGTATGGTGACTGTAGTTAACAGTACTGGATTGTATACTTGAAATTTGCTAGAGTGTGCTCACTACACACACACACACACACACATACACACACACAAGATAAATGTGAAGTGATGGATTTATTGATTAACTTGTTTGTGACAATTATCTCATGATGTATATACACATCAAAACATCAAGTTATATACCTTAAGTATATACAACTTTGTCAATAATATCTCAATAAAGGAGGGGGGATTAATTCTCTTCATCAAAGTGAAGTTCTATTCAATTAGATGAGATAAAAAATAAGCCTAGTGAGAAGGCTGTTTTTCCAGTGGAGACAAATATTTCCTTCATGCTTCACTTGTTCCTAATCTGTTAGTGAGAGAAAATCACTTATTTATAAATCTTTGAAGAATCACCATTGGCAAATGGAAATGTGGATTTACTCATACAGTTCCTTAAACTTTAAACTGGGCTTCTGGTGAATGACGTCAGTTCCACACATTTCACTGAGGTATCCTTTTAACCAATGGTTATTTTTGTCTCTTTACAAAACAAACCACTAATAATGGAGAAAGTCATTCATTCATTGCATCATCGTCAATGGCTCACATCCACGCAGCTCAAAAAGGAAACTGATTTCTCTGTTAGACTGGCAAATATTCTTCCTTTTGCAGGTAAGATTTATACACCTGCTTCATGGGTTAGGGCCTTAGCTGATTTTTAGTTGATTAGGAAAGTTTTTCCTTAGGCTGTATTATGTAAGTATGCCTAGAAGTGTATTCATATGGCTCAAGGCAACATTGGTGTTGATTTATTTGATTTTGATACACATATTTAATGCAGGGCAATAATGTTAATGTATTATTAGCAAGATCACCACTTAGAATAACACCCCTCAAATATTTCTGAGCATAAAATTTTGAGACTAATTGGTTCAAATGATTTCAATTGCCATTGCAGAGTGTTTATTTTAAAGTGCCATTTTTCATTTTCATTTTGATTTTGAAGTAAGCCTTTAAAATTCCAATTTTCCCCAGCTTTTGTTTTAGACATTTGTTTATGGGTTTCAAAATATCTGAAAACAATTCACGCCTTATTAATGGTCTAAGCATTATCATCACTTAATAGATGTGATTGTTACGTGATAGATCAGTACATCTACTGAGAGCGGTAGCTGGTTTTACCCACACACATTCATTCTATCTAACCACTTGTTTGATTCTCAAAGAATTTGCATTGCTATCATGATAATGAACATAGGGAACCTGAAAGAAACACTGAATATGTTTGTGACTCAGAAACTTCAAGAAAACTAATTGTGAGCAAAGGCCCCCTTGAAGAATAGTTTCAGAGGCATATATGTGGAAGAGTAACTTTATCTAAATTGTCCAAATGTCTGGCCTTGAAATAACAGAATTGTATATTTATTAACATTTGAAGATATCTATAAAAAGGAAATAATGTGTTAGATGAGAAATTTTGTGGCCAGTTTATACTAGAGCCATTGCATGGTGAAAGCACTAGAACTCGGGTGAGAAAATGACCCAAGACATCAATGCTGTTTCTGTCTGACGTACAAAAGAAGAAAAGCCAATGGGTTTAAAAGCATTTGTAAAAATAATTCCACAAACCATTTCCCTTTGGTTGGGCTCTGGAATATGGCATAGATTTTGTGTAACTTTTCACAGTAGTGTTATTCTTTTCCATTCATCTAAGAACTGACACTTTTCTTAGTTAATGCAACACTCACCAACCTGTGAAGATAAAAAGGTTGTTAGAACTTTCGTTCCCTTTGCATTAAGAGATTGTACGCTGAAGTATATTCACCAAGAGGAACAATGTGCAAATCTCTCCAGGCTGAGCGTTCTGGGTGGAACTTGCAGTATTTATGCTTGTACATATGGCTTTGCAAGTATCTCGTCTGTTTAATTCTTTTGAATTACAACACAAGGCTTTGACTTCTTCCAATTTACTTTCTAGCATTTATTATTACTATTTTTTGCTCAGAATCATTTAACACTCTAGCTCTGGTTATGGTAGAGTAGCTGTGTTTTCTCCGTGATGCTCCCAAGTGCTCCCTTTCATTACAGACATCTGCATAACTGAAAACACAAGAGATTGGTCCCAGGCTGTGGGGACCAACTACAAGTAAAAAGAAGACAAACATTAAGAGGAGATTTAAAATCCTCATATGTCAGAAGAAGTACAAGTAGTAGATTATGCTCTGGGGTATGAAAAAAGCACTCCAAGAAACAGAAATGACAAAAAAAAAATAAAGGGGGGGGGAGTAGGGGCAAGGAGAATCTTGTGGATATTGCTAAACTGGGAGAACCCCTAATGCAAAATATAAACAACAGAACAGGTTTGGATTATAAAGAACATGAATATAAAAAAAGAGGAAAGGTGTAGGACTGCTGAGCCAAAATGGTAAAAACACTGGAGTCAGCCATAAGAGAGACATTAGAAATATTGAGGAGGCGGGGTGCAAAAAAGGCAAAATGCAGTAGGCAAGGACAAGCAGAAGCATCACACTGCTTTCAGTTCATCCCCTTTGAATCTCTAAGCCAGGACCCCACCAAATAACACAAAACTATAGCTAGAGGTTTCTGCCTTGATTTTGAAGTACTTTTTGCTTTATCAATTAATTAATTAAGACCTTATTATTTTTGGCCTTTTCCTAAAAATGAATTATTAAGATCTCATTATAAAATAAAATATAAGAAAAGTTAGGCAAAAACAAATTTCTTCTAGCAAGTGGTGACTGGATTTTTAGCCAGTGACTTTTCTTTTTCTTTTTTTTTTAACCTTTTTTTTTTTTTTGCTAGTGACTTTTCAATCTAATTATCGGATGACATTTTAGTTGAAACTCTATGGAGATTTTTACTTTTCATGGATGCCAGTCAAGGATATTCAGATCCCCCCATTTATGGGAGAAATAAGATTCAGCCCAGGTGAAATAGGATGTGAGGATACTTTAAAGCTTATCCACATTGGCTTTGCAGAACTCAGGGGGGGCTTTTTCATGCAAAGAACTTGAGTAACATCATTTCTGTCCACTGGGGCTTCCTTACTCATTTATTTACACCTTTTAAAACTGCATCTTAATTTAAGAGCTGTCATTACAAATTGGAAAACAAGATGACTAAATCAACTCATCAACACATGTTGCCAGACCCAGTAGAATATTTGAAGGCCTATGTAAAAGAAATAAAAACAGGGAAGTCTACAAGACACTACGAAGTGTTCATTATTCTTTGGAGCTGTTGGAAAGCAAATCTATATACATCACACATATTAATGGTAAAAACCACCTGCATTGTAGTCAGTACTCACCAGAGTAAAGCTGAATAGTCTTAACTGAATTGCTTTTGCATTTGATTCTAGCCCTGACTTGCCAAAATACAAACCAAGAAAAGACAACTTCCCCCGTTCTATCACCACCGAAAAAAAATATATATTTTCCCTTCTTTATAGCAGTAGGTATAAGTAACTTAGGGAGGACTTATTGATAAAATCAGAATGTTGTCTCTGTAGAAGTAAGGACCTCTGGTTCCTACAGGTTTCATATTAACCTCAGTAGGCACAGCCCCTAGATGACAATTTTTTTGTCAAGTTAACCTCAGTTGAGAACCTTTGACATTTTTAGATCAGCTGCACCCAAAATCATGATCTTTCACTGATGTGCATAAATATCATCTGTGACTAAGAGATACAGAAATGACTTGGATTAGTTTGCCCAATACTGGGTCCTAGTGAGAGCTGATGTTTGAACTTTACATTTTAGGGAAAGTGACATTCAGACTTGGACAAGACTAAGTAGAACATTCCCTTTCATTGTCAGCTTTTCCCTCTTATTCCATTTCTGTAGGGGGCAGAAAGTGCTAGTTTTCAAGAATGCATTTTGTGGGGCGCCGAAATTTCATTTTATTAAGATTTTATACAGCTCTTGGTATCTGCAATGTGTTTTACTATCATCTATTGATAATTATTTAATTAAATAATGATACAAAGGCTTCTTAACTAGAGTCACTCTGCTTGCCAAATAATCATTACTGAAGAGATGGCATATGAAACAGAAATTGCATCGAGTTCTTTAATACTTATGTGGGCCAAAAAATGCTCCATCTTCAAAATAACAGTAGTTTATTTTATGACCATTTCAAAAAAGTTCAGGATCTGAACAGGAAGACAGAATGCTGCCTATTGATAATTTAAAAAAATTTAAATTGATAATTTGATCATGGTCCAGTTTTTCCTTCCAGGCTGCAAATTAAACCCAAACCCCCTTTGTACATCATCAGGATAAAAAGGTTTTGCACAACAAAGGAAAAAGTCAAGAAAACTAAAAGGCAACCTATGGAATGGGAGAAGATATTTGCAAATGTCTTATCAGATAAAGGGCTAGTATCCAAAATCTGTAAAGAACTTATAAAACTCAACACCCAAAACACAAAAAATCCAATCAAGAAATGGGCAGAAGATGTGAACAGACATTACTCCAAAGAAGACATATGAATGGCCAACAAACACATGAAAAAATGCTCAACATCACTCAGGATCAGGGAACGACAAATCAAACCACAATGAGATATCACTTCACACTGGTCAGAATGGCTAAAATTAACAACTCAGGAAACAACAGGTGTTGGCAAGAATGTGGAGAAAGGGGAACCCTCTTACACTATTGATGGGAATGCAAGCTGGTACAGTTATTCTGGAACACAGTATGGAGGTTCCTCAGATAGTTAAAAATAAAGCTTCTGCATGATCCAGCAATTGTACTATTAGGTATTTAGCCAAAGAATACAAACACAGTGATTTCCAGGGGCACATGCACCCCAATGTTTATAGCAGCAATGTCCACAGTAGCCAAACTCTGGAAAGAACCCAGAAGTCCATCGATAGATGAATGAATAAATAAGAGGTGGTATATGTATACAACAGAATATTACTCAGCCATCAAAAAGAATTAAATATTGTTTGCAATGATGTGGATGAAGCTAGAGGGTGTTATGCTAAGTGAAATGAGTCATTCAGAGAAAGACAGATATGATTTCACTCATATGTGGAATTTAAGAAACAAAACAGATGAACATAGGGGAAGGGAGGGAAAAATAAGACAAAAACAGAGAGGGAGATAAGTGATAAGACTCTTAACTATAAGAGACAAACTAAGGGTTGTTGATGGGAAGGTTGGTGGGGGGATAGGGTAACTGGGTGATGAGCATTAAGGAGGCCACTTGATGTAATGAGCACTGGTTGTTACATGCAACTGATGAATCCCTAAATTCTACCTCTGAAACTAATAGTATACTATATGTTAATTACATCAAATTTAAATACCCCCCATGAAATCTTCTTTGTATTATTCTTCATATTATTTAAGTTAAACACAATTGTGGGGTACCATAGTCCATATGTTATCCTTTGCATTTTAAATAACTATCTAGATACATCTTAAAAATATGATCATATTAGTTTTTTCTGAAATTACTTTTATGCATTTGCAGATGAGATCTTGTACTCCCTAGTCATTCAGGTGTTAAGAAAGAGAGGCTAACACTATCATTCCCTGGATGCCATTTCATAAGTTAATAAACATGGTTTGGCCCTATGCAAAGGGAATGGATTGGTTGTCCTAATGACAATACAATCACAAATTTGCCTTTAAAAAAAAAAGGTTGACTTCTGTGTTTTATAAACTTAATTTGCATGTCTTGAGAATAGGAAAGATTTACACAGAAAGTAAGTATAACTGGGCAGGCTAAAAGAATCTAGATATTTTTCTATGAATATACGGAATGGGACAAAGGACTACAATTTCCTGACTATTATCAGAGTCTGGATGAGAGGGCTCCTTCTCTGCAATAGGCAGGTTGGCCTTGTATGTATGCATGAACTAGGACATTAAGACACCTATGTCATTTCCCATTTTCTTTTTCCACTTTCTATCTTTGAAATTCAAGTACTGGTCTTGCTCTAGGAGTCAGAGGTATTTGATACAGTGAATAGCCTGGCTCTGCCCTGCCCATTAGAGAAATGGGAGGGTACTTCAAGTTCTCCGTATATGCCTTCACCAAGCTCTTCCCATCATGCCCCAGCCCACCCCACCATGTTGGTTTTCAGTAACAACTGTTCATTATTTACTCTCTACATGCCAGGCAGAGAGTGCTAAGTGGATAGTCCCTTAACTTCTTTATGGTTAGCTTTCTCAACCTATTCTTCTTTTAGTGGGATGAAAAGCTGGCAGAGCTGTTGATCATTCACTTGAATTTATTCATCAAAGAACTTTCACTTGAGTTTTCCCTTGGGAAGAGCTGGAGGGAAGACTTGGTCCACTCAGGGTCCTTGGGGGTCATAGGAGGTGAGGTGAGCAGAATAATTCTGAGAAGAGACCATCTTATCCACAAGGCTATATTCACAAAGAAATTTGCATTCACCTCCATCACTGCCCGTCTGGTACAGCAGAACAGGTGTAAGCCTGCAGCTAATCTGAGAGTGAGTCTAGGTACTGCTATTTTCTAGCTGAGTGACCTTGGCCAATAATTATATAAACTTTCTGAGCCTCAGTTTCCTTATCTCTAAATGAGGCTAGAACTATCTGTTTTGCAGGTACTTGTGAAAATTAAACTAGATAAACTATGTTAGTTTCAATGTCTGTTACACTGTGAAGGCTCAGTAAATGGGAGCCATTATTTTGCTATGTTGCTTATCTCCTTAGATTTTGATTTCCATAAACCCAGGGACCATGTATGGCATGCCTCCCTCTTGTCCGCCCCCACCCTGCAGTAAGTCTATCAAGTCAGGAACAGAATTGGTTCCCAGTAAATGTTTATTCAATAGATGAAGTTAGTTACCCAGAAAACCCAGCAGCTAAGAGGTCATTGGCTTAGGAATATACAAGATGCCAAGCTTTTGATGCTTTTCTTATGGTAGCCTTTTCTGTTTGTTTGTTTGTTTGTTTGTGGGATTTTAGAGAAAGAGCAAGCACACACTCATAAGGTGTTTTTAGACTGTTGTTGCTCTCTGTTGAGTGACACAATGAGAAGGAAGCCATATTACTTTTCACAGACACTGAAAGCCCAAAAACAACACGACGTGTGTGTCACAGAATGGAGTTTTAAGGTTTGCCTTGTTTTGTTTTTAACATACAAATACTTATCAAGGAAAGAATGGGCTGTTTGGAGGCTACTTCTTGGAGGTTTTGGAAGTAGATGTAATGGGAGAAAATCCTCCGTGTTTGCATCATCTTCTGGCAAACCCAGAGGGCTGAAGCTGGGCTGCAGGAGATAGGAGTCTAGTATGCCACTATAGACGCTGAGGCTGGGTCTATCTGGATACGCAGGGAAAGCAAAACACACGTGGACACGCATATGCACTCATGCGTGACATACATGGACAGCAGCAGTTCTCTCTCACTTTTTTGAAGTTAGACAAATGATCCCAGGAAGAGTCATCATGTTACCATTGTACTGGGGGAAAAGCCAAGTATAATTAGTTTTATTTTATGTGGTGGGAATATTTGTGTGAATGCAAGTGGGGTGTGTATGGGGGGATGTGCTTATGACCTGGCCCTTACTGATAGCTGACTAGATTGGGGAAGCTAATCAGCAAGATGATGGAGAACTTAAGAATCCCAACAAGCTGCTTCCTCTGGGCAAATGCAATGGCTGAACATGGCATTTTTTCTGCACTTTATCTTTGTTACATCAGGTGGCTAACTGATATACCCTGATTTCACGAATGAACAGGTGAAGCCAAGCCAGACTGTACTGGTGTGGACACCCCTCTTGCAAAGAGTAAGGACTTCCGGCCTCCGAAGGGAAGCAACGTGCAACGCAAGGCTCCAGCTGCGTCTCCAGAGCCCTGAGCAGATGCGCCAGTGGTGCCCAACTGGGGGACTCCACTCTGGCAAAGCCTCCGGCCTCAGCCACGGCCAAGGGGACAGACCCAGCCTGCTGCAATCTGGGCACCACCTCCAACACCCTGGCTGTGCAGCTCCCCTGGTGAAAAGCCGGCATGTGACTGGAACACCACAGAGCAGAATTTGCTGACGATGCCACTGGTGCCACAGACTGCATGGGGGATGGGCTGAGCAGCTTTGGCCAGGGGGTCCTCCTACTTCGGAGGGATGACAGCATGATCCCAAGAACATGGCAGCCACCTCCTTCATTAGCAGCACAGTACTCAATAGATTCTCTTAAGAGAGGGCTTATATTCAAGGCAGAAGCTCTGTTTTTAAAGATAGTGAAAGATGCAAATGGTCGTGGAAGGCATTGCACTAAGTACCTTGTTCCCACCCGAGCAGAGGAGCCCTGAAGGGCCAGCATGGGAAGGGCACACACAGCCTGTGTGGCCCCAGCGGCAGCCATAGATAAGGTACCCACAGTCTTCACACACAGCAGGAAGCACAGGCTTGATGTGAGCGGTGCTGTGACCCGCGCAGGTTTATATTGCCAGGTGCACTCCTGTGTTGATCATGAAAGATGACCTGCAGCTGGGATCTCCCCATCAATTCTCATCGAGGAGCTTGTCTCTCGCTTAAGATTATTTAGATGTGGATTGCCAATGGCTCTCATGGAAAATAAAGTGACCAGGAGGAAGAGTGATTCAACAGGAATTTATGGATTGGGTTCCAATTCTGCCCTATAATGTGCTTTCTGCTCTCCTCTCCAGCTTGGATGACAGAGATGGATGCAAATTCCATGGGAGAGGCGGGGTAGGTAGGATTTAAAAGCACTCCCAGGGTCAGTTTCTTCATCTGTGAAATGAGGACAATAAAAATCTCTATTTCAAAAGGTATTATGAGTATCAGAGAGATTATGCTTGGTACATTTTAAGTGTTCGATAAACGATAAGCATTTAACATTTTGAAAATTGTAGGTATACTTTCTGGAGACACCAAAATAGCTCCAATCCCAGTTCTCCATTCACTGATGGTGGGATCACTGCAGGTTACTTCTCAAAGCATTGGTTTCAGAATCCATAACATGAAGACAATATTAGTCCATGTCTCACAGAGATATGACAAGGATTAAGTAGATATAAAGTCATTAAATGAGAGTAATAATGGTACATATCACATAATAGGATTGTGAGGATTAAAGAGATATGAAATACACGAGGGCCTGGCATACTGTAAATACCCAATAGGATAGGGGTAACTACTAGGAACTATTGTTAGAAATTCCCTCCATAAATCACTTGTTTGGTCCACAAACTGATAATTAAGGAAGTGATGTCTTGTAGGGCATTCGTGATGCTTTTAATGAAAATTAGCATTCATGTGTATGGATAGGAGTAACACAGGTCTGTGTAGTTTGGGACTCTTCCAGGCTAGTTGGATCACAGAGACAACCTTCTGTGTGACCATAAGGGCATTGGTTGACCTTCTTGTGCCCTAAGGCATGCAGACATATGCCTTCTGCCTGGCTTCAAAAGCTCATCGCTTACATGGTCCTTTTGAAGTTGGGTGTATGTTCTACAGAGTGCACGGTGTGGCCAGAGGCAAATCTGGCTCTTTGTTTAAAAAGAGAAAAAGGCCAAGCAACATATTGGTTGCTGATCACATGAACTCAACAAAGCACCCATATGTAACCTATCTGTATTTGTAGGGATATATATGCGCATGCAGATTATACCCGCAAATGCGTATATATGTGCATATGCACATAAACGTATAAAATGCATGCATACAAACATTTGTCTATGGCAACTGTTCCATTAAATACAATCAACAAAGACTTTCTAATTCTCCACTTGGCAAGAATAGCACATGGTATAGCAGGTTGGAAAAGCAAAATATAACATACTTGTATTAATAACAATACTTGTTATTTTAAAATTATTTGCTGTGGTAGTTCTTTAAATAAGTTGTAAGTTATGTATATGACAAGGAAAATCATTCTAAAATATTTTAAGCCTCCAGAGCACAATTCTCCATGAACCTGAATAGCATTAAGCCTTATTTTATGCACATCCGCACATAATAAAATGCAGAACTGAATTATAATCTGTATCATAGAAGCCTACCTAATCCTCTTTTCCCCAAGAAACATGGAAAGTATTGTTGCAAAACTCACTCTTAACGCACCAAGTCCTAGATTATTTTATGTTTTAAGAAAATTCTAGTTCTGTGGTAAAATATACACTTGAAAAGAGAAATAGTGGTATTTGCATATTTGGCTTTATGAATGTCAAATAGTCACATCATTTTGTGGATCAAATATTGAGTAATTGGATGAATACTTTTTTGCATCCAGATATTTCAGTGTTTGTTGTCCAACTATAGGGATACATAGTCTAAAGAGTGTGATTAGAAATATATTTATTTTCTTCATTTTTTAAAATTCATGAATGTTTTGTACTTTTTTAAAAGAACATTTTATTTGTTTGTTTGTTTATTTATTTATTTATTTATTTATTTATTTATTTATTTATGAGAGACAGAGAGAGAGAGAGAGGCAGAGACACAGGCAGAGGGAGAAGCAGGCTCCATGCAAGAAGCCGGATGAGGAAAATTATCAAAGCAGGAAACCACAAATGTTGAAGAGGATGTGGAGAAAGGGGAATCCTCCTACTCTGTTGGTGGGATTGTGAACTGGTGCAGCCACTCTGGAAGTGTGTGGAGGTTCCTCAAAGAGTTAAAAATAGACCTGCCCTACGACCCAGCAATTGCACTGCTGGGGATTTACCCCAAAGATACAGATGCAGTGAAACGCCGGGACACCTGCACCCCCGATGTTTATAGCAGCAATGGCCACAATAGCCAAACTGTGGAAGGAGCCTCGGTGTCCAACGAAAGATGAATGGATAAAGAAGATGTGGTTTATGTAGACAATGGAATATTACTCAGCCATTAGAAACGACAAATACCCACCATTTGCTTCAACGTGGATGGAACTGGAGGGTATTATGCTGAGTGAAGTAAGTCAATCAGAGAAGGACAAACATTATATGGCCTCATTCATTTGGGGAATATAAAAAATAGTGAAAAGGAATAAAGGGGAAAGGGAAAAAATGAGTGGGAAATATCAGGGAGGGAGACAGAACATGAAGACTCCTAACTCTGGGAAACGAACTAGGGGTGGTGGATGGGGAGGAGGGCGGGGGGTGAGGGTGACTGGGTGATGGGCACTGAGGTGGGCACTTGACGGGATGAGCACTGGGTGTTATTCTGTATGTTGGCAAATTGGACACCAATAAAAAAATAAATTTAAATCAAAAAAAAAAAAAAAAAGGAAGCCCGATGAGGGACTTGATCCGGGACTCCAGGATCACGCCCTGGGCTGAAGCCACTTGGGCCACCCTGTTGTACTTTTTGGAAATGTTCCAAAATTTTCTTTTCTCATTTTCAGTCTTGTTTAAATATTTTTAAAAATATCTTTTTAAATAGATAAAGGGAAGAGTGAGAAAAGAAACATCTGTTCTTTGGGTATGCAGAAACATTACGATTCTTCTTTTCTACAATAGCATAGAGCAGCTTTCTTTGTTGTTCTGGTTTCGGCTCAATTTTCATCTTAAATTTAGAAAATGTGTATACCCAGCAAGCAGCTATTTGCATGGTTATGGGAGAGTACCAATTGCTAAAATACACTCTTTGAACCCATATTTTCCAGTTTTACATGTACAAACCATTTCCGTATCCATTTTAATTCTTGATTTTGATTATTGAAAGCAACACGATGACTTCAGAATGTGCATTGTATTTATTTAACCCCTTACGGAAGAATCCATTGGCAGTGAGAAGTGCTCCCAGACATTAGTACCCAAAGGTTTTAGCGGAGAAATGTTCCTTCATAATGGGGTTATGAAAGACACCGCCTCAGTAATTTACTGAAGTTCAGCTTTAGAACAAGCTGTTTCTTTTATGTACAAAGCTAGCAATTCACAGGTCCCAGCTGAAATGTATTTTTTGTTGTTGTTGGAAGGTTTCAAAGATATGGCATTTGGAAATTCCTTAATTAGATTTAAGATTTTAGTCATACAGTGGTTTCTCTTTGTAACCGGAATATATTTATTTGGCAGTTGCTTTATTTAGTGATGCTCATTTCACACTGTGAATAGCCAACAAAAACTCTAATATGCTAGCACACCAATGGCTTTTTTTCTTTTGAGAACAGAAAGCAAAGAGATTTATGGAGAGTAGCCCAAATTGAAACCTATTTGGAAGCACCTCTCCTGTTTGCACAGCTAAACACTGTAGTGTTTTATTTTAAATAAAGGCATAGACAGATAGCTCCAAGTTTGATACGCACATTAGGATATGTTTCTATAAAAACACATTACACAATCAGCATTCATAGAGGACTGCCAGCTCTGGAAGACTTGCATGCCCATGGGTCATCCCTGGGGGACAGGCTGTATATAAATACCAACTGCCAGTTCACAGTTTGTGCAAATATAAAGTCTGTTAGGCCAAAATAACATGTATATAGTGTGACATGGCAGTGCTCCGCTGTGTACGTGCGGACCTCAGTATATCTAGTGCTTGACATTATTTCACTTCTCACTAAAGCAGCTAGCTATTTGCAGATAGATTAGTAAAAGGACAAGAACTATAGCATTTGTAGGGTAAAAGGAATTAAGTGACAATAATAATGACTCTCCAGAAGGCCATGAAGTGAAGAAAGAACTGTATGATGTCTGTATAACTGGACATCATTCAGTCCCCTGAAGCATAAATGAGAAAAGGAAGAGAAGCTTGGCCCCAGGTTCTAATAATATTTGGTTCATAGTAGGTGCTCAGTAAATATTTGTTAACAAGTGACAAGTCCTACGACTTCGAATTCCTCTGACTCAAACCCATCCCACTCCTTTCCTTTGTGGCCACTGCCAATAACCCAGTTCATTCAATGCCTTTGTCAGGGTAATTAAAATAGGCACCCAATTGCTTTCTTTTCGTCTTTTGACTCCCCAGTCCAATCTTGTATCTGTTCCCAAATGATCTTTTCGACAGAGTACCTACCTTCCTTGCCCTCTGTAGGTTTCAGTGAAATTATTTCCTAAACATTTTCCATGCTGTCCTACCTCCCACAGTTGTAATCACCCCAACCTGTTTGTTGCTACTATAAGATTAGCCCCACCACATTTCCACATTGTGTCTTTGGAGGCACACTGTGTTTTTCGTTTGGACATCTTTCCTCCCTGAAAGAGGCATCTCTCCCTCCTAGATGCTCACAAGCACTTTACGTGTATCTTTCTTAGAGGCACTGCTAGCTTTCTGATTTGTAATACACTTGTCTATATGAAGGTGTAACACTTTTCCCTCATCAGCTATTTCTTTAAGGGCTGGTGTTCATAACTTATTCATCTTTGTGGCTCACGTGAAACTCTTTCATAAGCCTCCCCTGTCTGTGTAGACCAGTTAGTAGTTCCTCTACATTCTCATCCTTTCCTGTGCTTCTGATTTGTTTATTTTATCACAATTAAAATTATATAAATAGTATAATAATTTGTTTTTAATGCCATCTTTCTTGAAAGAATGCATGCTCCACAAAGGCTTACGCTTCACAGCCAGATCCCAAGTCTCTTGGGCAGGCTATCAATATGTTGGTATGTTGGTATAGAGATAGATGAGAAAGGAAGAGAGAAAAAGAGAGAGATGGATCATCAATCAGAGACACATACTCACACATCTAGGTTCTTATGTGGTCATACTGTTCTGCTCTCCAAAAGAACAAAGATAGAGAATTGCCATATAATAATTGTACCTAACTTTCCCTTCTTTTCTACCACACACGGTCTCTTGACCATGTTATCCCTTTTGTATACTTATTATTTCTGCATCTATATCTCCCATTAGGACTTCTCTTAAATTCCAGAGATCTACCTGCTTTCTCGACATTTTCACTTAGATGTCCTGTGGCACAGAGTGATTACTTTTTCACCAAATCATTTCATTTTCTTCTTTTTCCTGGTTATATCTTCAGACCACATTTCCCGGACTTTTTTGCAGTTCGGTGTAGCCATGTGATGAAGTTTGGCTAGTAAGGTGTGGATGAAAGTTATATGCACTTTTCTGGGCCTAACTCATAAAACTTTCTATTCTCCACTTTCTGTCTGCCTGCTCTCTGTTGAAGATCCAGCAGAGATCTGTGTGACCCTCAGGCATGGCTGGACCCTTGGTGGAAGGAGACTAAATCCTTAAGTGATTGTATGGAGCAGAAATACACTATCTCTATTATTTGGGTTTAAACAAGCAAGACATAGTTCTATTTGTTAAGCTATTGAAGTTTTAAGGTTGTTTGTGACAGCAATTGGTCAAATCTAATACATATTTTCCCTTAAATCCTATCTCCTCTGGCATCCCTGATCTCTGATAGTGCCATTTCACCCTTGCTTTGTTAGGATGCTGTGAGTTCTCTCCCCACCCCTACTCCCACCCAAATATTTTCCCTCTTTCTTATTCCTCATCAGCCAACATGCCCTGCTTTTTATTCCTAGTCTAATTGTTTTAGTTCATGTTGCCCTCCTTTTTTTTGATGGGTCTATTACAGTAGCATCCCAGACTTTCTGCTTTCTCTCCTGCCTACCTTCAATCTATCCATGCTAGCCACCATTTTTCTTTTGAAAATACAGATTTGATCCTATAACTCTTTCATATAAAGTTCTAAAATTCAAGACTCATTAAATTTTCTTTATCATGTTATCCATTTAAACCATGCCATCAGCCATTCATTCCCTAACCATCTTTCTTCTACATTTCTAATGTCAAATCAGACTCTAAAAAATAAATAAGCCAAAATAAAAAATAAAAAACAACAACAACAAAATAAAAACAAAAACAACAAATAACAACCAAAAAAACTCAGAGGTATACTTTTCCTATCACAGAGTATATTTTTCATACTTTTGATTCTCAGCATATGATATTTACCCAGCCTATACTGCCCTTTAATTCCATTTTCTGTTTGAAACAATTTAATTCCCTTAATAAGGCCCAATTAAATAATCCTTTTCTCTCTTTTCTAACCTCCCATACTGAGTTAATTACTCTCTCCTTTGTATTCTCATGGCACTTTGAAGATAACTCTCTCATAGTGTTTATTCCTTTCGATTTCAATTATATCTCTGTCTGTGCCTCCCAGTTGATTGTGAGACTACAGAGAATGAGAAATTGACTTTATTTGGGTACTTTGTGCCTATTTTGATGCGTGGCAATAAGGAAAGTTCTCAAAAAAAGCTTTCTTGAATAACTTTTTAACTACCATATAATTCATTATCAAAGAAAAACCTGCCCTTATTTTCCACTGCGGCACTGGCTCAACAAGAATGGGTAACTCTTTCCCCTCTTGCAATAGCTTTGATAACAAAGACCAATCTGTTTCAATAATAATGATGATTATTGACATTTAATGAATGATTGTTATGTGCTAGGCACTGTGCTAAATTTTATGTACTTCATCTCGCTTAATCTTTGCAGTGACTCTTTGAAGTGGATATGACTGTTCCATTTTAGAGTATTGTATTTATATCATATTAGCTTAAGTTGGTGTACAGTTAAGAACAAAGAATAGCTGTGGGAAAAGTAGACCCCTGTAGGAGCTACTGAGGAAGGTACAATTGATTCCGCCCTCTAGGTAACAAACTATTTGAGAATTTCCTGAGGTCTTTCTCAACTCCCAAGCTTTATGCTTATGAATATATATATGATAACATAAACTCTGGAAAATTCCATGCAAAATTATTTTAAGACAAAGTTTTTGTTTTCTCTAGATATTTATGAGATTCCCCTGATATCTGTGGAGAATATGAGGTGCATGGTAAATTTTTGAACAACCATGATGCATTTTAAGAACACTCACAAAAGTCAAGTGCATTGCTCTGGGGTGTTTTGAATATACTAGAAATCTTCTTGAACCCACAATTCAGAGTAGAATTTCAAAGATAAGGAATTCTAGGATATCCAGCAAAAGTTGAAGATCACTAAAACACATAGGATACAGCTTCTGACAACATTCACTCGCAAGCCAGGTCTTTCATTTCCAAATATTGCCTGAGCCTAAACTACATCAATTGTGTAGAATGTTTATGTTGTGAATAAAAAATACTTTGTGATAATCAAAGACAAACAATTGGAAAGCTTTCTGCCATCCAGTGTAACAGGAATTTTAAAAATCTATTGCTACCACTTAATAGAACATTACTTCTGCTAGCCCAGATGAATGAGGGTATAGTTTCTTTGATTTGGGAACTTAGAGTTGGTTGACTTGGAAGGAAATGAACCTACCTGAAGTCTGTATTATTGGATTATTTTCCAAATCATGTCTTTGATATGTCATTCTCCCATTCAAAAAATTCTAGTGTCTTCTGTTGCCTGTAGCCCTGAACCCCTTGATCTAGTTTCGTTGCCGCCCCCCCCCCCCATCTCATTGTCTTCAGCTCTGTCTTTCAGGACTGTTCCTGTCAACCCACCTAATCACCAAATGCCAGACTCAGTGTGGGCTTCTCTGCCTTTTTGCTGACTCTCTGTCCTACTCATCCATTACTAATCAGAGTCTATCTCCTTCTTGGAAAAGCATCCTCTCTGCTTCTTAAGCCCTATGAACCCTAGTGCATATGTATTTGCCACTTTTCATTGTTTTCTTATATACTTTTCATCTCTAGAGAATTGCCTCATCTTCTTAATTAGGTTAGAAGTTTGTGGACTTTAGGACCTGAATTTTTTGATATCCCAGAATCCTCCACAGGAAAGGGGAAGGAAACACATATTTACTGTGTTCCTGCTGTATGTCAGGTGTTATTCCAGATTCTTCATATATGTTACCTGGTTTAATTCTCATAACCCTATGAGCTATGTAGTAACTCCATTTTAAAGATGAGGAAACCAAGGCTCAGAGAGTTGAGGTAGTGTATCCAATATCACACAAGTAGTAAGTAATTGAGTTGTATTCAGGTATGGTCCTGTCAATCTCCAAAGCTCCAGGTTTTTCCAATATACTTAACATATGTTACACATTTATTGGTGACAGCAATTTTCATCCATCCCCAAGCACAATTTTTACATATTTCACATCATAATTCATTATTTTTCAACTATTTAAATTGTCCTGCTACCATCTATCTAAGTATATTGTCAGCTTTCGTGGGCAAGACTGCTTAGTGCTTTGTGTGTGCTTATCTGTGTATTGCTTTTCATATAGAGAGCCTTCGGTAAGCACTCATAGACTTCATGACTTGTGGCAGTCTTTAAACTGAACTGTAATAAAGATTCTAAAAAAAAAAAAAAGATTCTCTTTGTCTTTGAAACTCCTGTTTTGCCTCAATTATATTTACTCAGGCTACAGATATTTTGCCACTTCCTATTTAAAATAAAAAGTCTAGAAACTGATGTCACCTATAAACCGAAATAGCTTAAATCTCACGATATGTTAAGATCCCAAGAAAATTCAGCCAATATGAAATAAAACTATAAAGAAGGGGCAAAATGTATTAAATTGATATTATTTAGGCTCCCAGAAAGTATTTTATATACTGGTCAATGATAATCTTCATGGTGTCCATGATAAGGTATTCTGAATGTGAAATTAACTCAGATTATACCGCCATTCTGATCTATTGATTCCCTCTGGTTTACCCTGTATATAAATTTCTCCCCGACCTCAACTCTACTTGTTATTTTTGGCTCTTCTAGACTGGAGTTGAGTAATAATGTTTTGAGATCTAATAGTATTGGGGACTGAACATGGAGCTTCTGGGCAGGCTGAGTCCCCTGGCAAGTGGTGGGTGAGGTAAAGCAGTAAGCAGCAATGGGGAATGCACTGCGATGGGTCATTGGCTTTTCCATATTATCAACAGTAAATGTTTCCCTCAATTGGAATATGTAATGGAGAGCTGAATAAAGCTGCTGCTATACTTATGGCTAGCAGTTTAGTATCTGTAATTCTCCAAGTAATTTTTTTGAGGATCTCAAAAAGCTGAACACATGCAGAATGATTTATTGTTTTATATCATCCAAATCTTAAGGACACCAATAAATTTTTAAGAGCTTGTCTATATCCAAGGCTTATAGAAATGATGATTCTATATTTATCTCAATATATAATTAACAATAATTTATAAGTAATGGGTTTCATGTTCTGAAGACAAATTACTGCCCTTTCTTTTCTTTCTTTCTTTTTTCTTGTGTAAGTAGTGGCTGGGGGTTGGGGTTCTGTGCAGTGATTTCCATGACACCCAATTTGGCATCTTATACTGTCACAATGAGCTCATGATTTCAGGTGAGGAATAAGCAGGAGCACATGAACCCTCAAGCAAAAGAGATGAAATTTTCATCCGAATGTCCTAAAGAATAAAAATGATGGAGATAAAAACAGAAAATATATGACATGGACAAAGTTGTTTCTAACTAGAACATTTTTCAAAGTTTTCTAGGGGCATCAATTGCTCTCTGAGCAAATCATTTAGTACAGAACTCTAGTGAGAGCATTAGCAAACGATCCTCTCTGCCTGCAATTAGATTAGTCATGCACTTGTAGGCCAGAATTTATGGTGATTGGTATTCCAGAAGAATCCTTGTACTGTGCTTTTCAGAAAGGAAATAAAGAAAACCACTAAAGCGTGCACCAAAGAGATGCTCTTATTCCTAAAAGACTTATTTCGTAAAACAAAGAAAGATATAGACACTGCAATATATATATTCTCGACCCCCAAACAGATTCTTTTTTACTTTTGCTATCATGATCGTCATGAGCATTGATGCCATGTATACTTGGGGATTGACTTTCTTGATCATCTAGTTTCTAAACTCTGGGAAGGTAGAACACTTTTCTATCATGCACATGGCACATTATTCTTATCATTACCTTCATCTATATCATCATTATCGTTTGCACACAGTTTATCCTTTGCAAGTAATTTTCAGTGTTTTAAAGATTCACGTAGGGCTTGCATCAGGAAAGATACTGCATATGTTTGGAAAGTAAAACCTGAGGAAGGTAACAAGTCGTTCAGCCAAGTGAATTGCGTGTGATGTGGGCCCGAGTCTGCAAAGCACGGCTTTGCTCCAGTTTGACAAGCAAAGTCTGTGTGTAGACGAGGTTGTGGCCCTGACTGATAATTCTGGATTGCAGTGGATGGTAAGGCCATGTGCAAGCGCTCATCATGCTGACTGATGTGACCAAATAGTATCTTGTTGAGGATTTCAGGAGTCGTTCTGTCGCCCAAGCTTCAGGCATAGAATTTCATCTTTTTAAACCTTTTTCTAGATTGCTTTATTTTTCTTAAAACATTGAACACACAAAACATACCTCGATCTTTTTAGGCAAGTGATTAAACCTCAGCTTGAAGTGCACCAATGAAGCCAGCCAAATTGTCCAAGTTTGTCTGGGACACCACTTGCCTTGGAAAGTGAAATCTCATCAGTTAAGTGGCTCTATGCTCCAGGTACCTCAAGTACTAAGTGTATATCAATGTAATACAGAGAAATCATCCTAATGTTTGATATATGAGAGTTGTTATAATGAGAAATGTTACATATGAGAATGAAACTATTTTTATGGCCTTATTAAAATTGCTGTTAATTAGGTGCTGACATAATAATATGTTTTGCTGTTGTTGACACTTTTGTTCTCAAATTGTTTAAAAACCCTGATGGACCAGAGTTTCAAATGGTTATTATGGCTATTAATACAGATCTATTCATTTGTTTAAATAGACATTTTAAGCAAGAGTGTTGATTTCTATATAGAAAATACACTCCATATTAAAGACTGGTTTCCTTTACTTAGGCAGCTATCAAAAATCATGATTTGTTCGTGTTTAGGAGATATATTTGGCATGAGAAATCTGTGGGGATTTCAGGCAAGTTTTGGTAAAAAGACACCAAACTTTGACATCTTGAATTTGCCTTAGACTGTTGGGTGATTTGGAAATAATTGTATGAATAGGAACACTGATGGAACAGGCAATACTGTACAAAGCGAGTTGCATCCTGCTTCTCAACTGTGGTCCGTGATCAAGTGCATCAGCATCACCTAGGAGATCTTTAGAAAGGCAACATCTCTGGGGCCCTCACCCCAGACTCATAGCATCAGAATCTCTGATGATCAGAATCTCAGCACCAGCTCTCCATGTGCATTGTAGTCAGAGAAGCACTGCTTTCACCTTGCATTTCTAATACCTCACCACAGCCCTGCAAGTTCTGAAAAATTAAGTCAATGTGCAGGGTCACAAAATTAATAAGAGGTGAAGTCTTCTTCACTCAGATTTGGTCATGTTTCCATGTATAGTTACACCCTTCACTTGTTGAAACCTTAGGCCTTCTTAATTGTCCAGCTCAGCTTCTATCACCTCAAGGTCTTTCCCGGTGGTTCCTGTTGCTTGTAACCCTTTCTTGTTGCAATATCTCACAGAACTTTGATTTATTTTGATTTTGCCATATTAACATGGTCTTGTCTTAGATGATTACTGCTAATATCCATGAGGATAGAAACTATCTTTTTTGACTTGCATTGTCCATTGTACCTGGCACAGCAACCGCCATAGAGTATGTGCTTAATGAATGCTTGAATAAATTAACCATTGCCTTTGCCCTTTAAATAAAGCCATTCTATAGTTCATTAGGACAAGTAGATCCAGTTTAGCATATTAACAGCTGCTAATTGCTTTAAGGTTATTACTGCCTGGCTCACATTAATATAAATAATGATAATTCTTACCATGTGTATAGGATTTTATAACTTACAAAGTACTTTAACACCTATGACAAAATTTAATCCTCACTACAATGTTGTGTCATAATTATTCCCTTATCCTCATCTTATAGATACAGAGATTTTCATGCTTACAGAAATTAAGTGGCCTGAAAAATATTATAGGAAACACCACGATACAAAAACTTAAAGCCTTCTGATTCCAAAGCTTGTACTCTTTCTGAAGCAAAAACACATATGAAGTCAAGAACTGTTTTCTCAAGTGGTGTTTATAGAAGCCCTCACATACTATATACATTGACCTTCAGACATCTTTCTTCAAATGAAGACACTGAAATCAGAGAAAGAAGAAAAGAAAAATCTATAGGATTGGGTAGCTGGTTAACAAGATACTAGAGAGGATAAAGGAAAAATAGAGTTGAAAAGGAAGCCCAGATTTGGAGCTGTGATGCCTGAGAATGTGATGGTGCCATTGAGTCAAGAGATAACTCCTGGGGGACACAACAACTTGACAACTCAAGGGAGAAGAGAGGTCATGGCTCACTAGGTCCTCTTTCTCCAGCTTCTGTGGTGTGGTTACCTATGTTAAGATTGAGCTGGGTCTCTGGATGATTATATTGATCATATGCCCTGTCACATGAGTAAGAATTAAATTTGGTTATTGTAAGCCACTGAGAATTTGGGGTTGTTAGTAACTATATTATAGTCTCTATTCTGGGCTGCCTCAACTCCAGACATCTAAGGAGAACTTTCTACAGATGGTTAATTGAGTAAAAAAGCCTAAAAAAATTTAGGTTCTTGATTTTTACACTCTAGTCTCATTTCTTTCTTTCTTCTTTCCATTGTGGTGAATAAGTACCTTGTGAGTCAGATTTATAAAAATGGCAGCTTGAAAAAAATAAAATAAAATAAAAATAGCAGCTTGCAATATAGCTGGTTTCACATTCATCCAGGTCAAGAAGACTTTTCATCTTAATTGTTGATGGCACCAAGTAGGAAGATCTGGGATCTCCATTTAGAAGTCCTGAGTTACAGAAACACTACCTCTATGTTTCTAGGGCTATGAACTAGGGCAAGTTGTCTGAACTCAATTTACTAATCTGCCAACTAGATAGATGATACTATGTAGTTTATATGGTTGTGAAGAGCCAATGAGCTACTATGGATGAAAACAGTTTGTAAATTTTAATGTTATATAAGACATAGTTATCCTTAGTATAAGAACAGAACAAAGGATAAAAGGGTAGCTGTCAATGCAAATATCTACTGAAAAGCAAATTGTGTCTTTAAAATTAAGGTGTCTATCTTTAAAAATATTAAAGTCAGAACAATGCCATATTAAGCAAAAATTAGAGCTAGTGATGATGGGTTTTTTTTTGAAAAGAATGATTGCCATGAATTGAGCACCAGCTATGAGCCTAGTCTGTGCTACATGCTTCGCCTACTTTCATTTCAGTGTAACAGCGACTTCTATGGACTCACAGTCACTCACCTTTATATAAGAACAAAATAGACCTTTAATTTAGGAAAGTAAAGAAGAGCTGATGGTACTTGTGCATGTTTTTTTTCTTTTATTTTTTACTTTCCCCATAAATCTACCTATCCACAGTGAGTACATCTTTAAAATGGTACTAAAAAGGAATGTGTTAGCACCCATTCCTGGTGCATCTCTACATATCTCTACAATAACTCTAAGACATAACTTATGGATGAACAAGACTGTTTGCCAGGGCAGGGCTAGGATAAGGCAAGATGGCTGCTGTGCCCCAGGAGCAACATTTAACGAAGAGCTCCCTCTCACCTTCACCCCTTGAAAGTGAGCACCTCTTTAAGTGTTGCTCTCTGGGCAACCATCTTGCCTTCCCCTAGTTCGTGTCATGTTACCCCTCACCTGATTACAGCCTTGTCAAAAAATTTCCAGGAAAAATCTCCTAAAACATCTTATTCTATACATGACAATTTCTTTTTTGAAAAAGGATTAAAGGGGATCCCTGTTTGGCTCAGCAGTTTAGTGCCTGCCTTTGGCCCAGGGTGTGATCCTGGAGTCTGGGGATCAAGTCCCACATCAGGCTCCCTGCATGGAGCCTGCCTCTCCTTCTGGCTATATCTCTGCCTCTCTCTCTGTGTCTCTCATGAATAAATAAATAAAAATCTTAAAAAAAAAGAAAAAGAAAAAGAAAAAGGATTAAAGAGATGTCTGGGTAGCTCAGTGGTTGAGCATCTGCCTTTGGCTCAGGGCGTGACCCCGGGGTTCTGGGGTTGAGTCCTGCATCAGGCTCCCTACAGGGAGCCTGCTTCTCCCTCTGCCTGTGTCTCTGCCTTTCTCTGTGTGTCTCTTATAAATAAATAAATAAAATCTTTAAAAAAGGAAAAGATTAAAACTTCTCTATGTTTCCCACAATATTTAGTAAAATGGTGAGAGGGCTTGGAACTTAAGGGAATTAAGAATGTTTCAGGTTCTATGATAGACCACCAAAGTAGGACTCACTAAGAAATGCTGAGAATGACAGAGACTGGCACGAGTCACAAGCCCAGAGGTAAAGTTTCATCAAAGATCCAGTACAGATGAACTTTCTCTGAATGCTTCCTGGATATAGGTCCCTGTGGGCCAGACAGATCCTTCTTTTAGAGTCTCATCATGCAATTTCCTTGGAGAAATATACTCACACTTCTGTTTCTCATTCCTTCACTGTTAAGCCACTGTATTATTCTGCAGGTTATGGTCAATTGTTTTTCTCACTTTTCTGTATTTCCCTTTTTTTTCTTTAGTAAGTAAGTGCACATTACTCACAGTAAACACATTCAGAATTAACCAGTGAATTGGACCCTCTTTCTTCTGACCCTCAAATGACTATTTCATATGGGTACCCTTGCCTGCATCTCTCCACACACCTGGGTTCTCTCCTTCAGTTTATTGTTTATTTTATTTTACTCTATTTTATCTTTTTACTTTATTTTAATTTCTTTTTTCTTTTTGTCATTAAAATACTTTATTTATATTAAATATTAAAAATTAAATTAATTTAAATTAAATATTAAAAATAGAACCATCAAATGATCCAGGAATCCTACTTCTAGGTGTTTGTCCAAAATAATTGAAATCAGGATCTCAAAGATATATTAGCACTTTTAGGTTCATTACAGCACTATTTACAATAGCCAAGATGTTGAAACAACCTGTCCATCAGCAGATGAATGAGTAAAAAAAACATGGCCTGTACATACAATGGAATATTATTCATCCTTAAAAAAGAAGGGAATTCTGTAATACGTGAAAGCATGGATGAAACCTGAGGACATTGTAGTAAGTGGAGTGAAGCCATTGCAGATTCTCCTTTAATTGTCACACACAGCTGAGGAGCTGCTACTCTCACCAAAGGCCAAGCCTTCCTCATGTGTGCTGGATCCCTTTTTATTTCTCTAGTTAATATTTCTCTTTCCTGGATCATTGCTATCAACGTGCATATGCTTTCTTTGATATTTGAAACTATCTTGTGTGATCTCACCTTCCTTCTTGTGCACAATTCCACTTTTTTTTCTTTTTTTACCTTCACAGCCAAACCTTCTAGTAATTATCTGCAGACACTTGTCTACACCACCTCACTTCCCATTATCTCCTACACGCACTCCAACCAGGCTTCCTTCAGATCACATATATGGCTGGAATGGCTCCAGTCAAGGTCACGATTGACATCCATGATGATGCGAAACCCAATGAACATTTATGTTTCATCTTATTCAACTTCTTGTTAGAATTCAATACAGCTGACTGCTCCTTTTTCTTGAGATATTTTCTTTTGTTTCCAGTGTTATTCCCTTTCATAATCATGTTTGTTTGTTTACTTCCTGCCTTCGTGGCCATTCAGCTTCCAGCTCCTTTTTCTGGCTTCTCCTTCCCTGTGTAACTTGATCCTGGGACTCCCCTTCTGCTCTAGACACTCTCCCAGGGGTAATCAGCCAGCCCATGTTTTGGAATACCAATTGCAGGTTCATGCCTCCCTATATTATATCTTTGGCTATGGTGTCTCTCAATTTCCAGACTCACATATCCAACTTCCAACTTGACATTGCCACTTCTATGTTGACTAATTTATTCAAAATTTCAATACCCTATACAGTAAGACTTGTTGAATCTCCCTCTAAATCATATTTCCAATCCAAAGGTTTGGACTGGGTGGTAGCTTCTAGAAATTAATAGTCTTATAAATGGTCTCACTGCTTCCATTCTTATAGTATCACAGCCTTTTCCTTTGTAGACAGCAGCCAAAGTGATCTTTTGAAAATGTAAATTGGATCATTCCCTACTTAAAACTTTTCAGTATCATTTTGGTCTTAGTTTAAATATGACCTTCTTGGAATGTCTTTCCCTATTGCACAGTTCAAAGTAGCACTTTCATCTCTTTGCCATGTTATTCTGTTTTATTGTCATTATATTTATCAATAACGGATGGTTACCTGCTTATGTGGAATCTCCATGAATATAAGGACATTGTCTGCTTTATTTCTTACCTTAGCCTCACTACATAGTTCTTGGCACATAATAGGTGCTCAAAGAGTAACTGAATAAATGAATAAATGAATTTATTCAGCAACATCTATTGGAATATGTCATGACATTCTTTGGATATATCTACATAACAACTAGTTTAGGAGATTTTCCAATTCACTTGGATAATCAGATTAATCTTTTGTCTAGTAACTGGAATAATATTTTATCTCTGAAATGATGCTGTTTTACCTGAAAGTAACTTACTTTATGAAAGTTATATGGAAGCCAAAAAAAGGACCAACTTTGGAATGTTCTTTATCAATTGGTGGTTTTTTTCTTAAATATTTTATTTTTTTGGGAGAGAGAGAGAGAGAGAGAGACAGTAAGAGAGTACAAGCAGGGGGAACAGCAGAGGGAGAGGGAGAAGCAGATTCCCCACTGAGCAGGGCGCCTGACGGGGTTCCATCCCAGGACCCCGGGATCATGACCTGAGCCAAAAGCAGATGCTCAACTGACTGAGCCACCAAGGCACCCCACAAATTGGTATTCTTAAAAGAGAGCATGTAGTGGGGTGCCTAGGTGGCTTAGTTGATTAAGCATCCAACTCTTGATTTCGTATCAGGTTGTGATCTCAGGGTCTTGGTGTCTGCTTGAGGTTCTCTTCTCCCCTGCTCATGCTTTCTCTCTCTTTCTAAATAAATAAATAAATAAATAAATAAATAAATAAATAAATAAATCAAACAAACATGTAGCTCTGTGGTGGTGAGAACCCTTATTTTTGTGTGGATTTGACTGTCTTTACTTTCCATTTCCTCACCTAAACATTTGAGAATGTGGTCATTCCAACCCAGATAACTTTTGGGTCTGTCACATATGGTCTTCATCCTAGAAACAGCCATGTCTTTCCAAATTTTTTTTTCCCACTGTATAACCACAGAACATCCAAAACCACAAACTGTGATTTGTTCATGTGGCTTTTTGTACCCATAAAGGTACTGGAAGAGAGCTTCTCCACAGTATTCTGCTGCAACTCAGTTTTAAACTGAGACTCAAACCACCTTGGTTTTGTGTTTACTGGTAGACATGAGGTGATAGTATTTATGTTCTTATCCCAAATGTAGGCACTATCTGATTATGTTACTTGTGGGCTCTTTCCTGTCCCCCTCTGCCCCGGGATACAGGTGGCTTGACTAAGAGTGTTTCCGAGGTACTGGCAGTGTCATCTCCAGAGGAGATTTTTCTCCTGAAGTTCCAGCCTGAGTTCCTGTCCAGGACAGTTAGAGTTTCAACCAAGCACCAGAGAATGTCACATCTTTATCACTGTTTCCAGGGGCTGTTGTTCAGCAGAAGGCATCGGCACAATACATCTTTGTCTCCCTCCAGCTAATAACCCAGGGAGGAGTAGGTCAGGCGTGCCTTTAACATTTGCTGCCGCTACATTTGTCCGTGCTGTATCAACTCCTTATGACGGCCTGGCCCTCATTGTTTTCAGAACCTTGGCTCTCCTTACCATTCTCATCATCCAAATTTATTTAAGGATGAAACTATTAGAAACACAATTGGTGAATTAATGTCATAGGGACTGCTGCTGGCAGCTCATCAATTTTTGATATGCCACTCAGACAAATGAAACATAAGCCACCCAGAACAAGGGGACCTTTTGACACTTCAAAGGAAACCCCTATGGGTGGTTTCCTCTTGAAGCCACACTAAACTGGCTCGATCTCCTCAGCTGGAAGCTGCCAATGTCTCATTAACCCCTAAAAAGGCCCGGCATGAGCTTTTCTTTTCAGCTATAATTATGCCATGCACTCCTGTTATGCTGCAGTGAATCGCAACACTGTCACCAGCACATTATAAACATCCACCCTAATTGAAAAGCAGATTAGACTCTTGTGTTAATTAGCCAAAAAGCCCGCCCACTTGCATGCATTATGATTGCCTCTTAAATACTGAGGATGTTGAAATCCCTCAGAAAGACAAGGCAGACTTAATTGCAATAACCTGCAAATTAAGTTTAATTTACTTTAAATTTACCGGTTTAGCAGGCTCATTTGATGGTGTTAATGTTCTAGCAAATTAATTATCTGAATTAGTCATGCCTGGTGGAGTTTTGCAGCAGAATACATTGTACAGTGGCCTATTAATAACAGACAAACAGGACAGGATTAATGAGAAGATTATGCTTGAGTTCTTAAAAAAAAAAAAAGAATCTTGCATGAATTCAAATATAATCACCAAAGTGCAAATACAGACACAGAATATAAACAAACTGAGATTTATTACACTCTATAGCATGCCATCCAGGAGAAACAGTAAAACATGGCCAGTGAAATATCAGACAGCAAGAGCCCTAGTCTACATACTCCCGTGGAGTTCTCACCACAAACTGCCGTTAGCGAGCATATGTGAGGCCCCAAGACAGGCAGTGGACTGCATGGAAGGAGCTAGAAGGTCAATTAGAAATTGCTTCTCTATGGGTCCTCTTAGTAGTTCATGAAGCATTAAGATGCTCCCTGGAACCCACTTGCCACCATTCTCTTTGGCTGGATCCAGACACCACTAGAGATAAATGATCTGCAACAATGCTGATCCTTTGCCACTCTTCTCTCTCTCTCTCTCTTTTTTTTTAAGATTTTATTTATTTATTCATGAGAGACACAGAGAGAAAGAGAGGCAGAGACACAGGCAGAGGGAGAAGCAGGCTCCATGCAGGAAGCCCGATGTGGGACTCGATCCCAGGTCTCCAGGATCAGGCCCTGGGCTGAAGGTCGCACTAAGCCACTGAGCCACCCGGGCTGCCCCACCACTCTTCTCTTTGTCCCGATATCTATCTGTCAAGGCCGGTTATGGGAAATTTGGGGAGGAGGAAATTTAGAAGGATGGGAATGCAAAGGTTGGGGGGACTTTTAGAACCTTGGAGAGAATCTTCCAGATTTACCCCTCTATGAGGATACAAAATGAATCTTAGTCTTCTTGCATCCCCAGGTCCTAGATTGGGGCCTGGAACATAGCAGGAGCTTACCACTTTATCTTTGGAATGGATGAAACACAAAATTAGCTTAGTGACAATTTTGGCAGAAGTATTTCTCAGCTCGGAGAATATAGTAGGATATTGCTCCTAACAAATATGGAATTTCTCTGAAAATCCAGTGCCAGTGGAAGCACTGTTGTTATAAATAGTTAGGCTTTCTCCATTTGGTTCTGAAGAGACGCATACAGGCTCTCTCTCTGCCATCCACAGCAGAAAGAAATAGCCTCTGGGTGTCAAACTAATAATCTTTGACTGGCTCGAACTGAATACGGCCATGCAGTGATTGACCTCAACATGCCAGATTATTGATTGGGCCGGAGATGCCTAAGCCATCATTTTCTTGGAGCAGTCATGGCTTTTGTCTTGATCCCGTCCACAGCTGTCACGCTGTGGTGAGCCATTGAAAGAGCCCACATTTGCATCCTTCATGCGTTTATGCTTCTCGGCTTAAAATAAAAATGCCACCACTTGAAAGAAAGGCTGAACCGTTGATTCCGGTTTTTAAAAAATTATCTCATTAAAAGCCAAAGGTTTGGCTTTGGTTGGGGGTGGGGGCAGACATGCAGAATATGGAAACTTGCTTTATGGGGTGTATTTAATTTGGGGGAAAAATAATGAGAATAAAAATTGTTTCAATATGTTTTCTGTATTGTGTCAATATATCACACAGCTCCTTTCTGGAGTCACATTTGCTGTTAGGGTGGTTGGGATTTTTGCTGTTTTTGTTGTTGTTCTCTGTTGAATTACAATTTGCAGCAGTAAATGAAACTGGCACAAAAGCAGGTGTTATTAAAACTGGGCAGGAAAAGGACAATAACAACATAATTCCACTTTAAAGGCCGATATGTGTATGGTTGAAATGACTTTGGTTGGAACCCATAGGGAATAGAAAATACACCATAAAGAAAATGGATTTCGGTGACACATAAACAAAAGGCAAATGACTAATATATTTACATATAACATGTGGTGTATTCATTGCACACCATGGTGACAGAATTGTTTATTTCATTTATAATTTATACAGCAAAATCTTATTAAATGTGTAACTAGTTTGCCAGATGATAATATACGTAGGAGATTAGGCTTCTATTGTAGAATATCATTAACAACAAAAGATTTCCATTTGCGAGTTAATTTTTTCCCAGCCCATCCCTTCCAGCAGCGTATGCTCTGGATAAGCCTGCCTCTTCCATCATGGTGACGCTGTGGTGCAAGGAAGGTAGCCATGGAGGAGGACAGTGCCCATTGGCCAAAATAAGACTCCTCTTCTGGGGTTTTCTAGACTATCACTCTTCAGAATACATGAGGGATAACTGATGGGTATATACAAAGTTAGGGTGATTTGAGACATCCTGGAAAAACTCTTCTCTGGGAAAACAGATTCTATCAAGGATCAGAAACACCAGACTTGAGACCTGTCCGAGATTGCTTCAAGGACTGGAGGGTCCCATGAGCAGGTGCTGTAAAAAACAATTTCACAATGCTGCCTTTCTTCTGGTGGGCCGTAGGTTAGAAACTTCAGGAAAATTCTAGACACCAAGGGTGCATGCATTTATGTGGATAATAACCCTTCTCGGATATTAACTGGGCAAGCATTTTTCTTTTCTTTTTTTGCTTTCAGCACTGCAGCGTGTACACTGTCTCCCCTGCGATCTGTTCCTCATACAGACACAAATCCACTCGTTCTCATTATTCATTTTCAGATAAGAAAAGAAACCCCTTCCCTTTAGGATTTTTCTTCATGTAGTGTTATTTAATGAGGATCAGACCATTTCGGAATGTTTGTAGTGAATCTCATGGTAAGGCAGGAGAGGGGTGTTTGTGAGGGGCCATGGGGTAGGTGGGGTTCGGGAGGGGGATGGAAGTGAGGTGGTGGAGAGATGCTTTTAAACAATAAAATGTATTTTACTTTCAAGCCTTGAGCTGTCAGCCTTCATTCCAAATAATGTATCCTGACAGTTCATAGCTACTCTTAAAAACTGGGTGAAGCTTTTGCAGTTGCAAACTAGTGTGATAAAACATGAAAATACTTTATTCAGGTAAAGTGGAAATAGCTGTTCAGCCTGGTTAAGTTACACAGAAACCTTTTCCTCTCTAAATTAATGTACTGTGCAAATATCTTGCCTGTGACACCCTAGCTGTCCACTTAATAAAAGCCCTTCCAGTGAAAACTGTGTCTTAGTGCATCAAAGCATTAGTGAGTGTTCCAAACCTAAAGCCAGATAAACTTGTACATTCAAAACAAGCATGTGAGAAAGTGAATCTTAGTGTTGCCAATCATAAGTGGAAAATGCAAAGAACACATATTTATTCAGTCTCTACTCTTGGCTGGGAAGAGGCAAAAACTGTTGTTTTATTTTCTGCACACTTTTCCATTCATTAGTTCCATAATCACTCAAGAAGGGAAAAGGCAGCTCAAGGGCATCTTCCTTTGGATGCCAGAGAGTGTCAAAGTAGCAAAAAACAAAAAAAAAAAAAAAAAGAGGAAAAACAGAAAGAATAATTTTTTTTTTTTGATTGAGGCTTGGTGTAGGCCAGCAGTATTAGACTGCTGCCAAAACAGCTAAAGGGTGCATAGGTTCAATTAACAGATGTATGGAGTCTAGAATCTAGGAGAGGATATTACTGTTCAGACCACATCTGGACTATTGTGCTCAGTTCTGAGCCTGAGAGACCCAAGCAAACAGGCTACTATTTAGAGAAGAGTAAAAGGGGTGGTAATAAAATATGAAATTATACTTAATGAGAAACAGTTGAGGGAGCAGGAGAAATGCCTCATCTGGAGAGATTAAATTCTAGCAGAAGATGCATGGTCACTTGATGATTTTGTAGAGGCTTTAGAGTAGCATATTTCCTTCTTCACTGAATAATAATAGTTAATAGTGGTAATAATAATCATAATTGTAATATTTCACACTTAGTTATACCCACAAGTTTACAAACTTCTTATAAATGTCATCTTATTTGGTCCACCCAACACCTTGAGGGGAAATTATTATGATCTGTATTTCACAGATGAGTAAATGAACTCAAAGTAGCTAAGTCACTTGCTCATCAGGGCACAGATAAAGGGAAAGTTTCAGAATGCCAGTTCTACTGATTCTAGATCACCATGGGCAGCTAGACCAGCTTATCTGTAAGATTCTTTTTAATCCTCAGCTTTTATGATTTTTAATAAACTTAGAAGCTTAGGAAAATGCTCTTCTTTTTTTAATAATAAATTTATTTTTTATTGGTGTTCAATTTGCCAACATACAGAATAACACCCAGTGCTCATCCCGTCAAGTGCCCCCTTCAGTGCCCGTCACCCATTCACCCCCACCCCCCACCCTCCTCCTCTTCCACCACCCCTAGTTCATTTCCCAGAGTTAGGAGTCTTCATGTTCTGTCTCCCTTTCTGATATTTCCTACCCATTTCTTCTCCCTTCCCTTCTATTCCCTTTCACTATTATTTATATTCCCCAAATGAATGAGACCATATAATGTTTGTCCTTCTCCGATTGACTTGCACTGCTGGTGGGAATGTGAACTGGTGCAGCCACTCTGGAAAACTGTGTGGGGGTTCCTCAAAGAGTTAAAAATAGACCTGCCCTACGACCCAGCAAATGCACTGCTGAGGATTTACCCCAAAGATACAGATGCAAGGAAATGCCGGGACACCTGCACCCTGATGTTTATAGCAGCAATGTCCACAACAGCCAAACTGTGGAAGGAGCCTCAGTGTCCATTGAAAGATGAATGGATAAAGAAGATGTGGTTTATGTGTACAATAGAAAATGCCCTTCTTATTCACCATTTTATTCAGGCAAACACTTATTACTAAGTGTCAAAATCTGGGCTGGTACTGAGGTTAGTATTACAAGTAAGGTATGATCAGTTACGTTAAGAAGCCTGCCCAGTGAAGGTGAACCAAAGAAGTAGATAATTAGAATTAATCATGGGAGCCATGAAAGAGTGCTGCAAGGACTTAAAATGGCAACTAAGTCTGTGATTGGGAGGGGAGGTGGATAGGAAGTGCTTACAGAGAAAATTACAGTTGAGTTATGTCAGGGAGGCTAGAAGAGGAAGAGGAAAAGAAGGGAGTGTGGGCGCTGGGAGGCATTTGGTGTAGAATTCCTTGAAAATCCTTGAGATTCGTATTCAGTGTATTTACTTGTGACCCTGTAAGGTGAGCAACACCTTCTAGTTTGCCCAGGACTTGTGAGGTTATAGTAATGAAAGTCCCGAATTCCATGGAACTTCTCAATCCCAGTGAAATCAGGGTGGTTGATCATCCTACTTTTACAGAGTTAAAATGGGACACAACAGAGTTACAAAGCAGATGAAGGGCTCCACAAGCTTTGTTAGCATTAGGGTCAAGACATGACAAAAGTATGTTTATTACTGCTTAAAAAAAACATTTCAGTTTAATTTTTTCTTTGTTGTCATAAAAGCTAAACTCTAGATGATTTCCAAATATTCAGTTGGTCCCGATAAACAAAAAAAAAGTAAAACAAAACTCTGATTGATCTTAGGATAGTTAGTCTAATAGCACTAGCCAAATGTGACCCTTATCACTTAGTTCCTAAGTACCTTAGGGACCTAAGTATCTATTAAATAATTATATTAATACATAAATTATAATTATAATAATATTATGATAAAATAAGTATTATAGAGAGTATGTATGTTGCTACAATAAAACACATCTATAATTTGGGAGTATAGAAAATGGAGATCTTCTAAGAATTAAAGTAGTAAAAAAAAAAACAACAAAAAGTGCTGATGGATATTTGTAGAAGTGTCTTGTCCTAAAAGATTCATATTAACATGTGAGATTTGGGAAATATGCAAGCTCTATCGAAATGATTAGAAAGTATATTCAGGTCTGAAGTGTAGGATTGCTGAAACGTAATAGGTTAACTAAGAGTCTGGTATGGGCATGAAACTCAGAAAGATGAATGCTAACATTTCATTATGTCTCTGGAATCCTCAGTGGAGAGAGAGCATTGTTCAGTTAATTGACATTCCTAGTGGACAGCATTTACCAACTACCAACAACTTTGCTCTGATTTGACTTTCCATGAACGTCCTTCGTGAGAAATTGACAGCTGTCATACTTAAACTATAAGCTTCATATAGCCTTCTTTTCATCTTATGGCTCTTTGCTTTTATGTTTGGTTCAGTTTTGAGTAATTAGAGATCTTGAGTCTGGAGTACTGTGGACCAGGGTGCTATGGGCTGAATTGTATCCTCCCCCAAATCATATGTTGAAGTCCTAACACCCTACCTCAGAATGTGACTGGATTTGGAGATAAGGTCTTTAAAAAGGTAATTATGAAGTCTAAATTTAAAATTTAAGTATCTAAGTGAGGAGATCCCTGGGTGGCTCAGCAGTTTAGTGCCAGCCTTCGGCCCAGGGCGTGATCCTGGAGACCTGGGAGTCCCACATCGGGCTCCCTGCATGGAGCCTGCTTCTCCCTCTGCCTGTGTCTTTGCCTCTCTCTCTCTCTCTGTGTCTCTCATGCATAAATAAATTAAATCTTTAAAAAAAATAAATATCTAAGTGATATTATATTTAAAAATGTTTTTTAAAGGCAATTATCATATGATCTCATTCAAATATGGAATTTAATAAACAAAACAGGGGATCATAGGGGAAGGAAAGGAAAAATAAAGCAAGATAAAAATCAGAGAGGGAGACAAACTATAAGAGACTCTTAACCATAGGAAACAAACTGAAGGTTACTGGAGGGAAGGGGGATGGTGTAATTGGATGATAGACATTAAGGAAGGCACATGATGTAATGAGCACTAGGTTTTATTTAAAACTGATGAATCACTGAACTCTATGTCTGAAATTAATAATACATTATATTTTAATTGAATTTAAGTAAAAAATTGGTTTTCAGTAAATTAAAAAAAAACTAAGAAAAAAGAACACTTTAATTTTGTTAAATCTAATATTTACCAAATATTCTTGACCGGGGAATTTATTTTCCTACAAAGTCTCTTAAAATCCAGTACAATAGGGATCCCTGGGTGGCGCAGCGGTTTAGCGCCTGCCTTTGGCCCAGGGCGCGATCCTGGAGACCCGGGATCGAATCCCACATCGGGCTCCCGGTGCATGGAGCCTGCTTCTCCCTCTGCCTGTGTCTCTGCCTCTCTCTCTCTCACTGTGTGCCTATCATAAATAAATAAATAAAAAATTAAAAAAAAAAATCCAGTACAATAAGTATTCTGTTAAAAATGTTTCAGGAAAAACTCATCTATTAGCATTGGTACTCCAAGTTGCATTACTGAATGGAAATCATATTCTAAGGTTGTCAAAAGGCACAAACTTCCAGTTATAAGATAAATAAGTCCTGAGGATGTAAAGAATAGAGTTGTGATGACAGTAAACAACACTGTGGTATATATTTGAAAGTTGCTGAGAGAGCAGACCTCGAAAGTTCACATTATAAGAAAAAAAATATAACTATGTGAGGTGATGGATATTAACCTGACTTATTGTCATAATCATTTCACAATACATACATAAATTAAATAATTATGTTGTACACCTAAAATGAATGCAATGTTATAAGTCAATTACATTCCAATGTAAAAAAAGAAAGAAAATAATAATAATTAATGACAAATTTAAAAATTTTAGTTTGGTAATAAAGTACCAACAATATTATTAGCCCATGAGAACGTGGGCCTAAGTGTCTCTGGAATAAATTGATGACATATGCTGTTTTCCTTTGGCCAGACTGTCCTACCATACTTGTCCCCCCTTGGTCATATTTCAAAACCCTTCTCAAGTTTCACCTTCTTTTGCAGCCTTTCCTAATCTGTTTACCTTCCACTATCCACCATAGGATATACTTGATCACACTCTTTTCTGGATTGTATTCTGGTATGTGTAATTAGTGTCATTTTGAATTGTATTTATTTGGTCACATTGTTATTTCTCCTCCTAGACTGGGGGACTCTCAAGGACAAGAAGTGTGTCACACCCATCTTCTATCTTTGCCACAGAGCAGAGTGTGCCACAGAGCAGAGAGTCTGACACATGGTGAGTGCTCAGTGAAGAGTAGAACAATATACCATGTCCTAGTTTGTGACCAATCCTTTGATGCTGTATTCCCTGACCATATTATGTGGCCTATATCTTCAATCATATTAAGCTCATACAATAAAACTTTCTTCTCTATAAAATGTTCTAGAAAAGAGGGCCACATCCTTTAAAATCACTAAGCAGTACTGAGCATCAGTTGGAGCTGGCAATGATCATGTTTCAATGATAGAAGCTCCCATTTATTATACTATGAGCCAAGTCTGTGATAAATGCTTTGCACACACTATTTCTATGTAATAATGACTTCTATTGGTTCTCTGTTGCCTTCATTTCCAAACAAAAGCACAAACACTAGTGAAAACACAAGCTGAGCCGAGAGGTCTTGTGTGGGGAATTTTGAAGAAATGGGTGGTGAGAAAGAATAATTTTCTTTTCCTATCTATATTTGAGACTTCCCAGGCGAGCAAGAGGTACACACCATGCTGTACCCCATAGGATAGAAAAATTTGGCTTCTGTATCATTTACTGCATAATTGCCTAAAGAAAAAAACGATGCACATCTCTCGGAGATAGGAGTAAATCTTTCTCATTAATTCATGTACTCATTATCTCATGTACTCAATTATTATATGAAGATGAATAAGATGTGATCCTTATTCCCTGGGAACTCTCAACCAGGTGGGAGAGATGGGTATTACCACCGCAGCACATGTTAGAAGACATCTTGGAAAAATGAACTTCATGTTACACAAGCCCAGAGGACAGAGGCCTTAGGAATGTGTCTTACCTAAGCTATTTTTTTTAGCTCCAGAGTAACTTCTTGTTGTATCCTTATTGAGGCTTTTGTAATCTTCAGTTTCTTTCTCTCATTTCCAGCATCCAACCTATCAGTGAGTCTTATTGTTTCTGGCTCCCAAATATCCCAAATTAGCCTATTACATTCCATCTCCACTGCCACCACCCTAGGCCCAGTTGCCTGGACCACTGCTAATTTTTGTATATATACCCCATCTCATCCCCCTGAAGACCGTTTTCCACACAGTAACTTCTTTGCTTAAAAACTATCCACTTGTTTACTGTCACAGTTAGAATAAAATTCATATACTTATTAAAGTCCACAAAGGACCTCTGATCTGTTTCCTACCTAGCTCTCCTATCTTATTTGTATGTTATTTGTTTTTATCTTTGTGCCTTGAACAAGCTTATTCTTGCCCCAAGGCTTTAGCATTTATAGTTCTTTCTGCCTGGAAATATCTTTCCCAGGTTCTTTGTCCTGCTGATTCCTCCTCAGGTATAACCTCCAAGGACAGGTTTTATTGAAATCAGTACTCTCTAGTCAACCCCCTCCATTTCTCCTTGATATAGACATCATAACACCAGCATCTGAAGATACTTATTGGTTTTCTTGTTTCTTTCATGTCTTCTTCTACTAGTAGGCATGATCCATTGACTATGACAGGGAACTTACTGTCTAACTTATGAATTACATTATCCCCAGTTCCTAAAACAATGTCTACAATATAGTCTGTGCAAATGAAATATTTTCTGAAGACATGGAACAATAGAAAATATTTTCATGATCTTCTGTAGACAGTGGTACAAAAAATAGAGTGGTGGTGCCCACTTCTAGAACAAAGGGCAAAACAATATCTGAAATCCACTTCCTAAATTTCCCCCAATTCAGGAGTCACTGAATATTGAAATGATAATTTATATACTGTTCAACAAATGACAATTACAGTCAGGAAAAATGTGTTAGTTTGGGTCCTTTTATGCCTTGAGATTACATTAGAAGAGAAAATAGATTCTCATTAATGCCTTTGGGCACTTCAGAAACGGAATCCTCTTTGGTATCATTCAAAGTAGTAAAAATTGGGAATCCATTCTGTTCTGGAATTAACAATAACATAATGAAGCCTTTGTAGCATGGAATGGAAGACCTGCTGGACCCAGGGGTTAAAAGAAGTTAGAGAGAATATGAGACAGAACCCAGAAAAACATCTTAGTGGCAAAAGAAGTAAAATGTCAATTCTTGTACATTACTTGTGACCTGGCCTCTCTGGGTAACTCAAGTACCCTGGGGAATACATGTCTGGTGTCAGCTTTATATGACAGAATTATCTTTCTACAGGATCCAATGGGAAAATCATGTCAAGTGGGTTTTTTTTTTTTTAATGTTCCAGAACAAGAAAGAACCACATGCTGCCATTGATCCACTGTAGACTGTCATGGCGGAGGAAGTACTTGGGAGACCCAGCACGTTCTAAGAGAAAATGTGAAGGGCATATATGAGATTCTGAGTATGAAAGCACTTAGAACAATTTTGGTACTCACTATGTGTTTGCCTTCCTATCTCCTCCTCTATCCTTTTCCTTTCAATTAATTGATGCATGGAGTATAGGAAAGATGACATTCAACATGATACATATTTTATCATTTATAGATAAAATAAAAATTATTTTCTTCTGAATGGTATGGGCAAAATGGAAATTTCCTTTGCACTAGTTTTCAAATAGAATATATTTGAGCATGTTCAAAGTTAATACTTTGTATGTACTTTGTGACATAGAATAATTGATTTTATAATAAAACAACAATCATGATTATAATGGACAGCCTATCACCCTCCCACATGTACAATAACCATAAAAGCTGCAGTATCGCTGGTAAATAGAACAATGTTCGGCACATAATAGGTACTAATCGAATATTTTGTGGCAGGCATAAAAGGACAAAGAGCTTCCTCTTTCTCCTTGGCATAATCTTGCTGGTGGAGACAAAGTTGGAGTGATCACCTCTGGAAGGAAGAGCAAAAGAACGCCTGAAATCCATTTCTGCACCATTAGGGCACTATTATTACTATTATTTCTTCTTTAAATACTCTGCATTTCCTTAGCATATTCTACTTTTATATACAATATATGTAATCTTCACAGCCCTCTTGTGAGGCAAAAGTTCCTCTCTTTCCCACTGCTAAAAAAATTACAATACAATGCATTTAAATAACTTGCCTCCTCCCTCCACCAATTTGTGGCAGACTCAAGATTAAAGCTGTGATTTCCTGACTCTAATCAAGTGGGCCACCTAAGGGTAGCATATACGTTTCAAAGAGAGGACAAATAGGCTGTGGAAGTCAAGATTTTTGGAGAAAAATAAAAAAAGCTAGTGCTAGGATTTTTAAATAGTGATGAAGAGCAGCAATAAATTCTGGAATTATCTTCAGAGAAGTGAAGGCTGAGGCAAATGGTTAATGGTGATATAAAAGGACGATCTGTGATTATTATAACAGTGTGATGGGTCATAAAGAAAAAGGAAGATGCTCCCATCTTTGCTGGGTACAGAGTTAGAAGGAACAACTCTAGTTGAAGGTTACAGATATTTAAATAAGTAATTCTGGCCAGAGCTATAGGTAGGAGGAGAATATGTCCAAGGGAAGATTACAAGGCCACCTTGGGAGCTAACATGGTGTTGCTGGCACTGGCTTGAGCTCCCCTGAAAGCCCCTCAATCCATCCTTCTTATGGCCCAGATCCAGCAGAAACACTGCCTAGTTAGTTTCTTTACTCACTAGTCAAGGTTTAGCCACCATGAAGTCCAGACTTATCGCAGATTTGACAGTGTATTAACCTGGAAATTGCTTTTTGTCTCCCTAGGTGTTTATTGCTGGGCATTAAAGTTACAAATTATGATGACACGAAATCAGAAGGGACAAGTCATCTGCCTGTGTGCCTGATAAGATGAATACTTATGCTGAAATATCCTGGCATTCAGTGAAGATTCGTTTGTCTACATGACCTCCTGGCCATTTGGATTCTATATATTTAATAGGGTTAAGCTCTCTCCTGCTCCCTACACTATCACACCAAAATTTTCAAAAACACTTTCTTTTTTTTATTAACCTGATAAAAATTAGGACTTTGGGGGCATCTGGTGGCTTAGGTGGTTAAGTGTCTGCCTTCAGCTCAAGTCATGATCTGGTCTGGGACAGAGCCCAGAATCAGAATCCTCGGTCAGTGGGAAGTCTGCTTCTCCCTCTGCTTCTCAGCTACCCCCCGCCCCTTCCACATCCTGCTCACATTGTCTCTCTAAAGTAAATAAATAAAATCTTTTAAAAAAATTAGAAGAATTTTTAATTTTCAAGTCTTTTAAGAAAGCAAAATTAATGCAATGCAAATTGAAATATCTAATTAATAAATTTAACAACAAGCCCAAGTAATTTTGTTACATAAATTAACCTGTTTATCATAAGCTAGCAATGTTTCATGTGGTGGAGCTTCTAATGCTCTTTCAAGTCCTTCATCTTCTGATGGCAGACTTTACTGTGACAGCAGAAGTTATGTTCGTAGTTCCGGGCCCCACTGGCTACAGTTTTCACACAGGAACCACAGTACCAGACCCCCACAGCTTGTCTTTTCATTTTGGTTTTGTCACAGGAGGAGCAAGTGTACTTGACATGCTGGCTTACTTCAATCTTCTTCAGCATTTTCCTGAGGAAGGCATCATAAGGGGTCCTGTATTTGCTGACAATTCTGACCTTGCTGTGTTCTGCTATGTCGCTATAAACTAGGTCTGAATCCTGGGAGCTCAGAAATACTTGCATTCGGTGGTCTGGCTGGAGTGACTTTCTCAAAACACACATCTGATAATGCCACTTCCCAAGTCAGGGAGTGGGACATAACTACAAAAAACGTAGAACAGGACTCAGGTTTCTTGCTTGACATTTATGGTCTTTTGGAATCTGGATCGAATCCCTTCCATGCACCTCAAGTTTAGTAATATTGGAAAGACTTGGTACAGAAACTAAGCTGGATTCTCTTGATTCCTGCTGTGCCTAGTGCAGGCTGTTGATGCAAGGTAGGTGTTCTTTGTGTGCTCACTGAATGAACGTATAAATAAGAAGTACAGGCCAGTTATATGGCCATGTCTTTCCCTGATACCTCGCTTGCATTGCTTATACAGCTCTCTCCATTCAGAAAATCTTTACCTATCATTTCTAGTTTCATTTTCATCCACTATAGTCCTATCTGCCCATGGTCCAGGTCAAATGGCTCCTCCCAGTGAGACTTCCCTACATGTTAGAATTCATCTTTCTCCTGTTTTCTGAATCCTCCTTATGGGTATTGTGTTTATAGCACTTCTTCATTCTACCCTAGATTTTAGTATCTGCTGTACATATCTACTTCTGCCCCACAGAATGTGAATCCTGGGAGATAAAGGGTGACCTTTGCATCATTCATATTACTTTGAGCATTATAGGATCTAAATAAATTTTATTTAGGTAGAACTCTTGCTTCCTGCATTAACCTTCTGTGTTCCCCCAACTTCTCACCTCAATTCTCCATTTTCCTGAATTCACACCTTGCTATCTTGTTTTGGATAATATCCCCTACTCAGGTCCCACGTTTCTCTCCTGCCTCCTCAGCAAAGCTTTTAACCCATGTTAAGCCTTGGCTTGTGCCTTCCTCAGTCTTTTTGGGTTGTAATTTCTCTGCACTTTCTCCTCTTACCAGGATTATGAACAGCTAAAGTGACTGTTTTGGAGTCATAAGAAAGGCTGATTCATAGATACAAAGTTAATGGCCCTGTGGCCCTTGGAATGTTGCACAAAAGAAATATACGTATATGAAGAAAGACTGTGTCTCTCCAAGGAGGACTGCTCTCTAGTTGGCTTCTGCTGACACTGTCAAGCAGACTTTTTTTGGAAGAGGTCCTCCTAAGCCTTCTCTCTCACTAGCTCTGCCCTGAAGTTCTTAAGTATCTCTATATGACAAAATGAGAAGAAATAGTTGGTCAGGCAGGCGATGCCTAAAAAGTGGCCAAGGCAGGAGTGATGTGAAGACAGGTGTGGAGAACAGGACAGAGTTGATGCTTAGTTTAGGCAAAAGGAGATTGTGAGGCAGGCAGGATATAAAAGACAGGCAAGGGAGGGCCTGAGATGTTCCCTAGTCTTCTTTCCATGGTGAGATTGTAAAGAAGAAATGTTGAAGATGGTCGAAGTTCATTTAGATTCATATTTTTCTATCCTGACCAGTTCAATTTCCCCATCTCTTCACCATACCACTCATCCTCTCCTTTCTTAAACTCTTGTCTGTATATTCTTCTTCTTTTTTATCATAATTTGGTCACCTTTCTGGATGTTATTCTCTCAGGACCTGGGTTTCTCAACTTCTTTTGGTCTAAGTCTATCTGAATCATATATGTCTGAATAGGATTTATACCCTTAGCTGCAAGTTAAGGTCCTAGGACCCTTCCTGGGATCTTATTCTACTTTCCAGCACTATCTAAAAGAAGACATCCACCAGGAATGGCATTTCCTAGTGTTCAGTCCCCAGTCCTGGACAAAGCAGACTAGTGACCTGTCAGAAACTATCCACAACTGTAAGGGACAACAGTAGAGATAGAAGAAGAGAAATCAGCCGCAGAAAAGGAATCAAGGACAGTGGCATGTTTGTAGTCTTAAAGTTGAGTACAGGATGGAGAGGAAGCCCTCCTATGAGAAGCAAAGAGCACAAATGTGAAGTTTTTTTGATGCCACATTAATTCACCATAATACTTCTTTCAATAGTCCTCCTATAAATTGAGCCAACAGAAGAATATTTTTCAGAGGTAGGCATGTGAGTAGTTCAGTTAGCAACTTAGAAAAATCTATCAGAGTCCCTAATCCTTCATTCTTTTAGCTTAGTAATCAATCGATCTTTGTGTCTTCATGTAGGATGTGCCCGGTAAACCATATTGTACTAAGGTCTGGGAATGCGGGCTGTTTGCGAGTGGGTGAAAGGAGTCATGTCAATTTATACAAATATGTCTGCAGATATCAAAAGGGTATGAGATCTTAGATGTTAAGCTATTCTCTACTTCCAAAAAAAGTTTATTTTGTAGAAATAAGAGAACCATATTATTGTCAGTTCCCTAGATACCTACAAGTCAAGGGCCATTTGAAAGGAAAAGCACATTTCCCCCAAATTTTACATAAGCAGAAAGGCTTCATTGTCAAGCTGAGCTTTCGGTCAGCGGTCCTTCCCTGGACAATTGCTGAAGGCTTGAGCAATGAAATTTTAACTGTCTGGGCCACAGGATATCTAAGGATTGAGAATTACTGGCTGCAGTAGGTCTTCTGTATATATTATTCCCTCCTGTTCCTCCATGCAGATCCACATGGATCTGGAACTGTACATGAAGAACTGGTGAGAATTAATAGGCAAAAATGGACAGCTGCGTGTGTCCTGGCATTTTCTGCTTTGAAGAAGCCAACTATACTGACTGGAGAGCTGTAGGAGTCAGGAGTTGTTCAGTTGGATAGGAAAGACTTCGCAATACCCAGTTCTTTATGTATGTCTTACCCATCCCTCAAGTTCAGCTCCCTCTCACTTGTTCCAAGGGCCCCTCTTAGTGGTGGTACTCATGGTGGCTGCTTCCTTTTCTGAGCCTGCACTGCTCACTTGTGTTGCTCTCATTAATACTTTTTAAAACATTTTTTATGTCAATTCCAGTTAGTTAACACACAGTATAATATTAGGTTCAGGTAGACAATTTAGTGATTTACTCATTAATACTCCTAATAATCCTGATTACACCTCATTATTTGGCCCCACTGTTTCACTTTCTAGATGCTTCCTAAGGGGAAATTCCTTGTCCTTAACTGGACTGTTTCTTGAAAGCAACACCTGTGACTCCTTATTTTATGTGTCCACCTTGAGGAACTCATAGTTGCAAATCAGTTTACATATAATCAGTTAAATAAAATTCTGTAATGTGATGGATCTCTCATGGAGGTTTTTCAGCTAGTATTTTAAAGTATAGAGCTTTTTGATTAAATATACTTTTAAAGATCCCAGTAAAAATTAAAAGTTTCTGAAGACTTAATCTTAGTTTTCAAAGTAAAGGAATGAGATAAATTATAGTATTGACTTTGAGCACTTTGACCCTCATTTGCCTTTCTTTTCAACAGGGGGATGAAGAGTGGAACAGTACGGCTCTGCACTAGATAACCTTCATCTACAGCTGGTACAACTACACCAAATGTTATACATGTGTTTTCTTCTTATCAGTTCTTTGGGATGAGTACTGTCATCATGCCCATTAGGGTGATGAAGAAATTGGGATTTGGGGAGATGACAGGCTAAAGGTCACTCATCTACTTATTAGGAGGAAGAACCAAGTTTCGAACCAGGTTTATCTGCGATCAGATTCCAACTCTTAATCATTGATCTGTACAACCTTTCTCCTGCACTAGCTAAACTCTTACATGTTTTTCTTTTAAAAACAAGTTAAAGTCTTTCCTGCACTATGAATGGGTGCTAAGTCCTAGGACAGTGTCATTCACCATGGATCTATCACCCTGCAATGCACTGTGAAGACAAACTTTCATTCAGTTCTGCTGCCATACTCAAGTCTGGTCCTTCCAGGATTTGTGATTTTTGGAATAGGCCAAGTTGTTCACAGGGCTATATATTATGCTGAAATGTGCTAAGACCTGGCCTGGTAACTGCATATTTTCAAAAAAATTTGGATACATGCAGGCATAAGCTATACATTATGTGGAGAGGCCATAGAGACAAACAGTTGATTTCCCTTTAGCTTTGGCCCTTGGGGACTCAGGGAATTGCTATCTGAGGGGATCAGTAATATGATACAGAGTCTTTCATCTCTGGGTCATTAGCACTAAATCCAATCCAGGATAATTATGGCCACTGTTATTCTGTGGCTATCTAATGCTTTATAGGAAATAAACTTATATTTTGGTGAATTCCAGGAATACATCTACAGAACACTGTGGCATCTCTGATTACTTAGAAGGATTTTTTAAAAAGTAGAGTAATAAGAATTGATAATTATGTCGGAAATTATTTCTTCAGGTCTGTACAGGAAATATGAAGAAGGCTTCAGTTCTTTCTGCAGACATGGAAAAATGGCCCCTTTAATTGTAATATCACAAGGTAGTGCTGAATTCACTTGGAGAAACACTGTATGAATGACATCACAAAATGTCCTGTACCCCACATGGACAGCTTTGGAAATCGACCTTCTGTCTTTATGGACCTTCTAGAATTGCTCAAGAGAGAGTAACTGATCAAGTGACGTGAGAAGCATCTGAATTCAACCAGAGGACAGTTTAGCTACCAGAGAGATGATACAGCAGTTCCTTTTATCTGTGAGGGATATAGTCCAAGACCCCCAGTGGATGCTTGAAACTGCAGAGAGTACTGAATCTTCTATACACTGTTTTGTCCTATATGTACATCCATACTTAGGATAAAGTTATAAATTAGGCACAGTAAGAGATTAACAAGCATAAGTAATTATAAACTAGAACAATTTAACAATATACTGTACAAAAGTTATATGGATGTGGTCTCTCTGTCTCTAAATATCTTATTGTATGTACTTATCTTTCTTCTTTTTGTGATGTGAGATGATAAAATGCCTATGTGATGAGATGAAGTGAGATGAATGATGTAGGTGTTGTGACCTAGCTATCATCCCTCTGCCATATGTCAGAAGGAGAACCATCTGCTTTCAGACAAGGATTGACCATGGGTGATTGAAACTACAGAAAGCAAAACTGCAGATAAATGGGGGACTACTCTATGGTGTAACAAGAGCAGGGACTCTGGAGCCAGATTGCTGAGCCCACTGTGTACTGGCTGTGTGACTTTCGGCAAGATACTCAGTCTTGCATTTCAATTTCTTGCCTTTAAAATATGGTCAAAGGGGACGCCTGGGTGGCTCAGCAGTTGAGCGTCTGCCTTTGGCTTAGGGCGTGATCTTGGAGTCCCGGGATCGAGTCCCACATCAGGCTCCTTGCATGGAGCCTGATTCTCCCTCTGCCTATGTCTCTGCCTCTCTCTCTGTCTCTCATGAATAAATAAATAAAATCTTAAAAAAAAAACCCAAAATATTGGTCATAATAGTACCTACCTCACAGAGTTGCCATGAGGATTAAATGAGCTGATGCAGGTCAAGTTCTTCAGATAGTACCTGGCATGTACAAGCACTGGCTTTTATTATCAGAGAAAAAATAGAGAATAATACCAATATTGTTCACGACAAATGTAAAGTAGCTCTTGAATCTCTGCAGTTTTTTTAATTCTCTTGAGTGAACTGGATAATCTTCTACATCTATTTGACATTGTCTGGAGTGCCAGGCACCCAGTGAATTGCCAGAAATACAATCGTGAAAAAGTTATAGTCTTTATCCTAAAAGGCATATATACATACGAATGATTCTTTATCATTATGTTAAGTGCATGAGTAGAGCAGTTAGGAGCATAGAGAGAGAGGACTGAGTACCTCCCTGGGAGAACTGCTTAAGTAGGTGATATTCAACTGGGTTTTGAAGGATGAGCGGAAGTTAAGTCCACCAACAATTAGTACCTGGTGATGGATCTTTTTTGTGGAAGATGTGGATTCAGGATTATGCTAGAACATTATGTAGACTTTATCAGTGAAAGGCAGCAGGATTTGCTAATCAGCCATGACATGATGGGTTTCTTTCCTAGATGTTTTATAAAAAGGTGGAGAAAAAAGGGAATTCGATGAGAAAAGAGAAAGGTTGAAGAGAGAGAATTCAAAAGAAGAGGAAAAGGAAATAGCATAATTTTCCCATAGGTAAAGTTAGATACATGAAGTTACAAGCTTTCCTGTGTAATATCCTATTCAAAGGCAATTCTGTCTCTGTGGCTTATTTTAGTAAATTAATCAGATGCTTTGAAGCCAAAAAAGGAACCCTTTCACTGTTATGAGTGAAAGAACTTTATTCAGAGATGGTTCCTCTAAGGATATAATGCTATTTTAACTGATTTCTGTGTGACATCCGGATTTGTCCCTCAATAGGTAATATACAGACATTTAAACTGCAGTTTGCCTAGTTCTGCTTCACTGGTCATTGGGGAAATTCATCTAAAGCTGCAAAAAGGACTAGAAATGTTTGCATCATATTAATAAACGGGAAACCGAGGAAGCTGCCAACTGGCAGCAGAGTGTGTTTTGGTGGTTTGATAAGGCTACTAAAGAGTTTATGATGTGACAGATGTTTCACTACACTATTGTGAAATGAATAGATTATGAGAAGTAATTAGATGTACATTGGAATCAATGCTGTTATCATCGAGGCCTTCGGGCGATGCAGTAGATGAGAGTCTTGGCAGCAGGTGGTCCAATGGCTTGGAGACAGGAAGACACACCACGGGAGACTGAGTGACAGGTTTCACAGATCCAGGGGGTGAGAGATCTGAGCTGGGGCTTGCATTTGTAATCTTTACTCATGTATAAATAATAACAACTCCACCATTGACTTCATATGCTATGTCATAGCCTCTGTTACCCTCACACACATGTAGAATAGTGCTGGTTTCATCCACTCAAAGATATTCTTGGTTTCCCTGTTTTCAAGTATGCATATGTATGTTCGATTGTAACTGACAGCTCTATCACTTTTTGAGGGAAGACTTTTAGAGCTAATCATCTGATGATTACATTTATTTTTAATGCTTGGCATTGAGCCGCCATTGTACAAAACTTCCTATAGGTTGCAGATCAGAGGCTGAAAAGTACTTTAACTGCCTTTCATCAGGAAGGCAGTTTCTTCTCTCTGGCTCAATGACTAGCATTTAAAGGGACACGTTTGTCTCTCTGCTCTGTAAAATCCCTTTGCAGGGGAGTTGGCAGGGTCACCCTCCATGCTTGAAGCAACCATATGGAGCCTGCTGCTTTCAAGAGAAGGTTTTGGTTTCTGCCAGTTTCCAGGGTCAGCTATTAGCACACTGGGGAATGTGGAAGTTTCCAAGCACAGAATGAAGAGGGAGGGAAGAAATGGGTGATTAGGGGAATTAAGTAACTGATTCCTTGCATACATCTGCTACCCCTGTAGGAAGAAGAAATATCCGGTAGAAGCATTTATTATTAGCCTCTCTCTGCTTAAAACAGCAATGGTATTTATGTAAAAGAACAGGCTGAGTGATCTCAAAATAATGTGTCATTCTGATGATTAAAGAGATCTTAGAAAATGCACAGCATATGGTTGTATACTCACATGTGTATGAGTTTTAAATATTCTTACTTATTTATGCACCTAATTAAGTAATTAACCAATTCTTCTATTCATTCTTTTAATGCATCTTCATTGAACCTTACTTACTATACCCCTAATACTTGCTACTGTGGATATAAACCTAAGTGACTATGTTGTGTAAGACTCAATAGTCTCTGTGCGGTGTGCGTGTCTGTGTGTGCATGCATGTGTGCACACTTCTTACTCCCTAAGTGCCTTCTCTTATTTTATTTTATTATTTTATTTTTTAAAGATTTTATTTATTTATAAGAGACACAGAGACAGAGAGAGGCAGAGACATAGGCAGAAGGAGAAGCAGGCTCCATGCAGGAAGCCTGATATGAGACTTGATCCCAGGACTCCAGGATCACTCCCAGAGCCAAAGACAGACACTTAACTATTGAGCCACCTGGGCATCCCCCTAAGTGCCTTCCATAAGAAGCTAGATCTTTTGTTGGGGAGATATATTTTAGGTGCCTTTTTTGAGGCTATTTTGTACCATGTATCAAATTTAATAGAACAGGGAGCGGAAACTAGAATGATTAAATAAAGTAATATGAAATTATAATATGCAAAAGGAAGGGGGGTACTGGTTAGTGTTCTTAACTAACTCATGGATATTTTGGCGTAACCAGTGGCTGAAAATTCCAAAAAGATGAGAATTTCTTCCAGTTAAATAATCCTCTTATTAAACGTTTAGGAAAGAAAATGATATACTTCACAGGCCATATGTTAAACTAAGATTGATAAAGATCTAAATGCACTAAATACAAAGCTTTTGCTTTTCAAATGTCTGCTGTATCACCTATCTGTGTCTGGGGATCTCTAGTGTAAACCACCAGCAACTCTGATTTTGATAGAGCCCATGGCTGGTCAATCAGGACTTCCTGGGAGAGCAATAAAGCTTAATCCTTCATAGACAATAAGACCTTGTCAAATAGGCATGAGGAGAGATCTACAGAGGAAAGCTCTGGGTAATTGGTCTATCCCCAAAGGAACACGAATTTTCAGCAATAATAGCAACCACTTATGGAGTACTCTTCTAAGTGCTTTCCAGACATTATCTCATTTAATCCTCACAATAGCCTTAGAAGGTAGACTCTGTGATTATCCACATTTGATAGATGATGCTGGAGTTTAGGTGGGTTGAGAAAATTGCCCAAGTTTGCCCAGGAAGGGGTAAAACTTGAATTTAAAATCAGTTTCTGGGTTCCAAAGCTCATGTGTTTTATCATCATCCTTCAGGCCAAATGCTATTCTTTAAGTCCTGTGTTTCCTATGGGATTTAAGGTCTGATAGGTTTCAAATAAAGGGAGAAATTATTCATAGGAAATTCATGTAACCCTGTTATCTGGTGGAACAACAACAAAAACCACTATCGCACAAAACAAAGCTTAAAAATAACGTGTATCTGTTAAGATTCTCGCTCTATTGACTTTATTTCCAGTATTAACCATGGGGTTTTGGATGGACTGTGCCCATGAGATCCAGTGATTGGTGAATTCTTCCGTCTGTGTCATGGTGATGATATTAAATGATATCCTTAGGTGACAAAATAAAACTAAATCTTCCAGAGGCTTGTACACATGTTAAAGTTTGAGAAGCACTAGCCCCATCTGTCGATACTTGAACATCTCTACCAATAGAAATAAATGTCAGGTGTTCTGTCTTTGGACAGATCTGACTTAAAAGTTTGAGCTCAACTTTGTCTGCCAATAGTCTTCATACTTAGATTTAAATTCTACGTTGGAACTTTTTAAAATGGACTTAGACAAGTTGATACTAAAGATCATATGGAATAGCAAACATGGCATAGTGCTCAGTAAAGCACTGAGAAAGAACAACTGTCACACATTAACACATACTATAAAGCCCCTGTAATTAATGATCATACTGGCACATGTGAAGACAGAGAAATCCCAGAAGTAGATTCAAGTATAAGTAAATGTAGCATATAATACAAATAGTAGTGACAGTGACTTGGGAAAAGATAAGTTTTTTAAAGAATGACACCAAGTAGCCATTTATAAATAAGTAAGAGTAGATGCATTCCTCATACCACACATAAGAATAAACTCCAAATCTAACAAAAAGTGAAAAATAAAGCCATATAAGTATTAAACAAATCCATGGTTGTATTTCTCTTTAACTGAGATGCAGGAATTTTTTTTAAATTTTATTTTTTAAAAGATTTTATTTATTTATTCATGAGAGACAGAGAGAGAGAGAGAGAGAGAGAGAGAGAGAGAGAGAGAGGCAGAGACAGGCAGAGGGAGAAGCAGACTCCATGCAGGGAGCCCGATGCGGGACTCAATCCCGGGTCTCCAGGATCAGGCCCTGGGCTGAAGGCAACACTAAATTGCTGAGCCACACAGGCTGCCCAGGAAAATGTTTTTGAACTATGACTCAAAATCTAGAGGCCAAAAAGAAAAGATTAATAAGTTTGGCTACGTATACTTTTTTTTCTATGGTGAAAACACCATAGGCAAAATCAGAAGACAACTAACACGCACTGGAAGAAAATATTTGCAACATATAACACAAGGGGCTGATATCTCAAATATATTAAGAACTCTTATAAATTGAGGGACAAAGGATCAAAAACTCAACAGAAAAAAAAGGGAAGAAGACATAAACAGATAATCCACCAACATAATATAAACTGGCCTTTAAAATGTGGAAAGATATTCAAACTCATGCATAATTAGGTAAGTGCAAATTACAACAATGGGATGTTATTTCTCGTTTATCAGACTTTGTGAAATTACAAAGTATGACTATTCTGTTGGTAAGGCTGTGGGAAAGCATGCCTGAGATGCAAACTGATACAATCTGCCTAAAAGGGAATTTGGTGATATTTAAAAAATCTACTTTGGGACCCAGAAAGAGCATTTAAAGGAATTTACCTGTAGTTACACCTCTGACAATACCAAGATTCTTTGCATGAGGTTATTAATTGCATCATTGCTTGGAGTTGTAAAATTTACAAAACCACCTAAATGCGTACACATAGGAGAGTGCTCAAATAAACTATGCCATATCTGGAAGATGGAATATAAGATGGATAAGCTGTAGAAAATCATGAAGAAGAGCTCTATAAACTAATGTGGAATGCTTTCCAGAATATATTAAAAAGTGAAAAAGCAAAAAATATAGAAGAAAGTTTATAGTAGCTACCCGTTTTTTTGATAAACATGAAGGGAAGTAAGTAAATATATATACACCTGCTCATTTGTGTAAAAAACAAAACAAACCAGAAACGAGTGAGATGGGTACCTACAGAGTCTGTTAGGAGGAGGAAAGAATGGAACAATTGGAATGGAGTAACAAGGATTGGGGAGAATGACACTTCTTTGAGAATATTGTAGCTTTGGGTGTAATTCTGAGTTTTAGAACCAAGTTAATGTTTCACATGCATTAAGAAAAAATAGAATCACTGGGCGGAAGGAAGGACCCCAAATGTAATCTACACAGTAATAAATTATCCAAACTGCATTATAATGAACAAAACCACAGTAAAGGGGGTAGGGAATTAAAATAAAAACTGACCTAAATCAGTTTAGAAAATAGTAATTTGATTATATACACTAAGGTAAAAGACCAAAAAAAAAAACTGCACAAAGATATTATACACTAATTATTAAATTTGTTTTTTACATGAGTATAAGCAGTGATTCTAAAACTATGTTATGTGTAATCTGGGATTAAATAAATGTGTCAGTATATTATTGCTAATGAGAGCTAGGTGTCTCATTGTCAAAGAAGGAGTTACAAATAAAGGGAAAGGACAAGGTTAGAATCAGCCCTGTGGGTTGGATAGGAAACAGAGGTATCAGTGTGAATTCATGGTTTTGAAAATATTTGCAGATAGATTCAGAAATGGATATGTATATGTGTGTGTGTGCGTGCATGTGTGTGTGGATATAAAATTTGTTTCTCCTCATTCCTTACTTCTGAGAGAGCCTAGAGAAAGTGACACATCAGTAGCAAGGAATACATCTAGAACCCAGATCTTGGGGTTTAAATGCCATTAACCAGTGAAAGGAACTAGGATTACTTGGGGAAATGGCTGATTCCATGACTAAGACAACACAACAAAAACAAAAACAAAGCTGGAATGTCTTGTGGTGGCAGAAATTAAGCAAATGCTTGAAAAATTGATTCAACATATGTTGAATAAATATTGAAAGGATTCTGAGGCTAGTCTGAAGTAATTCTTATGGTCCAATTCAGGCAATGATGGGTTATAAGTGAGAATAGAATAAAATAAATATTCATGAGTTCTCTATTGATATAAAAATAATCAAACCAATAATTAAGTAGGAGAGAAGGAGAAACTCTTCCTTATAGTAGGATTTTAATTAATTAAGGCAGAAGGAATGATGCAACTAGAATCAGCATAGGCATTTGACGGATGTATAATAATAATTGTTGCAAGCAAAAAGCACTAATAGATGCTAAATTACTGGATGAAAATACAATGACACACTAGATATTTACATAATTTCAACATCTCTACATAAGATACTTATTAGCTGCAAAGAAAAAAGTAGTAACTTTACCATAGAGAGACCTGGTCAACACCACCTCTTTTTTTTTTTTTTTAAGATTTTAATTTATTTATTCATGAGAGACAGAGAGAGAGAGAGAAGCAGAGACACAGGCAGAGTGAGAAGCAGGCTCCATGCAGTGAGCCTGATGCAGGACTGGATCCTGGGACTCCAGGATCATACCCTGGGCCAAAGGCAGGCGCTAAACCGCTGAGCCACCCATGGATCCCCTCAACACCACCTTTAACAGGTGACTTAACTTAACCCACCAGCTATAAGGCATATTAATGACAGGTATCTCCCAATATGAAGGGCACATTTCTGTAGAATTTGTGCTAAAATGTATAAACTGTAGAATTCGTGCTAAATGTATAAACTAAAGTTAATCAGAAGGAAACTTCAGACGAGTCCAAATTGAGGGACAATCTAAAAAATATCTGGCCAGTATTATTCATATGTTTCTCTTTTTAGTTTTATTGAGATATAACTGACAAAATCATATTTAAAATGTGCAATGTGATGATTTGATATATGCATACATTGTGAAAAGATATTCCCCGTTGAGTTAATTAGCACATCTTTTACCTCACATATTTACCTTGTGTGTATGTGTGAGAGAGAACATTTAAGTTCTATTGTGTAATATACGATGTGAAAATGATAGTCTCTTAATGGTGCTGGAAAAACCGGATAGCTACATCCTTAGTCATTTCTTTATTGGCTGGACTTTAAGTGTACTCACTTTCTGTTTATGCTCTTCCTAATGAGCTCCAGTTTGTCAAATTTCTCATCTAGGATCTAAAGCTTTAGTCTAAGTGTTATCTTAAAAGTCTAAGGTGAAATTGTCATCTCCTTTGTTTCTAATGATTGACTCCTATAAGTAGAGACCACATTTTATAAAATTCTGAAGGATTTATATGACAGTGTTATTGCAGATTGAGGTGATGTCCTTAACTAAGGCAGTGTGCTGACTGTCAAGCCACTGTTGTATCCTTAGGTGCCCCACTGTTCTTGTATCTCACATCCACAGTTGCGGTATTATGGACCTTCAGTGAAGAATCATATTCATTCCCATTAAATTTTATCTTGCTAGGTTTTAGACCATTGCTCTAGTTTGTTGAGATCTTTTTAGATTCTGAAGCTGTCATCAAATATGTAAGCCATTGTGTCATCTATAAATTTGTTGAGTAAGCCATCTATACCTTTATCCAAGTTACAGATGAAAATATTGAACCAAATTGAGTTCCCTCTAGATTCATATCAATTATTTAAGCAGAATACCTTCTCCTTGTACAAATTATTACTCACCCAATTCACGCGAAATATCTATGTATTCAGTTAGTTGTGTTCCATTTTGCTTACTATGGTACAAGAGGCAAATTGTCAAACAAATTTTGAAGTTTAGACCCTTCTCTCCACAGTTCTATGAATCAGTGTCCTACATTTGTTGTTTGGCTGAGAAAGGGGCCTCTCATGTTATCTAGTATCACACAGGTCAATTGAAATCTGTCGAAAGTCTGGCTTCATTTCTGCTCTGACTTAGGACTGATCACTGAAAAACTGCCAACATGTCACTCCAAATGGCATCCAGAGAAAGCATAGACACTGACAAGCCAACAAGGTATTTTCTGTCATAACTTCTCTCCACAAATCAAAGGAGTGAGATGAAGTGGGTGTATAATTTATAATGTAGGCAATTCATGTGGTTCCTAGTCAAGAAAGATAAGCTTTTATTAAGATAATTCTTTTAATACTGTTTCAATGAACATTACATGTTATTAGTTCAAAGAAAAGAAGAGAGACTGTCATACCTACAGTGTATACTGCTCAGATTTCAATTCATGTGATAAGTCTAGTCAATCTAAAAGTAGCATCTCTTACAAGGAGTTTATGAAGACTTTACAAGGAGTTTATGAAGACTCTCATCTTACTCAGGGACATAGTACAAACAACAAACAAACAAACAAACAAACAAAGAAACAAACAAACCCAGAATGTTTCCTTATCTTACAAAAGAAATGGGAAAAACCAGGTATGTTAATTTCTTTAAAATAATTTAAAATACCTGCCCTCCTTGAAGACACATGCACTCTAATCCATGTCATATAATTTTGACTGCCGGCCAGTATATTCTCATGTTTAGGAGCAATATATTGCTGTAGTAGCCCCCTCTATAGCTCATATTATCAGCACTGGGGACATTTAGAGATATTTAGGTCTATGGCTTGAAGTCATGAAGCATGACTCTCTAAGCTCAAATCAAAAAGAAAAAAAAAAACTAATGGAAGAAAGCACAATAAACGAAATATGTTTATTAAATTAAAACTCTATTAAAATCTCTACTTTGGGGCAGCCCCGGTGGCGCAGCGGTGTAGCGCAGCCTGCAGCCTGGGGTGTGATCCTGGAGACCTGGGATCAAGTCCCACATCGGGCTCCCTGCATGGAGCCTTCTTCTCCCTCTGCCTGTGTCTCTGCCTCTCTGCCTGCCTCTATCTCTCTCTCTCTCTGCCTCTGAATAAATTAAAAAAAAATCTCTACTTTGACTATAATCAAAGAAAATGAATGGAAAAATATTGATGCCAAATACCATAAAGTATTAATATTCCTAATATATAATGATATATCAGTTGATTAAAAAATGCAAAGATTCCAACAAGTCACTGGAAAAAAAAACATGATGGTTAAATTCACAAAAGAAGAATATAATTATATTTTAAAGTCTGTAAAAAAATAAAATACTCATAGATGTAATTTTTACCTCCCCTATTAGCAACTATTTAATGAGAACATTCTTGGTGGGAATATGAACTGATACAATCTTTCTAAAGGACAAATCTGATAACATGTATAAAATGTTAAAAATGACTATACTTTTTTTTAAGATTTTATTTATTTATTCATGAGAGACACACACAGAGAGAGAGAGAGAGAGAGAGAGAGAGGCAGAGACACAGGCAGAGGGAGAAGCAGGCTCCATGCAGGGAGCCCAACATGGGACTTGATCCCAGGTCTCCAGTATCAGGCCCTGAGCTGAAAGTGGCACTAAACCACTGAGCCACCCGGGCTGCCCCTAAAAATGACTATACTTCTGACCTAGCAATTCTGTTTCTGATAATGTATTTTAGGAAAATAATATTCTAAATAATAAGACAAAATAATGAGAAAAAGTAATACAGAAGTATCTTATAAACACTATCATATATGATCAGGAAAATCTAGTAATAAAAGAAGCGTTCAACAATAGTTGAGTCATGGCAAATTAGATTAAATGTTACGAAAATCTCTACAATGCCAATATAAAAAACAGGATACAAATTACATATACAGAATAGTCTTATTTATGAAATAATACACATAGGAAGAAAAATAGCATATCCTATAGCAGGGTTGTGTGCTTTTAATTTCCTTTTAAAACTTCTGTAAATCTAAACTTTGTTCTATGAATCCTAATTGTTATGTGACCAGAAAAAAATCTATTTGAAATATCAATTAAAAAGTTATAAATGTGTTTATCTCATCTAGTGCCAGAATATATTTTAGGTATAGTGTTTAGTCATTGAGTTTTTCCTCACAATGATAGTATCTTTTTTCATGTATTTCAAGATGGTGGCAGGGAATATGGAACCAATTGGTTTCAGCTTGCTTTATCAGAACAGTTGTAGGCTTTCTTCCTGGATTTGTTCTGGAGTTTTCTGTGCCTTGTTTGGGGCCTTGTTTGGGGAGAATAAGGAATACTCTGAGCATTGTAATCCTACTGGTCATCTCTATTGTACCCCAGATATGCAATTGCAATCATTCTTTCTCTGTGCTGCTACAGCATTTACATTTCCCTGTTATCAACCAAGACAATGGAATGTAGTATATGTCTATGCTGCGTGCCTCCCTAACCTCTGAATTCCGTTAGGACAACCAGCCACATTTTTTTGTTTTCATATGGTCATCACCATTTAGCATAGTAACCAATCTATCATAGGACCTCAAAAAAGTCTTCAAAGAATAAATGAATGAATCAAGAGCACCAATTTTATCACATATTGTACCAATTGAAACTCTAGGTAGGGCAACAAATCTCTTCAAATCATCATTTACTTCTTCCTAGAAATGCAGGTTTACAGAGCCTACCAGAAAGGACTCACAAGAAAGAAACAAAACCAGATAGATGAAGATTCTTTGTAAACTGAAAATTGTTACAAAAATATTCCAATATTTTTACTGGATAATTTCTTTTACTGGGTGATGATTGTAGAAGAGATATAGAGCTTAAGTCATTGACCATGAGAAAATATATGTGAAAGCATTTTAAACACAAAAATAATTTCTTACTAATACTACTACTACTAATAATAAAACAATAATATTTAATAGTAGTAGTATATTCCATCCTATAAAATAATCTCCCAGCTTCAGAAGGAATCTGAGGCATAGATGACTCCCCGAAGAGTAATGTACCACTTAGTTAAATAGGAAAAACTCTCAAAAAAAGTGCTGAACACGCTTCATTTATTGCTGTTTCTCTAGCATTAATGGTGACCTAGGGTTCTTAAAGATTTCTGTACCTCCCCAAGTACCCAACTCACTTATTAGACTTCTCTTCCCTCTCTCCTCCCTCTTTTCTCATTTTTGATGGCCAGCCATTTGCTATGGGAATGTTTTATAAAGACCTAAATTGAATAGATAAGGTGTTTGACACATTTAATGGGTAACTAAGTTTAACTGAGTTTCTCTCAGTGAACCTGATAGTAATGCATCTGGCGAAGATAGGGCTGCTTTTAATTGAGGATGAAGAAGGATTGGTGTTTCACTGGTAAGTATAAGACACTGATATATGCAACCTGTCATTTTATTTTCAATAAAATTATACTTAATGATTGTATAACAATTTAGCGATTGTATAACAATTTAGCAATTGTATAAACTTTTTTTTGTTGCTACTTTGGGGTTAAAATCCATTATCCTTAAAGCTGCCATGACCAAATTTGGGCTGAATTTTCTTTGGAAATATCTTAGAATATGAAATAAAGTTTTTCTAAGCAAAATGAATAGTTTAAACAAATGACTATGCAGTTTTAGCCACCTCCAAAGCTAGTAATTATATACAAGTAAGCATATGAACTTATATCTCTAGTATAGTTTCAGCAAGAGTCTTACTTGCAATACTTCTGTAGTGTTTAGGAAAACTTTTGTTAAGCACTAGGTGGAATATAACTATATTTGTTTTAAAGTATTTTATAATTCAGGGCACCTGAATTACAGCCACCTGTAATTCAGGTGGCTCAGCCAGTTAAGCGTCTGCCTTCAGCTCATGTCATGAGATGGAGCCCCACGTCGGGCTCCCTGCTCAGCAAGGAGCCTGCTTATCTCTCTTGTCCTCATCCCATTCATGTTCTCTTTCAAATAAATAAACAAAATCTTTTAAAAAGAGTATTTTATAATTCAAACTTATTCACTAATCTGCTCAAGTTATCCAAAATAAACGGTACTACCCAATATAAAAAAGTTATGCATTCTAATAGAAAGATGGGTAATAACACACATAGAATCTCAAAAGAAGAAATACAAAGATCCATTAAACATGATAATATACTCAGGAAAGGCAAATAAAAATGAAACATATTTTTGCCTTTCACATTTGCAAAGATATGGTAAGAATAATAAATTTAGTAGGTTGAAAGTTCCACATACAGTATTATTTATATTACCAAAAAAGAATAAATGCTTATCAATAACAGTGTTTTAAAATAAATTATAGTGTGTCATACAATGGTACACTTAATGGTCACTAAAAGTAGTGAGGTTACTCGTGTTTTCATTTTGTCGTGAATCCTCAAGATCACCCTTAGTTTCAGTGACTTTCTAGGACTCACCAAACTCAGAACAGCTCTTCTACTCATTCTTACAGTTTATTATCTCAAGAGGATTCAGATTAAAATCAACAGAAAGAGAGAGAGCACAGAGTGGGGTCTGGAGAAACCAGGCACAGGTTACCAGTTTTTCTTTCCCAGTGGAGTCACCTAGCGCTTCATCTCCCAGCAATGACGTGACATCATCATGAAGTGTTGCTAACCCAAGGAGGCTCACCCAAACCATTGACACCTGTGGTTTTTTTTCCTGGGGGTAAGTCACATGGAATACCTCCAGGGCTACCTTAGCTACTCAGTTTCCAGCTTCCCAGAGGTCAAACTGATGCCACCCAATTCTTAGGAATGCAAATACAGACATTCACCATAAATCATGTCATTAGCCTAAACTCTGTAGCATGGCCCATGGTCACAGATATACAAAGATATTCTTGTCAGGCAGGAAATTCCAAGCTCAGAAGTTATTCCATGCTAGGAGCCAACTGAGGACCAGTTCTGAAGACTTTTTGTTGTTGTTGTTCCTGAAGACTTAAAACGGGGCAACTCCCAAACCTGCTGAGTTAATTTTATATTGCACAACGTTTGTTTCTTTTTTGGTTTGCTAAAATATACCAAAGGACACAAAACACTCTCATCAATACCAGTGATTGACCATCACAGAAATTAGCAATAATTGTCATGAAGGGAGCTGTGTATATGGCTAGGGGTGTGGGGGGTGTTGAAATGAGGTGGGTTCACCTTGCAGAAATTATCTCTGCATCATTGGATGTAGAGATATTTGGTTTGTAAAAGTTTCCTGGCCCACCGTCTATTTGGATGTGCCTTAAACTTTATTTTTACTGCTATCCAAAGTATGAGTTGTATTTTGCTCTGTGATACTGCATGCCCTCACTAAGCAAATGCAAACAATTGAAGCAAATTTTGTGGAAAAAAATTGTCTTTACTACACGTGGTGCACTCTGATGTTTCCCATACTATTCCAGTCCACTCTATCCTATATTATTTATAAAAATGCTAGATAAATTTTATCAAATTGATTTCATGGCTCAGTAATAGGTCATAACCTTCAGTTTGAGAAATATTGCCCATCTAATTCTAAATCGTGGACATACATTTTTGACATAGAAAGATTTCATAAAATATTATGGATAAAAAATCAAGTTGGAAAGTAACACAAATACCCTTTTATGATTCATTTTATGTGAATTATTATAAACAAGTGTGTGTGTGTGTGTAGAGGGAGAGAGAGAGAGAGACGAGAGAAGAGTCTAAAAAGTTGTCTATCAAAATGTTAACACCATGAAAGTAACCTTTAGTTAATTTGGAAATAACTCAAGGATGTGGAATTTTGAGTATCATAGTTGTTACTGAGCTTTACTAGTTCTGAATTTGGTTTTTGGCATAAGCATTTTTTTCCTTTATGAAAATTAGAAAACTCTTTTTTTAAATTAAAAGAAATATTGTGGTGCCTGGGTGGCACAGTCGGTTAAGTGTTTGACCCTTGGTTTCCATTTGGGTTATGATCTCAGGATCATGAGACTGAGCCCCACTGAATCCTGGGCTTCACACTTTGCTCGGAGTCTGCTTAGGACTCTGTCTCACTCCCTCTGCCACTTCCCCTGTATGCACACTCTCTCTCTCAAATAAATAAATACATAAATCTTTAAAATAAAATAAGTATCAAGTTATCAAAGATAGAAAACGTAAGAGATAATCATCATGCATGCTACCAGGATCAATCAGACAGGATTACCAAGATTTAAGATCAGTATCATTTTCCAAATACTTCACATCATTACTTCAGAAAATGCATTGAGGGTAAGTGAGAAGCAAGTTGGGTGGGTTTTTAAAATTTTGCTTGTTTTTATCATCAAATCTTTAAAAAAGTTCTACTCTTAGAACTTATATGAGTTCTATAAGAATAATATTGAGTTATTATTCTTGGCATAGTGTTAACGATATTTAAGACCTAAATAAAATAAAATAATTTGGTATATGATTAAATAAATAAATAAATAAAACTAGTAGTTTTTTCAAAAGATACATAACTAAATCAACCTTCTTTCTTTGTTATCTGACAAAGGGAACTTTTTATTAGTCAGGAACAATAAACTCTGGCAGTGATCATTTATCACCACTCTAACTCCCAAACACTGACAGAGTCTTAATCCCTTCATGTGTCAGGCACTGGTGTTAAAAAATGCAGTTCACTCTTGTGGAACTCAAAGAATATAATTTCAAATGATAATACCATCCTATTTGGGATAACTCAGTGTTGAGTGCATTGCATTTTCTTTTGTAAAAGATTAAAATTCATACGTGGCCTAAATTGTGATTTTCCATTCGTTTACCTGAAATAAGTCACTTTGTATCCAGAACAGAGCTTGGGCACAAGCAAAGGAGCACATCTCTTATCAGGGCAAACTGGTTATCTCTGCCACTGGTGCTGCTCTCCCCATCCCACCCTGTCAGACACTGGCGTAGGCCATATGTATGAAATGGAGTGATGAAACAATTATCAAGCCTTCCTGAATAAGCAGCTCCTGATCCACCTATGATCACGTTCACATTCCTGAAAAGCTTCTCCACTTTTTCCTGATCCATTGTCAGAGATCTCCAATTGGATGAGGACATGCTAGAGGAGCCTTATACTTTGATTTGCACAGCTACTTTCCACCAGGATTGCTTTCTTCTGGAAACACAATGCAGTGGACACAAAAACAAACAAACAAAAAACCCAAAAAACAACTCATATCCTTGTATAAAATTTCCCCTTTCTTCATTTCCCCTCATATTTAACTTCTGTGACTGAAAAAGTGTCTGTGGTTGTTATATTCAGGTCCACCCTCATTTGTGTGGCTTCAAAGACCAATATTCTCTCAAAAAATATTTGAATTTCTCTTCATCTTGTGAGGATATTCTTTTGTTGTGTAATTAAGGCGGCCTATAGCCAAACAAACATCTAACTGAATCTCATGGGAATTAATAAGCATGATTTTCCAATGACTTGGGATTAGTGGTAGTTTTTGAAGAATTGGTCTTAAGCTTAATAATGAAAATGTTGGAGTGTAACTGGATTACAATTTTAAATGACCCAAGAGAATTAAGAAAGACCACATAACCCTAAGCGATATGCCACTGAAGGGTTATGATACCTATCATGTAAAATATAAAAATCGCATCGCAATTTTCATGATAAAATGTGTTTTAGTGAGTCATTAACATTACTGCAAAATTTCTTACTTCATCTTTGCACTTAAGATAATAAATATGCCAAAATTGAATGGGACAAATTTCACAGACTTGTTAGATTACAGTGAAAGGATTTCAAATGATATTGTGAAGACAGGTTGTATAGTTTTACCTGAAGTTGACGTCCAAACAGCACTCCTCCACTGCTTTTTTAAAGATATAACATCTTGCATTAAAATATAACAGTGTATGTGTACGTACTCTATAATTCTGAATATTTAATGACCTACTCACAAGTCTGCTGTTTATGGAAGAAAATGTAATAAACACATGTTTTAAAAAACTACAGATTAGCCCTACCAAAGAAGAGTATTTTTTAAAGTACAATCAAAGCTCTAAAAATGATAATAAAGTTATGAGCCATATGCCTGGAACAAATGGATTTTTTTCTCACCTTTGACTTCAAACAAAAAAATAAAAAGAGAGAGAAAGGAGGTCTCAGTCACACAGTATTTAATCCAATTTGCTTTGGGTTTAATCTCCAAAACAAGGCTGGTCTGCTAATTCCCAATTATAATGGCACATGTAATCAGAGTCCTCATTAACAAAGACTGACTATATTGTCTATTAGGAATGAAAATTTGAAATGCAAATTCAGCAAATCAAAACGTTAAATGAGCTCCTACCCAGGATGCTTAGAGCTCCCGCCAGGGCAGACCACGCTGGCCGCCACCTGCCCTGGATTTTCCCTCCAGCTGAATGTTTCCTTCGGTTCCAGTCTTTGCCTCCTAATTGACCTGCTTATGATCTCTGCTACAATTAACATATGCTTATTAGTAATGGCTGGTTAAAGATTTCAACTGCTGCAGTTTACAAAGTCTAATAGAGATGGCACACCACGGGAAAGACGAAGCCACCATTTCCCTCATCGGCAAAGTGACAACAGTTACAGTGCCTGTGGTAGATTTTTCACTGTCTGACAGACTGGAATTGTTTCTAATTGATACTGGAAATCAATGCATACATGACTCCAGGCCTCATATACACTGAGGAAGGTACAAGTACTTGGTGAGTCCTTTTCCCTTTGGAGCAAGTGATTTCTAATTTGGTTTCTGGAAGAAGAGAAAGTGAGAGAACTTCTTTAACTGGATGAATGGCTAATGGCCTTGGGTTTGTTTTGAATTTGAAATCCTAACTTTTGCTCTGCAGAGTAATTTCATATGATAGAATGGGAAATTTTGCAATTGACAAAATCCCTTGCTAAGTCTTAATAGGGTGATAATGCTTTTAAAAGATTATGTTTAGGGGATCCCTGGGTGGCTCAGTGGTTTGGTGCCTGCCTTTGGCCCAGGGCGTGATCCTGGAATCCCGGGATCGAGTCCCACGTCAGGCTCCGGCATGGAACCTGCTTCTCCCTCTACCTGTGTCTCTGCCTCTCTCTCTCTCTATCATAAGTAAATAAACAAATAAATAAATAAATCTTTAAAAAATGATTAAAAAAGATTATGTTTAGAGTTTACATTCTGACCCTTAAGTGCCCTTCCTTAGTTAGTGTCTAGCCAATACCCCACACCCGGAATGTTAGAGTAGCTGCCGTTCTTGGTTCTAGTCGTGTAATTTGATGGAAGAGGGAATCCCTATCCTCCAAAATAGTTTTTTATCCAAAGTTAATTTTTGACCAATCTTAAACAGTGATGAGGAAATAGTAATTTGGGTCTGTCTAACTAACCCAAGGGGCGGCTACACACCTTGGTAATATATGCCTTACTGCTGGTTGATCAAATTCATTCTTGAATCATGGTTTCTAGTGATCAACATTGTCTCCCAGGGAGGCAAAAGACTGTCCTGAGTCTCAGGAGGCCTTGGGCTGTCACTCATCAAAAATGGAATCTTAGACAACCTATTATTTCTCTATTGCTAGGTAACAAAATACCACAAACCCAGCAGTTTAAAGCAACACCAATTTCTGAGCTTACAGTTTTAGAGGGTGGCTGTTGGAGGTCTGCGGACCATATAGCTGAGCTTTCTGCTGAAGTCAAGGGGGCAGAGAGGGCCACGGTGCTCCTCCAGGGCTTGGGGTGCTCTTCCAAACGCACTGGTTGTAGGCAGAGCACATTCCCCTTTAGCTGTAAGATTGAGGTTCCTGTTTCCTTGCTACCCTGCTCCTAGAGGCTGCCCACATCCCTTGCCATGTGATTCCTTCCCTCTTCTAGCCAGTGATAGTTCACTGAATCCTTCTCCTTCAAATCTCTGACTTCTTTTTTTGCAAGAAAACTCTCTGCTTTTAAAGGGTTTATGTGATTAGGTCGTACCCACCCAGACAATCTCTCTAATTTGAGGCCAACGGAGGTGTATAATATAGCTTATCATGAAAGTAAAATCCATAATGTTCAGAGCCCTGGGGATTTAGGCAAATTTGTACCCTAGTGAGGTGAAAAATCTTGGTAGTTTGCCTATCACTGCAAATAACTTGGTCTTTTTGGCCTTGCTTTCATAATGTAAAAGGACAAGGTTGGGCTAGATAATCTCTAGCTTTTTCCTCGCCAAACTTTCATGTCTAGGATCAAATCATTAGAAACACGTAACTCACAGACACAAACCACCAGTTAATTGCTATACTCTCAACTGGACTGTTTTATGTGATTGGTCAGTTGGTGTTTGCTTAAATTAAATGGTGATAGGACACTTTCATTACTAGAATTTCTAGGTAAAATAAGAAAGAATGATACATGGTCTCTAATTTTAATAAACAACACAATGGCCCTAGAGACAAAAACTTATATATGAAGAACAATTATGAGAGGAATTACATCTTTGTTCAGAGACGAAAGCTCACTAGTGGCTAGTGGTAAAGAAAATGTTGCTTGAACCTTTTATTGTCAGTACCTTGTTCTGTCAGTACCATGGAGCTCCAACAAGACAATCAATGCCCATGGATTTTTGATGATCTTCGTTCCCAGTGTTTTTCTGATATATTTCAAAATTTATTAAATTTCCCAACAAAAATTCACTTGTTCAAAAATTCTGTTAAGAGAACTTCTCAACACTTGCTTAATACTAAGTAAAACAGTCACATTTTAATATAGTTGGCTTTTTAAAGAGCAAGTCTGACCTCCAAATGCCATGTAGTCCAACTTTAAAACTTGAGAGACACATGCATTCTTTGGCATTTTTAAATTAAATTTTGTATAGGCTATTCTTTCTGCTTTGGAGCAGTATTCATTGCTTCAGCATTGCTCAACACAGTTGTCAGAGAGCAGGGTGAAATGAGGGTGTGTGATTGGAATTCAGATATGTATAATTTTGAAAAGCAAAGACAAAAACAAAGAAGAAAACATGATTTATTTTTTTCTAGGCTCTGGGGTTAAGTCAAGAAAAAAATGGAAGTACTAAAAAATTTGAAAAGTACTTTGCTTGGTGATGAATTACTTGAAATAATGTGTTAACTTAAGAGTCGGGCATTTCAACTTTATTCTTCTGAGACTTATAATGCCTCAGGAAAAAAAAAGTGCTGCATTTTGGGTGTACAGAGAAAGAGGTAGGAGCATATAATCTTACTTTTGTTTTGAGAATATAATTTTTTTTTCTAGCTGAAATAATGAACAAAATCACTTTGGCCAAAGATGCATTTGCAAAGAACTGCAGTGAAAACACATTTGAAGTGGGTTCATATTCATGATAAAATTATTAGGTACTGAATGCATATCCCTGATCACATATATTGGGCTCTAAAAATATGGAAAGCCCAGGTGAGCATTTGAGTTCCTTAACTTTAATCTCTGAGTATTTAAGTTTAGGTATATTTACATTAACATTCTTTTTATAATCAGTCCACTTTTTGTCTCTCTCAACATGTGGTCTTTTGTTCCATTTGAAAGTTAGACTCTTGAGATTCAATTACTATGCATGGGAGACTAGAAGAGTCGGAGGATGAGTAATAAAAATTACTATGTTAAAGTAATCAAACAATATGGCACTGGCCCCAAAATAGATATAGAGTCAATGGAACAAGATAGGAAGCCCAGAAACAAACCCATGATTTTATGGTCAATTAATCTTCAACAAAGGAGCTAGGAATATGCAATGGGAAAAAGGCAATCTCTTCAACAAATGGTGTTTGGGAAAACTGGAAAGCTACATGCAAAAGAATGAAACTGGGCCACGTTCTTACACCATACACAAAAATAAACTCAAAATGGATTAAAGACCTAAATGTGAGACCTGAAACCATAAAAATCCTACAAGAGAGCACAGGCAGTAATTGATATAGGCTGTAGTGACATTTTTCTAGATGTGTCTCCTGAGGTAAGAGTAATAAAAAGCAAAAGTAAACTTAGGAGTACATCAAAATAAAAAGCTGCACAGCAAAGGAAATAATCAACAAAACTAAGAGGCAACCTACTGAATGGAAGAAGATATTTGCAAATGACATATCCAATAAAATGTTAGTATCCAAAATATATAAAGAACTTTTCCAACTCAATGCCAAAAACCACACAAATATATCAATTCATAAATAGACAGATGACATGAACACACTTTTCTCCAAAGAAGATAGAGAGATAGCTAAGAGACACATGAAAAGTTGCTCAACATTACTCATAATCAGGGAAATGCAAATCAAAATGACAATGAGATATAACTCAACACCTGTCAGAAACTGTTGGTGAGAATGCAAACTGGTGCAGCCACTGTGTAAAGTAGTATAGAGATTCCTCAAAACAATTAAAAATAGAACTACCATATGATCCAGTAGTTGCACTATCAGGTATTTACCCCAAGGAATACAAAAACACTAATCCAAAAGGATATATGTATCCTTTATTACAGCATTATTTATAACCAAATTATAGAAGCATCCCAAATGTCCATTAAAGAAGATGTAGTGTACACACAAACACACACTGGAATATTACTCAGCCATAAAAAAGAATAAAATCTTGCCATTTGCAATGACATGGATAGAACTTGAGAGCATAATGCTAAGTGAAATTAGTCAATCAGAGAAAGACAAACACCATATGATGTCATTCATATGTGGAATTTAAGAAACGAAAAAAGAAACAAAGGAGAAAAAAGAGAGAGATAAACCAAGAACAGAGACTCTTAGCTATAGAGAATAAACTGATGGTTATCAAAAGATATTGGGGATAGCATGAGTGAAATGGATGATGGGATTAAGGAGTGCATTTGTCATGATGAGCACTGAGTGATGGATAGAATTTGAATCACTATATGTACACAAATATAGCACTGTATGTTAGCTATATTAGAATTAAATAAAAATTAATAAGAAGAGAAATTATTGCTTTAAAATTACTATATTCTGCTTTCAGTGAAGTTTTTCTAGGAATCTACACAATCAAATGTATTTATTGGCTTTTCTTTCTCTCTTTTTTTTTAACTGGAGTTCAATTTTCCTTCTCTTTTTAAAAAAGATTTTATTTATCCATTTGAGACAGAGGGATACAGAGAGAGAGAGAGAGAGTACAAGCAGGGGAAGAGGAAGAAGGAGGAGAAGCAGACTCTCCAATGAGCCAGGAATTCGACATGGGGCTTGATCCCAGGACTCTGAGATTATGACCTAAGCCAAAAGCAGACGTTTAACCATCTGAGCCACTCATGTGCCCCTTGGCTTTTCCTTCTTTGATTGCAATTAGTAAAATGTTTGAAACCTAGTTATATAGATGTAGCCATACTTACATAACACTGGATTTGAAGCTCTTCTATAAGTAAGTCACTACTTGAGAGACTACAGTGCTTTCTGTCCTGTCCTTTTTTAAAAAAAGATTTTATTTATTTATTTGAAAGAGAGAGATAGAGAAAAAACAAACAGGGAGAGTGGAAGAGGGAGAAGCGGTCTCCCCACTGAGCAGGGCACCCAAACCGGGATGATCTCAGGACCCTGGGATCATGACCTGAGCTGAAGGCAGATGCTTAACCGACTGATCCACCCAGTTACCCCTGTCCTTTCATTTCTTTTTGAAGATTTTATGTATGTATGTATGTATGATTTATTTATTTATTTATTTATTTATTTATTTATTTATTTATTTATTTATTTTAGAGTGGGGAGAGGTGGAGGGGATGAAGAGGGAGAGACTCAAGCAGACTCTGCACTGAGCACAGATCCTGACCCAGGGCTCAATCTCAGGACTCTGAGATCATGACCTAAGCTGAAACCAAGAGTTGGATGCTTAACTGACTAAGCCACCCAGGTGCCTTTGTCCTTTCATTTTTTTAAAAAAGTTCAGACTTCTTGGATACCTCTATGATGGAGAATAGGGCTCTAGCACTGAAGCATGAAATTCTTTCTATTCTCCTAAATTTGGAAGTCTCTGGAATCAGACTAGGGAAAACATCCTTAATGTAAGACATACTTGTTTTTCACTTATAACATATAGATAATTATAATGTTCACCTTAATAAATTGCTGTGAGAATTTAATGAACTAGTACAAGTAAAACACCTAGAATGGTGCTTTACACACAGGAATGTTAAGAATTGTACTCTTCATGTCTGAATTCAATTTGGTAGTAATTCTAGTTCACCTCAATAATATATTAATTTCACTATTTAAAAAATGGTTTAAGTAGTCAGTATTATTTTTAATTTTACGAGCTCCAAGGAATATTCCCATACCCTGAAAATTGAGGATTAAATGGATAATGTAAGCAAAAGAACAGAATTTGATGGGAACAGAACTCAAAGAGTGCTCAGAATTTTTATTCTTAGAATTACCCAGTGATACCACCCATTCAGAGTTAATCATATAGACAATTGGAAGTATTTTTTCCAGCCTATTTTCTATACATAATGAGATGTGTATTGTATGCTTATTCCATCACTCCATGGTTAGTCACCCACAATAAAATATAAGCAAGTCATGACCACTTTCAGAGACAAAATAAAGCAATAGTTGCAGTTGGTAAATCATGCATATTTCCTTTGTCTCTATGTCTATGTCTATTACCATGTGCCTATTATCGTCCCTTTTACTTTACTGTCTCTAATGCTTATGGCTAAACTTCACTCTCCACTTCTTTCTCTTCTGTTGCTAGGCTCTACTCCAAGCTGCTATCACCTCTCACCTGGCCTACAGAAAGCTGGCCTCCATATCGACATTTCAATATCCATTTTTCCTTTCTTTAATTTGTTCTTCAGACAAAAGCACAGAACATATGTAATCCTGCCCTTAGCTTAAGACCCTCTATTCTACTATTGAATTACAAAGTGGCAGAGAGGGAGAGAAAGACAGAGAGAGAAAAGGAGAAGGAAGAGGAAAAGGAGGAGGAAGAGAAGGAGGAAGGAGGAGGGGGGAGGGAGAGAGGCAGGGAGAGGGACAGGAGGATGGAGATGGGGAAGAAGAAAAGGAAGAAAGGAAATAATTCAGCTTTAATAAACATCCAGAATCTTGCAATCAAATACTTCCAGCATACCCTTAAAGTTTGTGTTATGTTGGAAAATAAACATTTCATTTATTTTGGGGAGGACATCCTAAACTTCAGTTCTTACAGATGTTGAATATTTCAACTCGGTGTTGTCTCAAAGATTTCCTGAAGATTTGGGTTGGGAGACTCATATCTTCCACAGACCCAGCCACTGCCACTAGACTATCCTCAAGGCAGATTGTCAATGGGTCACCATCTCTCCCCATTCTTCTCTTTTCAGTGATTCCCTAGGGCCTACACTTTTAGGTTAAACTCAAGGATCTGCTCTGATTCCACCCCAACCTCCATACCTATACCCTAAAGCCTGAGGGGGAAGTGTGAGTGGGCACTGTTGTGAAGGAAGGTCCCTAAACCAACGACATACTTCATCCTAAGATTTTGGCTTGTTTTGTCTCCCTTAGTTTGGGGAGTGAGAACATTTCTGACATAAGATCAGTACAGTCAGAGGATGTGTGCTCTACATCCAGTTGCAGTAAAGTTAAGTTGCGAATATTCCCTTTGCTTGAGGGTGTATGCAGCTCATGTTTGTGCCCCTCAGATATTCCTCCACTATACCTCAGCAAATAACACATACTCAAATTCAAAGCTACACTTGATGATCATAACAACATTTTTGTATTTTTGGTTCTAGAGGCTCCAACTAATATTTAGACATAGTCTGATGACAATGTCACACAGAAATTCTCAATCTTGGCTGTACAATAGAAACACCTGGTGGACTTTGGGAGCTAGTGACACCTAGGTGCCTCTTGCAAAGATTCTGATATAGTTGTCTGGGATGAGGTATTGTAAAAGCTCCCCAGATGATTCTGATTGCAGCCAAGTTTGAGATCCACTGATGTAAAGAGTCCAAATATACAGACAATGAAATCAAAGGCAGCCAGACCCAGAGATATTTTTCTGGGCTTTCCTCCAGCTATGCTGACCCATGCTTCTGACTGCCTGCACTTCAGCCACTCTCGATTTTTCAGTTCCTCTAATGCCTCTTGCTCTTCTCATTTCAACTCGTTTATATAGTCTGGTCCTTCTACCTGAGTCAGCACACCCTCTCCTGCCTGCATCAATGCCTACTTCATTCTCACTCAGCCTTTAGATCTCACTCCGATTGTAATTCTCTCCTGAAAATCTTCCTTGATCTCCTATGCACCACGTGTGAAGCAAGTTCATCCTATTCACATGCATCTCACAAGGCAGGCACAAAACCAAGGGGCTCAGCACCTACACCTTGATGCCAGATTGCCTGGGTCCACATCCTGGCATCATCACATCCTGGCTGTTGAACTTGGACAAGCTACTTACCTTCCCCGTGCTTCAGTTTCCAGATCTTCAAATGGAGTTTCATGGCTATGTTCACCTTATTAGGTCAGGAGGGGAGTGACAAGAACTAATACATAGAGGATACTTAGAACAGTGGTTACAACACAGTATGCACTGCGAAGTGCTCCTGTTTAATTTTAAATAATTCATTGTTTCAAGTTTTTTCTCTCACCAGCAATCAGGCTTCATGAAGGCAGGCCCTTCCATGTCTGCTTCTTCTTTTCTTTATTCTTAATCTTATTCATATATTGGAAATACACTGCATATATGTTGAATAAATGAATGAGTATGTAATGCAAATAAAGTAAGTATAGACATGTTGCCCATGGTCTTTCTTATAATATCTTGTAAACATTCTCTCATCATTCTCTTATCTCATCTCTCTTCAATTGCTCAAAGATAAGACTTTTAAAGCCTGATTAACTGCAAATGAATAATTTCCCAGTGCGGGGGTTGCTTCTGAGTTTTAATAGAGCTTCCAAAATACAATAATGTGATTTTTCTTCCAACATTTTTTTCCCTTGAAGAGCCAAAATTTAGAATGAAATAAATGACCAAAGGTTTAATTGTAGAATTGGGCAGCCTACATAATTCAAAAACTGGGTAATTGGGCTTGACTCAACAGGAATTGATGGTACCTTGTTAGTGTGTAAGAAATATTAAATAATAATAACACAAGTATAAAGTTTAGTATTCTTTATGTATTTCATAAAACTAATAAACCATTGAACATCTACCTGAGGGCTACTGCCCCTTAACTTTTAATTTAAATTGATTTTATGTTTAATTTATGATTGCTTGAAAATATTATGAAATGTAAAAAAGAAATGCAACCTCATAAATCAATGTGGTCTGGATTGCCAGTTTAATTTCCATATTGATTTATTGCCCAGACTGGTGGTATCTATAGGAAGGCATAAAACATAGAGACATCATTGGTTAAAGAGTCAGGTAGATCATGTAAGAGATAGAACTTCTTCTCATTAATCTCGATAGTAGGAGAAATAAGCACATTGACAAACCAAATTTTTGATTTGTGTTTATACCTCATTATTACAGTCACTTATATCAGTAGTATCTTTTACATTTATCACAGCTCCTGGCATATGAAAGTGAGTAGTAAATTTGGCCGATGTATAAATATAACACCTGTGAATTTCAATCATTTTTGTGTAATGCTAAATATTATGATTTCTGATTATAAAGTAGACACTTTTGTGTCCACTAGATTTGGGGATTTTCATTAAGCAAGAAACTTCATACACAAATATATTTAAAGGTATTAAAAGGACAAGTTTTTATTGGTAGCATGAATTTATTTCTAACATGTCATCTTACTGTGTTCAATGCATCCTTGAAAGCCAAATTTGAAATTCCTCTTGGAAAAAAATTACCTTTTTGAAAAGGAATTATGTAAATAACAAGTAACAAAAATTCTGGAATCAAAATTTTTTCCTAGCTCTGCTACTTAATAGCTGGGTGATCCTGGTTAAGTTGGAAGTGAAATAATACACATAAAATCCTTCTCCCGGTGCTAGGCACAGAGTAAGTATTCAATAAATGTTAGCTCTACTCACATAATAATAATAATAATAGCAACAATAATGAAAATAATAACAATAAAACACTCTGTGACATAATTTCAAACCATCATAAACAATAGCATTTATTTTTTATTTTATTTTTTCCTTTTAAGTTTTCAATGCTTACTATGTGCCATGCCTATTTTTCCATATATTGCTTATTTAATGTTAAAATAACCCATTACAGTAGATGTTAATGTAGTTTTCATTTTACAGATGAAGAGAGGGAGGCATGAGGATGAAGTGGCCTGACCAAGGTCTCAGAGGTTGTAATATAGAAGCCCTCTTCACTGGTCTTTACTTAGCCATCCCAGTGGATTAATCCACACTCCCTCTTCCATTGTGAAATGTTCTGACTGGTAGCCACTGCGTGCTGAATGCTCAATCTGGCAAACTAGTCTCTCTCTGCCTGCACCCTGCTGCACTGACCAGCTGTGGGACAAGCTTTCCAACAGTCAAATGGATTGTTCCCAAATCTATTAATGTGGTGTACTTGTCAGGTTAATACATAAATTATCCATTACTTAAATACTACACAAATAAAAAAATATGTGTGAAAAAAGAGAATTGTTTCTATGAAAACCAAATTCAATTCTTTTTTTGGGGGGAGGGGGAGTAGGTTTCACATCCACCATAGAGCCCCATTGTGAGGCTTGAACTCATGATCTCAGATCATGATCTGAGCTGAGATCAAGAGTTGAATGAATGCTTAACCAACTGAGCCACCCAGGCATCCCCAAACTGAATTCTTTATTAACAAATATTCGGATTATGGGTGGATGAGACAAATGTTTGGGAAAAAAAGTCAGCAAACTCTGGAATGAGTATATACTCAGACCACCTTTGAATCTCCAGCTGCTTTAAAAAATCCAACAGGGAAGTAGACATATGTCCTGTGGGAGTGTTACTGGCAAGACTAGAGTAGTTCTCATCCTAGACCCATTTTTAAACACAGGAAAAGGCCCTAGGTCCAAAAAGGATGAATTAAACTACATGCAGTACTTTATATGTGATCTTACGATTTCCTATTTTAACCAACTTTTCTTTTTTTTATTTATTTTTATTTTTTATTTATTTATGATAGTCACAGAGAAAGAGAGAGAGAGAGGCAGAGACACAGGCAGAGGGAGAAGCAGGCTCCATGCACCGGGAGCCCAACGTGGGATTCGATCCCGTGTCTCCAGGATCGCGCCCTGGGCCAAAGGCAGGCTCCAAATCGCTGCGCCACCCAGGGATCCCTTAACCAACTTTTCTAATTCATAAACCAACCGCCAGTCCTAAATGTGTCTGGTAAGAGTTCTACTGCACATCACAAGACTATAGAAAACTAGATATAACTATCAGAAGAGAAATGCTAAATTACAAAAGTAAACAACTAGACAGTTTTATGTATATTAATTTTTAAAACCTATTTAGTTAACCATAATAAAGGCAATATATAAGAATTAAAATATGCTTGGATTAAATATTTAAGTATCAAAAGAATTAAGGTGAAGAATAGACAAGAGATGACAAATGCTAAAGAGGACGTGGGGAAAAGGACCACCTTATGCACTGTTGGTGGGAATGTAAATTGATGTAGCCTCCGTGGAAAACAGTATGGAGGTTCCTCAAAAAATAAAGAATAGAACTACCCTATGATCCAGCAAACTGACTTCTGAGTATTTATCCAAAAGAAATGAAATCGCCATCTTGAAGACATATTATTCTGTCATGTCCATTGCAGCATTATTCACAATAGCTAAGGTATGGAAACAATCTAAGTGTCCCTTGACAGATGAATAAATCAAGAAAATGTACACACACACACACACACACACACACACATATCCCATATGGAATATTATTCAGCTAAAAAAAAAAAAGAAGAAGAAAATCTAGTCATTTGTGACAACATGGATAAACCTGGATGGCTAAGTGAAATAAGAGACAGAGAAAGACAAATACTGCATATAGTATCATATACCTGTGGAATCTAAAAAATTAAAAGTTGAACATATAGAAATAGAGTAGGCAAATGGTTGCCAGGGACTGAGGGTGGGTGGGAAGGAGGAATAAGAAGTGTACAAACTTTCAATTAAAAGATGAATAAGATATGAGAATCTGATGTAAGACATGATGACTATAGTTGATAGCACTATTAAAAAAATGAAATTTGCTTAGAGTAAAACTTAAATGTTCTCACCAAAAAAAGGAAGGAGGAAAGAAAGAAAGAAGCAAACAAATATGTGGGGTGTTGAGTGTGTCAATTCACTTGATGGGGGGAATCCTTTCCCAATGTACAGGCAAATCAAATCATCACACTGTACACTTTAAATATCTCACAATTTTATTATTCCTTGATATGGTCTCCTCCATCTTCAAGCCATCAATGATACATAAAATACTTCTTGTGCTCTGAATCTCTGACTTCTTCTGCTGCCATTGAAAGAAAACTCTGCTTTTTAAGAGCTCCTATGATTAGGTCAGGCCCACCTGGATAATCTCTTTCTTAAAGTCAACTATGTCATAGAACATAGCCTAAGCCCAGGAGTAAAACTTATCAAATTCAAATATTCTAAAAGGTATGGGCCCAGAAATAAAGTGTGGGAGACAGAAAATTGTGACTCCTTTGGCACATTTGGGCATTATATTGCCTACCTATGTTTGAATGTATGTGGCTCATGCTCCTGTGTTGCCTGTACTGTGTGTTCTTCACTTTGTATCGTATTACCTATATTCCAGACAAATAAAAGTATACCATGGATATTTCAGACAGGTGATTCTGGCGTTAGGAAGTAGGATGAATTGTAGGTGATGTTTCCCTGGAGGCAGGAAACTGTTGAAAGGTACTTAGTTACCACTTGGATGGGGGCTGGAATGGAGGATAGTGCCCACATTTCTGATCTCTGTTACTGGGTAGGTGGTAGAACATTTCACTGATGATAAAGAATACAGGAGAGAAATAATTTTGGGGGAGGAAAAGGAGGAGTTATTTCTAATTCCATTCTGGGCCTGCTGAGTTTGAGTTGCTTATAGCACATTGCCTTGGAGATGCCTAGAAGATACTTGGATGCATGGGTTTTAGGTTCAGAAAAAAAAATCTGATATTTACAGATTGGAGGAATAGTATAAATACAAGAAGGGTGGACACATATCATTGTAAATGTTTAGAATAAGAAGAGAAGTAGGCCTAGAGCAGAATAGTGGAGGACTTTAGAATTTAACTTAGGAACTGTAGGAGAAGGGAAACAATAAATGAAAAGAAATATAACAGAACAAAATCTCCCAGATAAACCCTAGGGAGGAAGGAATTTAAAGAGGAGGTTGTGAACTTTATCAAATGTAGTAGAGATTTTGATAATAATAATGATGATAATGATTTATAACAAATTCATTGAGTACTCAAAAAGTATAAGATATTTTGCTATCATATTAAAAGCAGATTATTATCTCATGACATTCCTGAATGATAGGCATTTATCATTCCTGTTTTCTACATATGAATAAACTAAGACCCAGGGACCCTAAGTCACTTGCATGGGTTAGAGACAGCCATAAGTCCACGTCCAAAGAAAAGTCTAATACTGAAGCCCATATTTTTTTTTAAATACAGTATTACTTCCTTAATGTTAAGTCAAATAAGAACTAAAAAGAGTGTATTTCACTGACAACTGTAAGATCACTTTTTAAGGAAGAAAGATGGTAATTTTATTTTCCTGGGGCCAACATATTTGCATGTATATGTGTGTTGGTGGTGCTTCAAATATTTGAACATTAATGTGGCTGGAACACAAATGGGAGGTAAATAATTTGAGTATGAGCTGTGTTTTCAAGCAGTTTAGCTATAAAGAGTATGTGAGAGGTAATAAAGAAAGGAGGGGCAAGATTAAGAAAAAATCACGTTTTAGTTATTATTTGTCATGGTGTATTTTTATTGTAACTTAACATATTATCCTAAGGTCCTATGTTTGGAAAGTCCTTGGGGTTTGAACTGATGCATCCCTAATGCCGACTCAGTCCTAGTATTTGTGAGGCCTTTTGTGAATCTGTTCAGCCTGTAGTTCCTCCTGCAGTAGGGGTAATAATACCTCCCCTACAGTCCTAGAAGACCTAAATAAGACCACTTAAGTAAAGTGCCAAACACAGTGCTCATAATCACTTCAGGGTGTACCAAACTATAAATAGGCAAAGAGTGGTATTATTTATTTCTGTATTCTTACAGCCCAAAACAGAACAGGTACTCAATGAATGAATGAATGATGGATGATATGTGGCAAGTATTTGCTCACTTATATATCTCTTCTTTTTATGGTGGAGGATGATGTCTTATCCTCCTCAAAATTGTTTTTTCCAAGTCCTATACTGCTGAGCACAGAATAGAAACTCTATAAAGGTTTTCTGATTGACCTAATAAAAAGCTGAGAGTAAGATTGATGTCAAACATCGAGTATAAGTCATATGTAATGGGTTTATCATTGTGTCAGGAATTAGATATGTATACTGAAAATAGATGAAATAGATACCCAGAACATAAGAATGGGTCCTCATCAGGGTGTAATAGTTTTTGGTTGATGATATGAACATGGAAACAGAGAGGGAGAGAGCTACCATTATTGATTGCTTTCCTATTGTTGGCTTTATAGGTAGAAATTTAGCTGAAAATCTATCTTTATGGTCATGAGCAAATGAGGAGCAGGCTGTGTACTTGGAAGTTCTAATTTAATCCACCCACATAAGCAGCAGCTGTGGGATGCCCTGTGCAACCTGCCCATGGCACACTTGGGGCCCAATTATTGAGCCACAGGGAATTGGACTCATCAGATCTTAGGGTCAAGTTCAATTAAACCACACACAGGAAGATATAGCTGGCTTTGCAAAGGACAGACTAGATGAAAAGCAGTAGAATATTCTATCAGACTCAATGCCACACGTATATACACTCATCTACAGTCTTGTTCATAGTGTCATCTTTGAAAACTGAAGACAATACACAAATATAACTAAAACTGTTGCTTCTGGAAAACTAAAATTTACTTTGGATTTTCATGTTTTCTATTTCATTTCATTTCACTTCATTATTTCATTTCATTTCATTTCATTTCATTTCATTTCATTTCATTTCATTTCATTTCATTTCTTATCTATAAAAGAATGTACTTCTTTCTTGATTTGCTAGTACCTACTGTTTAAATTGCCTAATAGCTGCCTAAAGGTCAAGGTAGTACCTTTTATACCTCTTGGGATTTCTGGGCTCTTCCCTTTCCTTCACTCTTACATTCAATTAGGAATCAGGTCTTTTTACTTAAATCTCTTGAAGATTTTTTACATCTGTCTCTGAGCGGTCTCTTAGTATAGTTTCAAGATAAGTTATATGCCACAATATTCCCAGTACTTGGCATTACTCCTCAGCACCCAGTAAACACCCAATACATATCTATTGTCTGTATGAAGGATCTTTTTCTCTCTAGTCTTTCTGCCACTGCCTGTCCTTATTATAGCTTATTTAGACCAGTGCAATAACCTAATTACTCTGCCTTGCTGTAGCCCATTCATCTTTCATATTGAGGCCACATTAAGGCCAGTAATGATCTTCTTCAAATACTAGCTTGATCCTCTCATCCTTAACATGATCTCTTCAATGGAATCCCATAACCTGTAGGAGAAAATCCAAAGTTTAAGGTCTCCCATGACGAGGTCCTGGGCCATTTCTGTTCATTTATGACCATTTTTCCCCCTTTTTTCCTTGCTCCCCTCTTCCATCTCATGAATTTGGGTTTCAGCCACCCTGAACAAATTGAAGGTCCAGTCTATGGCCACACTACCCTGAACACGATCAATCTCATCTGATCTCAGAAGTGAATTAAAGGTTCAGTGTTTCCAATGGTTTCCATGTTCTACATCCCTTTGGTTATTCCTCTTTATCTTCCTGGACCTCATGGCCCAAAGACTGTGCACTTACTGAAGCTTAATTCAGACTTCATTTCTTCTTTGAAGGAGATCCTCATCCTCAATCCCCAGGAAGTTATACACTCCTGTATTTCTTGTTTAATCTTCTATCGGAGCATTTTTAATATTAATTTATTCTTTACTTTTCTTTGTTTTACTTGCTTATAATGATTTTTAAAATTTGTTTACATTCTGCTTCCCCTTACTACTCCTGTGGCCATGCTCCCAGTCGGATATGTCTCAGCATTCACGGTGCCTAATACAGTACCTAAATATTTGGATATATTAAATAAAAGTATTAAATAATTGAAAAAGTTTAGCATTATTTATTGCTATGTTATGACTATTTTGTTGAGCTAAAATTGAAACTTGCAGTCAGGAATCATGCCTTATATTATTTGAGAATTCTCAGACATAGCATTATTTTTGCACAGAGTATGTGCTTAATATTGTTTATCATTGATGATGTTAATTTTCTATAAACTCTGGAAAATATGACATGCATATTTTCCCAAAAGGCACAGATAAACTCAGGATGAGAATCAGCAGTCTTGTGACCAACAGTTTTAGCATAGTATTAGTACCTAGTAGAATAGCTATCTCATTAATATTTGTGAAGTCATTAAACACCATGGGATGATCCCACATAATAATGAATGGGTATTTTCTATGATTTGGAATTTCATTGGCTCTCACTACTGGTTTTCTCCAGTGCCAATGACAACAGTTCACAGATAAAAGTTTCTGTTGACAGTCTAACAGAGAAACACTTGGCTAAAAGTAAACACCTAGATGTTTGAGTTAATCAGATTAAATACGACCATATATTCCTTGCAATTTCTCCCATAAAGAGATAGAATCTGTTATCCCAACCCTTAAACATCTGGACTGGTCTTATTAGTGACACGCTTTGAGCAATGGAATGAGGTGGCATGAGTATGGTGTGAGTTCAGGAACCAAGGCTTCCATAGCTTGCATTTTGCCCCATTGAAAAACTGCCCAGGACCACCACATGGAGAATTAGGGAATAAATGGTCACATGGAGAGAGAGAGGCCCAACCCACACAGCAATCCCAGCTGAGCTCAACTCCAGCTGACCCATCTGCTGATGGCAACCAAATGTATCAGCCTACGTGACACCAGGAGAGGAATCACCTAGTCAACCTACAGAACAGCGAGGAATAATATAGCAGAGTTGCTTTAAGCCACTAAGTGTTAGGGCAGTTTGTTATGCAGCAAGAGATGACTGGTAGAGGTATGAAAACAAATGGCAGCTTCTGGAGTCCTTTTCCTAACAGGTAAAGTGGAGGTATAAACAACCACGGTGTCTTTTTTAGTGGCTACAGAGATCCTGAATAGAGTAAGGTTATGCAGTAAGGTTATGAAAGCATTTCCAGCTCATTATGACAAATGACAGAAATAGAAAAGGCTTGAACAAGCACATGTTCACACACATTGATTCGGTAAATCTTCAATTCCTGGCAAACAAGGATGAAACAGAAGAGCAATTAAGCCAATGTGAGAATTACCTGTTATAATGCTTCAATATTAAAACAGTGAAACTTTGCTCAAAAATGTTTTAAAGCTAGCAAAAAGAGCCTAGAATTTTGAAAAAGAAGTGCTGTGAGATAAAAATCCATTAATATTCAATGATCTCCCCTTAGCTTCTCCAAATGTGGAGAAGTCAGTAATGGGGTCAGTTCTTTACTTGAACCAGAATTCTGGTTCATTCAAAAGCCAAAAAGAAATAAACAAACAAAAAAGACTAAAAAACTTAAAGCTAAAGAGCATTTTAACTATGATTAACTGGAAAATTCTTAGAAAAATCTATTTGCCACATTTTCCTCATATATAACACATGCACAAATAAGGTTTAAAAACTCTTCTAGTTCTGTATTAAGCATTGTGCTTCTCTAATTACTTAGAATTAATCATAAAATGCTTTCACAAAGCACAGCCAATTTTTTTTATAAATTTATTTTTTATTGGTGTTCAATTTGCCAACATACAGAATAACCCCCAGTGCTCATCCCACCAAGTGTCCACCTCAGTGCCCGTCACCCAGTCACCCCCACCCCCCGCCCACCTTCCCTTCCACCACCCCTAGTTTGTTTCCCAGAGTTAGGAGTCTCTCATGTTCTGTCACCCTCACTGATATTTCCCACTCATTTTTTCTCCTTTCTCCTTTATTCCCTTTCACTATTTTTTATATTCCCCAAATGAATGAGACCATATAATGTTTGTCCTTCTCTGATTGACTTATTTCACTCAGTATAATACCCTCCAGTTCCATCCACGTCGAAGCAAATGGTGGGTATTTGTCGTAGCACAGCCAATTTTGCAGACATATTGGAATCAATGTTTACACTTGACATAGGTCCAGGCGCCAACAACCTACAAAGCTTTAGAACACTCACTCCTGATTTCACACAGCATCATGACCTTGAGTATTATCTTTTTATACAGGTAAAGAAAAAAATGGAACTCGGAGAGTTAATTATTTGTGTAAATTTGAAGGTAATTTAACAGGTTAAAAATAGGATTAGCATTCAGACATTTTCTTCTTAATCCCCAAGAAATGAATAATAATAATAATAATAATATTAATAATAATACAATGTTTACAGCCCTTATGTTCCAGGGACTGCTACACTGTTTCTGTATATGCTAACAAACTCTTCATACAATAATCCTATGAGGTAACACCTTAAATATCCCCATTTTACAGATAATAAAGCTGAAACAGAGAGAAACTAATTTGCACATGATTACACAGCTGGTGATGATAGAACTTGGATTTAAACACTTATAATTCATCTTAGAATATATGCTCTTAACCATTGTGCTATTATTTTTCTCCTCAAAAATGGATGATATTTATTTTAAAATTATAATGACAATAATTTTAGAATTTTTCTGGGCCCACAAATCTACTTTATGCATTTTAGTAGCTCCAACAGTTTCACATTAGTTGAACAGGGACTGACCCTGTACAGACAATAATTATATATATCCAAAGGGAAAAAAAGAGGGTTGGAGTAGATGCTTTTTCAAGAGCATAATGAAAAGGGGGGGGGTATTGATATCATGATGCTGTTATGTTCATACGAATCTCAAGTTGAATTCCAGGGATCCCAAAAGACCAAATGAAATAGCTAAAGATGTATTTATTGATTGCAAAGGAACAATTACTAAGACACTAACACTATAGCTACCCACCTTTGTAACTGAATTGGTTTTGTCTCTTAGAAATGTCTTGAAAAAACACTTGTAAAATAATCAATGTGATTCATCATATCAGCAAGAGAAAAACCAAGAACCATATGATCCTCTCATTAGATGCAGAGAAAGCATTTGACAAAATACAGCATCCATTCCTGATCAAAACTCTTCAGAGTGTAGGGATAGAGGGAACGTTCCTCAACATCTTAAAAGCCATCTACGAAAAGCCCACAGCAAATATCATTCTCAATGGGGAAGCACTGGGAGCCTTTCCCCTAAGATCAGGAACAAGACAGGGATGTCCACTCTCACCACTGCTATTTTACATAGTACTGGAAATCCTAGCCTCAGCAATCAGACAACAAAAAGACATTAAAGGCATTCAAATTGGTAAAGAAGAAGTCAAACTCTCCCTCTTTGCCGATGACATGATACTCTACATAGAAAACCCAAAAGCCTCCACCCCAAGATTGCTAGAACTCATACAGCAATTCGGTAGCGTGGCAGGATACAAAATCAATGCCCAGAAGTCAGTGGCATTTCTATACACTAACAATGAGACTGAAGAAAGAGAAATTAAGGAGTCAATCCCATTTACAATTGCACCCAAAAGCATAAGATACCTAGGAATAAACCTAACCAAGGAGGTAAAGGATCTATACCCTCAAAACTATAGAACACTTCTGAAAGAAATTGAGGAAGACACAAAGAGATGGAAAAATATTCCATGCTCATGGATTGGCAGAATTAATATTGTGAAAATGTCAATGTTACCCAGGGCAATATACACGTTTAATGCAATCCCTATCAAAATACCATGGACTTTCTTCAGAGAGTTAGAACAAATTATTTTAAGATTTGTGTGGAATCAGAAAAGACCTCAAATAGCCAGGGGAATTTTAAAAAAGAAAGCCATATCTGAGGGCATCACAATGCCAGAATTCAGGTTGTACTACAAAGCTGTGGTCATCAAGACAGTGTGGTACTGGCACAAAAACAGACACATAGATCAATGGAACAGAATAGAGAACCCAGAAGTGGACCCTGAACTTTATGGTCAACTAATATTTGATAAAGGAGGAAAGACTATCCATTGGAAGAAAGACAGTCTCTTCAATAAATGGTGCTGGGAAAATTGGACATCCACATGCAGAAGAATGAAACTAGACCACTCTCTTTCACCATACACAAAGATAAACTCAAAATGGATGAAAGATCTAAATGTGAGACAAGATTCCATCAAAATCCTAGAGGAGAACACAGGCAACACCTTTTTGAACTCAGCCACAGTAACTTCTTGCAAGATACATCCATGAAGGCAAAAGAAACAAAAGCAAAAATGAACTATTGGGACTTCATCAAGATAAGAAGCTTTTGCACAGCAAAGGATACAGTCAACGAAACTAAAAGACAACCTACAGAATGGGAGAAGATATTTGCAAATGACGTATCAGAAAAAGGGCTAGTTTCCAAGATCTATAAATAACTTATTAAACTCAACACCAAAGAAACAAACAATCCAATAATGAAATGGGCAAAAGACATGAACAGAAATCTCACAGAGGAAGACATAGACATGGCCAACACGCACATGAGAAAATGCTCTGAATCACTTGCCATCAGTGAAATACAAATCAAAACCACAATGAGATACCACCTCACACCAGTGAGAATGGGGAAAATTAACAAGGCAGGAAACCACAAATGTTGGAGAGGATGTGGAGAAAGGAGAACCCTCTTACACTGTTGGTGGGAATGTGAACTGGTGCAGCTACTCTGGAAAACTGTGTGGAGGTTCCTCAAAAAGTTAAAAATAGACCTGCCCTATGACCCAGCAATTGCACTGTTGGGGATTTACCCCAAAGATATAGATGCAATGAAACGCCGGGACACCTGCACCCCGATGTTTATAGCAGCAATGGCCACAATAGCCAAACTGTGAAAGAAGCCTCGGTGTCCATCGAAAGATGAGTGGATAAAGAAGATGTGGTTTATGTATACAATGGAATATTCCTCAGCCATTAGAAACGACAAATACCCACCATTTGCTTCAACGTGGATGGAACTGGAGGGTATTATGCTGAGTGAAATGAGTCAATCGGAGAAGGACAAACATTATATGTTCTCATTCATTTGGGGAATAGTGAAAGGGAATATAAGGGAAGGGAGAAGAAATGTGTGGAAAATATCAGAAAAGGAGACAGAACATAAAGACTCCTATCTCTGGGAAACGAACTAGGGGTGGTGGAAGGGGAGGAGGGCGGGGGGTGGGGGTGAATGGGTGACGGGCACTGAGGGGGGCACTTGACGGGATGAGCACTAGGTGTTATTCTGTATGTTGGTAAATTGAACACCAATAAAAAATAAATTTATTAAAAAAAAGAAATGTCTTGAAAAGATTTGTCTCAAGAGAGAGATGAAAAATAGTCATGTTGTGCCATGCATGAACCTATTTTTTCACTCAGCAGACAAAATATGTATATCTGTTATTGATTTTCTTATCTGGTTTTCCATAAGTTTTAAAAAGAGAATTCACGGGATCCCTGGGTGGCACAGCGGTTTGGCGCCTGCCTTTGGCCCAGGGTGCGATCCTGGAGACCCTGGATCGAATCCCACATGGGGCTCCCGGTGCATGGAGCCTGCTTCTCCCTCTGCCTGTGTCTCTGCCTCTCTCTCTCTCTGTGACTATCATAAATAAATAAAAATTTTAAAAAAAGAGAATTCACAAGAGAAGAAATGATTTTAAAATATGTTTGCCTTATGATCACTCTACATCACTTGATAGGTGAAGTGATAATATGAAATTTCATTTTACTGGGATTCCTAGAATTTTGAGGGTCAAGAGCTCTTTTGAGCACCTATTGAAAACCAGTCACCAAAATGCACGTTCATAAAATCTTTTCCAGTTTCTTTCAAGGGGTCAATGAACCCTTGAAAATCTGTTTACAAATCTCCAGATTTAATAGATCATTTTATCCTCATATTGCTGAATTTATCAAATAGGGCTGATAAGATTTACAAATAATAAAAACACTATAGAGTCATGCCAACTGTGACAATATCACAGCAACAACACTAGTAACTGTGACAATATCACAGCAACAACACTAGTAAAACAGTGTTTATTAGATACTTAATATGCCTGGTGATCATATGATACATGTAGTAATATTGCCATCTTTTTAAATATCAGAAAACTGAGACATGGAAGGATTAACTTCCTCCAAGTGATCAAGGATTAGTTCAGGAAGGGCTACTCATTCAGCGAGCAAGGGTTTGAAACTGGGGAGTTTGATTCCACAGATCTCTACCAAGGCAATTAGCATATTGTAAGTGCTCAATAAACATTAGCTATGGTTACTATTGGTATGATTATTTAGAGGTAAAGGTAGAAGGGATAGAAAAATACAGAACACATAGGCAAAAATATTTTTTTTCTGAATAACTGAAAAGACTTTTTTAATTTAATAATTGTCTTTTTTTCCTCTAGGTTCTAATAGTTAGATAATGGATCTTGTCAACCATTATATGTCTTCACCTTCAGCTGGGGACACATAACTTTTATTGTGGTCCATTATCTGGCCATTAGAGGCCGCAAGCGTGTCCCCTGACCTTGTACCTCACATTATGCTCAGGAAAAGGGGTTGAAAATGTGGAGGCAGCAGCTTTTCTAGCTTCAGACGTAAAAGGAGCTATAGAGCCTCCTATATTGAGACCATCCATTTTCTCACTGCTGTACAGTCCATCATGCAAGGCCTGTGGATAAGAAGTGGTCTGTTTCCTGATCCAACTTCCCAGCCTTTCCTTCTTGCTCTCTCACTTCATGAAGGTAAATCCAGTGACAGCCAAACTACTCAGAATACTCAGATATTCTTTTTAACAGAGGAGAACTGAAACTGCTCACAAGCTTTCATATATGTGTTTGCTTAGTGGTTTTATCTTCTTATCACAGAAGCCAGTGATCCCCAAACTCAAAGCATTCATGTAATTTTGTGGCAGTCCCTTCATGGACTTCTGTGGCATATTTTTGTTTCCAAAGTGAAAGTGAACCATAAATAATTTTGATTAGAGATTTTGTTGGTAAATTTCATAAACTTGAAATAATTACAAGACTGTGGTATGCTATGGCAGAGAAGTGGAGACTGTTAAAGAGAACCCTCCAGCCCCTCTGCAGTATTGGTATGCACTAATCTCATCGCTTGTCTTTCAGTGTATCCACTCATGGCAAAGTTATAAAGAGATTTAAATATCTATTTATATTTTCTATCTTTGCTTGCCTTCTTCTTCTTCTTTTTTTTTTTTTATTAGAATAGGTGTCTCAGGGCACTTGGGTGGCTCAGTGGTTGAGCATCTGCCTTTGGCTCAGGTTGTGATCCCGAAGTCCTGAGATCAAATCTGGTATCAGGCTTCCCACAGGGAACCTGCTTCTCCCTCTGCCTACGTCTCTGCCTCTCTCTCTCTTTTTTTTTTAAGATTTTATTTATTTATTCATGAGACACACACACACACACACACACACACAGAGGCAGAGACACAGGCAGAGGGAGAAGCAGGCTCCATGCAGGGAGCCTGTCGTGGGACTCCATCCTGGGTCTCCAGGATCAGGCCCTGGGCTGAAGGCGGCGCTAAACCGCTGAGCCACCCGGGATGCATTTTTTTTTTTTTTAAGATTTTATTTATTTATAGTCTCTGCCTCTCTGTGTTTCTCATGAATAAATAAATAATATTTTTTTTAAAAAAGAATAGATGTTTCAGGGAGACTAAGACTTTGTATATCAGTATGTGATATAGAAATTTTTCCCAAATGATGAGTATTTTGGAAATCCTAAAGTAATGAACCTTTTCCCCTCTTTCCCAATTTTCTGCTTATCTACTCTTCTCCTCCAGTCCCTCCCTTCCATACACACAGAGTTCTAACTCTGCCTGAAAGTTGACAGAGATTAATATGATTTTTTTTTTTTTAATTTATGATAGTCACACAGAGAGAGAGAGAGAGAGGCAGAGACACAGGCAGAGGGAGAAGCAGGCTCCATGCACCGCGAGCCCGATGTGGGATTCGATCCCGGGTCTCCAGGATCGCGCCCTGGGCCAAAGGCAGGCGCTAAACCGCTCCGCCACCCAGGGATCCCTGATTTTTGTTTTATATCAAACTCACATACTTTGATAACAGAAACATCAGCAGATAGCTGTGTTAAGGTTATTACCTTTGGGACTTTGACAGTTTAAAGAGACCATACTGAGTTGGTAGAGCCAATGGCATGTTCTTGTGAATCACAGTTACAAACACTAACCATTAAAGGTCACTGGAAGTCCTGCCTTATAAGTAGTTACATGTTATGATTGAGAAATCACTATGTTTACTTTCTGGACTCAAGAGCTTGTCTTTCAAACCAAGTTTGCAAGGCAATGGCTGAAAGTACATCTCAAAACAGGACAGCTTTCTGTTCCCCTGACCAAGATAAAAGGAATGCTGAGAAGGTAATCTTCTGATGAAGAGAAAATTAAGGGTCTTTACTAATAGACCAGGTATGAGAAAAGAGAAAAGAAAGAAAAAGAGAAAAGCCAAGGATGATTCTAATATTTTTGACCTGAGCAACTGGAAGAATGGAATTCCATTTACTGAGGTGGATAAAATAGGGCAGGGGGTGTGAGGATCTCACTTTTGGACATGTTAAGATTTTGAGAGAGTTACTGGCTATCCCAGAGGTGATGCCAAGTAAGAAGCTTCATATACAAGTTTGGAGTTCAGGAAAGAGATATTAATTTAAGAGATATTAATATTTGAAGGATATTTAAAGAGAATGAGTAAATGAGATCACCGAGAGAATGAGTATAGATGAAAAAGAGAAGAGGTCTGAAGATGAAACCCCTCAGCACTCCAACTTTGAAAAGCTGAAGATAGAGAGACTCAGAAGGTTCCCAGAGAAGACTGTGGTTTGGAATGAAAATGGAGAAGCTTAAATATCCTTGGTTCCCCTCAGAACTGAATTGCTAATTCCTCTAGGAAGCCTTTCACATTCCTCCAAGCATGGGTTCTTTAGCAAACCAGGGCTATATATCACTGGGTATATATCCGAAACAATTGAAGGCAAGGTCTTGAGATATTTGCACACCCATGTTCACATTAGCCAAAAGGTGGAATGTCCAAATGCTATCAATTAGTAAGTGATTAAGCAAAAGGTGGTATATACAGGCAATGGGATGTTATTGGGCTTTAAATAGGAGGGAAAAACACCAGAGATCAACATGGAGGACATTATGTTAAGTGAAGTAAGCCACTCACAAAAAGTCTAAGATTCCACTTATATGCAGTATCTAAAATAGTCAAATATGTAGAAATAGAAAGTAGAATGGTGGTTACCAGGGTCTAGGGAAGGAAGAAAAGGGAAGTTTTTTAATGGGCAGAGACTTCTAATTTGCAGGATGAAAAGACTCTGGATATCTGTTTCACAGTATGAATGTGATATACTTTACACCACTGAATTGTACACGTAAAAGTGTTTAAGATGGAAAATTTATGTTACATGGGTTTTTTAACAACATGTAAGAGAAATCACAAAACCTAGCTCACATTCAAGGTTCTACCTTCTGAAAGGAGTGTAAAGAATTTGTAGACATGTTTTCAAGCCAGCAAAACATGTTGGGTTTTTTGTTTTTTGTTTTGTTTTCAAGCATACTCTCAGAAATATGTGCTAACCCTCCTTAAAACTAGACAGAAAAAAATTGTTTAAAATAAATTTTCTAGCTTAAAAAACCCAAACAATTACTTTAAGGAATAGCTTTTTATAGTTAACAAAAGTAAAATTTAAGTGTTAATAAATTTTTAAATGCTTTCATTGAAATTAAAAAGAGACTTAATACAGATCTGCTTTTTTAACCCAATAGATGTATCTTTAAATTAATGCATCTTTTGTGCCAGTACCACACTGTCTTGATGACCACAGCTTTGTAGTACAACCTGAATTCTGGCATTGTGATGCCCCCAGATATGGTTTTCTTTTTTAAAATTCCCCTGGCTATTCGGGGTCTTTTCTGATTCCACACAAATCTTAAAATAATTTGTTCTAACTCTCTGAAGAAAGTCCATGGTATTTTGATAGGGATTGCATTAAACGTGTATATTGCCCTGGGTAACATTGACATTTTCACAATATTAATTCTGCCAATCCATGAGCATGGAATATTTTTCCATCTCTTTGTGTCTTCCTCAATTTCTTTCAGAAGTGTTCTATAGTTTTGAGGGTATAGATCCTTTACATCTTTGGTTAGGTTTATTCCTAGGTATCTTATGCTTTTGGGTGCTATTGTAAATGGGATTGACTCCTTAATTTCTCTTTCTTCAGTCTCATTGCTAGTGTATAGAAATGCCACTGACTTCTGGGCATTGATTTTGTATCCTGCCACGCTACCGAATTGCTGTATGAGTTCTAGCAATCTTGGGGTGGAGACTTTTGGGTTTTCTATGTAGAGTATCATGTCATCGGTGAACAGAATAGAGAATCCAGAAGTGGACCCTGAACTTTATGGGCAACTAATATTCGATAAAGGAGGAAAGACTATCCATTGGAAGAAAGACAGTCTCTTCAATAAATGGTGCTGGGAAAATTGGACATCCACGTGCAGAAGAATGAAACTAGACCACTCTCTTTCACCATACACAAAGATAAACTCAAAATGGATGAAAGATCTAAATGTGAGACAAGATTCCATCAAAATCCTAGAGAAGAACACAGGCAACACCCTTTTTGAACTCGGCCATAGTAACTTCTTGCAAGATACATCCACGAAGGCAAAAGAAACAAAAGCAAAAATGAACTATTGGGACTTCATCAAGATAAGAAGCTTTTGCACAGCAAAGGATACAGTCAACAAAACTCAAAGACAACCTACAGAATGGGAGAAGATATTTGCAAATGACATATCAGATAAAGGGCTAGTTTCCAAGATCTATAAAGAACTTATTAAACTCAACACCAAAGAAACAAACAATCCAATCATGAAATGGGCAAAAGACATGAACAGAAATCTCACAGAGGAAGACATAGACATGGCCAACATGCATATGAGAAAATGCTCTGAATCACTTGCCATCAGGGAAATACAAATCAAAACCACAATGAGATACCACCTCACACCAGTGAGAATGGGGAAAATTAACAAGGCAGGAAACAACAAATGTTGGAGAGGATGCGGAGAAAAGGGAACCCTCTTACACTGTTGGTGGGAATGTGAACTGGTGCAGCCACTCTGGAAAACTGTGTGGAGGTTCCTCAAACAGTTAAAAATATACCTGCCCTACGACCCAGCAATTGCACTGTTGGGGATTTACCCCAAAGATACAAATGCAATGAAACGCCGGGACACCTGCACCCCGATGTTTCTAGCAGCAATGGCCACGATAGCCAAACTGTGGAAGGAGCCTCGGTGTCCAACGAAAGATGAATGGATAAAGAAGATGTGGTTTATGTATACAATGGAATATTACTCAGCTATTAGAAATGACAAATACCCACCATTTGCTTCAACGTGGATGGAACTGGAGGGTATTATGCTGAGTGAAGTAAGTCAGTCGGAGAAGGACAAACATTATATGTTCTCATTCATTTGGGGAATATAAATAATAGTGAAAGGGAATATAAGGGAAGGGAGAAGAAATGTGTGGGAAATATCAGAAAGGGAGACAGAACGTAAAGACTGCTAACTCTGGGAAACGAACTAGGGATGGTAGAAGGGGAGGAGGGCGGGGGATGGGAGTGAATGGGTGACGGGCACTGGGGGTTATTCTGTATGTTTGTAAATTGAACACCAATAAAAAATAAATTTAAAAAAAATTAATGCATCTTATTTAAGGCGTTAAGTACAATTACTTTAGATATTTCAGGAAATCACATCCACATATTTGAATTGGATTTGTCAAAAATAAGGTAAAGGAGTTGCTGAAAACAGAAGTAAAATCAGATTACTATGGAGTGGGGAAGAGAGGAGGAACAGCAGTGGCAGAAGCCATTGTAATGAGCATCCTGGAGGCTGGCTTTTGGGGAAGGTGTTGGGGAATGTGTATGTAAAACAGGGGACCCCCTTAGTGTCATGAAAGACATGAAATCCGGATATGAAGCAGATAAGGTGGTAGGTTAAGCATGGAGATGGGGTTTTGGTCTGAAGGCACAGGCAATGTTTAGGCTAACCACGTTGGTCTTGTTTCAGTTGACTTTTTTTTATTAAAGATTTATTTATTTATTTATTTATTTATTTATTTATTTATTTATGATAGACACAGAGAGAGAGAGAGAGAGGCAGAGACACAGGAGGAGGGAGAAGTAGGCTCCATGCAGGGAGCCAGACATGGGACTCGATCCCGGGACCCCAGGATCGCGCCCCAGGCCAAAGCAGGCACTAAACCGCTGAGCCACCCAGGGATCCCCTCAGTTGACTTCTTTTTTTGTTTTTAAGATTTATTTATTTATTATTTATTTATTTATTTATTCATTCATGAATGAATGAGAGACAGAGAGAGAGAGAGAGAGAGAGAGAGAGAGAGGCAGAGACATAGGCAGAGGGAGAAGCAGGCTCCATTCAGGGAGCTCAATGTGGGACTCAATCCTAGGACTCCAAGATCATGCCCTGAGCCAAAGGCAGATGTTTAACCATTGAGCCACCCAGGCCTCTTGACTGACTTCTTTTTTTTAAAAAAAGATTTTATTTATTTATTTGAGAGAGAGAGCACACAGGGTTGAGAGGGTTAGAGAGAGAGAGAGAGAGAGGTCATGTAGGGGTGGAGGAGTTAGAGAGAGAGAGAGAAAGAGAGAGAGAGAGAGAGAGAGTGTTCACATAGGAGTGGGGAAGGGCAGATGGGGAAGGAGAAGGGGAGAAGCAGACTCCCCACTGAGCTCAAAGCATAATACAAGGATGGACCTCAGGACCCTGAGATCATGATCTGAGCCCAAACCAGGAGTTGGATGCTCAATGGACTGAGCCACCCAGGTGCCCCTCAGTTAGGACTGACTTCTTATCACATTCCCCCATGACCAGTTAAGCTCTGACTCTTCCATTTATTCAGTCAGCAAATTTCTTTTTTTTTAAATTTTATTTATTCATGAGAGAGACAGAGAGAGAGGCAGAGACATAGGCAGAGGGAGAAGCAGCCTCCCTGTGGGAAGCCTGATGCAGGACTCGATCCTAGGACCCTGGGATCATGAGCTAAGCCAAAGGCAGATGGTCAACCACTGAGCCACCCAGGTCTCCCAGCAAATTTCTTTTTGAACATTTAGTTTGTACTAGACATTATATTACACCCTGCAGATACAATGATAAGCCAAATTAACTCAATCTCTCAAGTAGCTTACAGTTTTGTGGAAGGGGCAGAAACATTATTCTGGGTTAGTGCTATGAGAAATTAGATACAGGGTATTATGTAGTACATAGTTAGCAAATTTAACTTCTTTATCAGGGTTCAAAAAGATATTGCGTATGAGTAAGTTAAGGGAGGACTTAACATAACATGTCTATTATCAAAAGCTAGGGAAAGGATTTTGATATGAGGTAACCAGGAGAGGTAGCCACTGAAAAGTGAATACAACCTTGAGCTCTACTAATAAGAGTGTAGAATTAGACTGAAAGAGGGAAGAAGCACACTTTATCCCATCCTCATATCAAGTTATTTCCCATCATTTCTGTTTTACCTGTACTTCACCTTCAGAGAAATGTGGCCTAACTGCAACATATGTATGGAATGAGTGGCCAAGCCATATTAAGAAGAATTAATATTTAATCTGTAGAAGAGATATAATGAACATGTAATTGCTTCAGTACTCTAAATTAGAGAGTTTATTTGGAAGAGGATCAAATTTATTTCACGTTGTTTCAAAAGTTTTAAGCAAGACCCACAGTATATGATTATAGGAAGACCTATTTAGGCTCACATATGAAGAGCTTTGTAATAATGAAAGCACTTCAGTGAACTCCTTATCCCTGGACTTGTTACTGCAAGTGCAAGATGAGCCCCTGCCAGGGATACTTGAGTGAGGCCAGACCAAGACACCACCAAGATTCCTTCCATCTCTAAGAGCTTATGTGAAGTTTTTGATGGTGCCCAACTCATGATAAAGCTCTTTGCAGACTTGAAGGCAGATAGATTTAGGTGAGATTAGCTAGCGCCACACTGATAAATTATCCCCAATCACTGTACCTAGTCCTTTTGGACTTTAATTTAATTTTGGACCTTTAATTTAAGGAAATACCAGCTTGCATTACACTAAACCACTTGCCTGGAAAGGTAACTGTAGGTTATTATTAATTTCAAAAGACTTTGCCTCCTTTTTCTGAGATATAAATTTTTCTATGTTCTCTCTGTTTATGAAATATGCTAAGTTCAACTCATTGGTATTTGCATGCAAATAAAGTGAAAGTAAGAATAAATGTAGCACTTTTTCTTTGAAATGATCCTTTCACATTTGTGAAATTATTTTTTAAAATAAATTGCTGTTATTTGAGAGTTGAAGTTAGTAGACAAGAGCTTAATATTTTTAAAAGGAAAATTTCAATATTTATTATTTTCAGAGACTTTTAGCCTGGAAGAACATGGAAATCCACAGAGCATCCCATGATCTGATGAGTAAAGTAAAGTTTTCTGGTTGGAACTAATGGTGTTGAGAAATAGTAAGCTGATTTACAACTCCGTTTCTGATTTAGAAAAAGCCCAAGAGCCAATACTACACCAATGCTTCCTGTTTTAGAATATAGGATTTATCCTGGGATCATCTTTAGAGCATACACAATTCTATCTCTAGTTCTATTGCAATCCATCAGTCTCCCCTCCTCTTTCTGTTTCCATAGTATTTCTAGAATTATCCTCTTGATTTATTAGCATTTCTTTGCTCCAGCCCATGAAACTGTTGTCTTTTTTCCTAGTTTAGTGGCATCTTTGCTCTTGGAATTCTGTCCCATGGGTGGACCCTGGGTATTACATAATATCACAAGGACTCTTTTTCTTCCACTTGTTTTAGCCTAGTAGAAACAGGTGTATTAATTCAGTTGACAGCTATTTATTATATTTTAGATATAATCACATGCATTTCCTCCAAAGCTGCAGGAAATTCTATACAAATCTTCACTAAGTGTCCAATTTTACTGTCTTATTGTCATTCTGATAATGTGCAGAATCAGCCAGCATTTTCTGGATCTTTGAGGATGAAGTGTATTCCTACTGGTCATGCTTTCTGTGAGCTGGTGTCTGAGGAGAGAGGATGGACCATGTTGGCAAAGGACAAACAGTGGTGAGTTTACATTCTCTGGGTGTAAGGCAAGAAAGGATTTCCATGCAGGACTTTGACTTCTCTGTTTGCACTCTGAGTCTAGAGCCCAGCCAAAGCATCTCAGCTAGTAATCAACAACAAAGAGAACACAACACCAATTCTCATACCCTGAAGTCAGAGTTTGCAAGCTTGCTCATCAGGGCTAACCAACTTATTCTCTCTCTCTCTCTTTTTTTTTATGTTCCCAGGCTCTGGACAATTTTCAGTTCTTCTTCTTTTTTTCTTAAGATTTTAATTATTTATTCATGAGAGAGAAAGAAAGAGAGAGAGAGGTAGAGGCAGAGGGAGAAGCAGGCTCCCTGATGAGCAGGGAGCCCCATGCGGGACTCGATCTGAGGACGCCGGGATCACGACCTGACCCAAAGGCAGACTTAACCAACTGAGCCACCGAGGCACCCCCAATTTTCAGTTCTTCTGCAGAAATAATGCTCCTTACATATTCTTTGATTTAAAAATGGTGCTTAGGCAATGCTTTAGAATGTGGTGCTAAAGGAAAAGGGAGAATGTACTTTCTTAGGATGGTACGTTCCCTAAAGCCTTAGTATGAGTCCCATCACCTAGATTATTCTGGGGAATGTTATGTCCTGAGACCTTGTCTTTTTCCAAATGCCTTCTGTATCAAGAGTAGGATGACACTGAGATGGGTGACTAGCATCCCAGAGGTTCTTACACACCATCTGGGCAATGGCCAGCTGGTTTTCATGGCAGGGTGGTTGGATGCATACTTCAGCCTGCAGAAAAGACAATTTTTCAAAGTCCCTTTGAATGAATCAGGTTCAAGTTTCAAGACTGCATAGGCCAATACCTCAGGATATTCACACTAGGCAAGCAGAAGACTGAAAGACATTCGGAGACTAAGCAGGCCAAGGTATATTCCAAGAGCTTTGCACAAAATGAGATAGCTGTGTGCTGCATCTTAAGTAGGTAGAGTCCAGGAAGATGGATATTTTTCAAAAAACAGCATTAGAAGAGTGGTGACCTCTAGTCTAAGAGAGGCAGTCTGAAAGATAGTGGAAAAGCAACTCAACCAGGAGGCAGAAAACAAAGGAAACTTACAAGTCTGTGATCTTGGACAAGTCACAACAAAAATGGAACATAATCCCCTCCTTTCTTTGCTCAGGCAGTTATTATGAGGATCTGAAGAAACAACTCAAGAGTAATGATAAATCATGCTATAGATCTCAGTTAGCCCAGGGTTTGGTCTTTACTGCTCTTGCATTCAAAAACCACTGTAAATCTTACTGTGCCCAACACCTATGTGTGATGTACTATGGAGAAAGCTTCCTTTTCTGTATATAGCCTATAAAGCAGTCCTAAAGCTTTAGATTTAGATAGTGGTCAGAGGCTAGTCAGAGGCCTACAGATGCAGTGAATCAAGAGCAGTGCTACTAGAATTTTCTCACACTTCTTTGGTGCCCATAGAATACTTTCTTCAACTATTTTCATTCACCTGTTTGGTCTATGACTCTCTCCCCCACCAACCACAGTATGTTTTTTCTTTATCTAATAACATTGGCTCTGAATCTTAATGAGACATTAAACTATCTTCACATTTTCCCAACCAAAAGTTTTGGAACAATGAATTCACTTTTTGAAAGGTTGACATAAATTTTCTGTGGTTAATTTATGTAATGAGCAATATGTCAGTAGCAAGGCAAGGAGCAAGAACTTTAGTTCTGGCACTAAGATGTCACTCTACTAACACTAAACTAGTTCAATAAATCAGAGCTATTTCAGAATGGACAGCTCAGCAAGTTTAGAGATACATCTAGAACAGTGGTATAAATTTGGATTTGCACACTTCATTATAATACCGCCATTTTTCATTCAAAAACCACTGTGAACTTTCTATGTCCAAGGTATCATGCTAGGTACTGTAGAAAAAATAAAGATAAAAAACTCAAATTCCTCATCACCTATGCTTATCAGTGTGTATTAATGTTAACAGCCGGCTCTTAGAGCCACTTTATTTTCTTTTTTTTATATTTTATTTATTTATTAATGAGAGAGAAAGAGAGAGAGAGAGAGAGAGAGAGAGAGAGAAATGCAGAGACACAGGTAGATGGAGAAGCAGACTCCATGCAGGGAGCCTGATGTGGGACCCAGTCCCAGGACTCCAGGATCATGCCCTGGGCCAAAGGTGGGCGCTAAACAGCTGAGCCACCCAGGGATCCCCAGCCACTTTGTTTTCTAATCTTTGTCCAGAACATTCTGATAATTACCATATTCAGAACTTTTTAAAAAATACTAGAGTGTTACATTAATGAAAGAAAATACAGGAATCATATGATCCTCTCAATAGATGCTGAGAAAGCATTTGACAAAATACAGCATCCTTTCCTGATTAAACCTCTTCCAAGTATAGGGATAGAGGAAACATATCTCAATATCATAAAAGCCATCCATAAAAGACCCACAGCAAATATCATTCTCAATGAGAAAAAACTGAGAGTTTTTCCCCTGAGGTCAGGAACGTGACAGGGATGCCCACTCTCCACTGTTGTTCAGTATAATACTGGAAGTCCTAGTCTCCGCAACCAGACAACAAAAAGAAATAAAAGGCATTCAAGTTGGCAAAGAAGTCAAATTCTCACTTTCCACAGATAACATGATACTGTATACAGAAAACCCAAAAGACTCCACCCCAAAATTGCTGGAACTCATACATCAATTTAACAATGTGGCAGGACACAAAATGAATGCACAGAAATCAGCTGCATTTCTCTATACTAACAATGAGACTAAAGAAAGAGAAATTAAGGAATGAATCCTATTCGTAATTGCACCCAAAACCATAGGAAAAAATCTAACCAAAAAAGTAAAGGGTCTAACTCTGAAAACTACAGAACACTTATGAAAGAAATTAAGGAAGACAAAAAGGGATGGAAAAATATTCCATGCTAATGGACTGGAAGAATAAATATTGTGAAAATGCCTATGCTACCCAGAGCAATTTACAAATTCAATAAAATCCCTATCAATATACCATGGACTTTCTTCAGAGTTGGAACAAATAATCCTAAGATTTGTATGGAACCAGAAAAGACCCCAAATAGCCAGAGGAAGGTTGAAAAAGAAAACCAAAGATGGGGACATCATAATGCCTGACTTCAAGCTGTATTACAAACCTGTGATCATCAAAATAGTATGGTACTGGCACAAAAAAAAAAAAAATCCCACATAGATCAATGGAACAGAATAGAGATCCCAGAAATGGGCCCTCAACCCTGTGGTCAACTAATCTTCAACAAAGCAGGAAAGAATACCCAATGGAAAAAAGACACTCTTCAATAAATGGTGTTAGGAAAACTGGACAGCCACCTGCAGAAGAATGAAACTGGACCATTTTTTACACTGTACACAAAGATAAACTAAAAATGGTTGAAAGATCTAAATGTGAGACAAGATCCATCAAAATAGTAGAGAAGAGCACAGGCAACAACCTTTGTGAACTTGGCCACCACGACTTCTTGCAAGATGTGTCTATGAAGGCAAGGAAAATATAAGCGATATTGAACTATTGGGACTTCGTCAAGATAAAAACTTCTGCACAGCAAAGGAAACAGTCAGCAAAACTAAAAGGTAACCTATAGAATGGGAGAAGATATTTGCAAATGACATATCAGATAAAGGGTTAGTATCCAAGATCTATAAAGAACTTATCAAACTGAACACCCAAGAAACAAACAATCCAGACAAGAAATGGGCAGAAGGCATGAACAGACATTTCTCCTAAGAAGACCAAAAAAAAAAAAAAAAAAAGAAAAAGAAAAAACAAAAACCAATAAAGTGTTAGTGCATTGTTTTTTTAAAATAATAATGGAAAGTCAAGTTCAATCAACCATATTAAATTGAAGTGAACAATTTGCCTTAAACTAAGGCTTAATCATGTGTATTGGTGCTGATGTATGTGCACGCTTACATGACTGTACATTGTTTATGTCATACTATAAACTGCATTGCTCTCCTCTTCCATTGCTAGATACTGACATATATCGCCAAGGATATCAAAAGATCAGTTCAACAGAAATATTTGTGAAGCAAATGCAGATTATAAGTGTTCTGTCCATTTTAGTTATGTATTGATTTCATGTATATATGCAATGTTACAAAGTTTGATATTTCTTAAAAGAAAGCAGACTGTTTTGGGTAGCTTCTGAATTTACCAGTGCTTCTCAGATATTCCTGTCCCCCCCCCCCTTATTTTTTACCTTTTTGCTCCTTCAGAGAAAACTCCTTTGATCTGAGAGTGATCTCTGCCTAAGGATTAATAAAATTCAATAGCTGTTAAACTTCCTATATTGTATGCATTCTTTATGAAATTATTGAAGATATCATCCTAGGTTAAAAGTAATCAGGATTTTTGATATATCAATCAGTGCATTGATTTTTAAATGTGAATCATAAATATGAAACAAGTGGGTAAAATTTGTCCTTTGTGTCTGTTCATTTTTCTTTGGTAAAACTGAAGGGTATGGGGGCTTTTTGGTTATTGTTTAAGAGAGGTTAGTTTTATTTATGAAGTCATTAATTCTTACTACTAGTAAAGTGCTCTGTTATTGTTGTGGGATAAAAAGTTGGTATTTTTCCTTGTGCTCATGATCAAGACGGGTGAATGGGTAAATTCATATGCAAATAATTTAAAATTGTGAGGGGAAAGGCAAGGACAGGATGGATGAGAGAAAGGGGACAAGGAGGAAAAAGAGGCAAAGATGAACAAGACAGTGTGGAGTGTGCAGTGGAGGAGTACCTGGCATCCGTGACATCCTGCCTATGAAACTCAACTGATTTCCAGATGGAACCACTGGCATCAGACTATGGGGATACTTGTAATTTCCATCACTGATTGATAATATTAGCTCACATCTTCTAAGAACTAACAGTGTCCCAGGTATTATCTCATTTCACTCACATTAGCCATTCTAAGAAATGCATGTGTTAATAATATTTTTGAGGTAACTGAGCCCAAAGAGAGAGATCCACCTGTGCATGATCATACAGCCAGCAAATGGAAGGACATGAATGAAACCAGTCAGTTTAGGACTGGAGCCCATGTTTTGAGCTGTTTCCCTCCTGCTCAGTAGTGACAAGTAGCTAAAAAGGCTTTCTGCGTTTGAGATAGGCAATAGGCTGTCCTAGGAAGAGGGTTCCTGTGTCTAGAGCAAGTGGACATGATGGGATAACATAGCACAGTTTCATGATATACTTTCTCTCATGAACTTGCATAGCTCATACTAGTTAAAGGAAATATTTTGTAACAATTCTTTTTTTTTTTAAAGACTTGATTGATTGATTGTGCAAGAGGGGGAGGAGTAGATGGAGAAGGAGAGAGAGAGAGAGAGAGAATCTCAAGCAGATCCCCTGCTGAGTACAGAGCTAGAGGCAAGCCTTGATCTCAGGAGCCTGAGATTATGACCCGAGTGGAAATCAAGAGTCGGAGGCTAACCGACTAAACTACCTAGGCACCCCTATTTTGCAATGTTCTTAAAGAAATGTAACATTCTTATCTTTTTGTTCTCAACTAAGTATGGAAATTGGATGCAGGGTGACTTTTGCATTGACAAACAAGATTGACAAACTACTTGAACTCTTTAGCATCTCTTCTTCAGAAGTGAAATGAGGGAAAATATCCACTTGATAGGTGGTTCTGAGATTTAATCAGATTATGTAGACTGCGTAATAGGTTGTACTTAAAGCAATTGTTTGAGTAAAGGAAGCTAATAGTAGGTATTCAAGCTATAAAAACTGTTATTAATAACTGGTATTATTCTTATATTTGTGGATCTTGAATTTATATTTTAGCTCTTGTTCCCAGTGATATTAGATGAAATTAGGACCCCTCAAAATTTGAACTTTCAGTATTGCACAGAGAAAGACGATTAATTTCCTGGCCACTTATCACATGAAGCTCCCTAAATTCAGGCCAAAACAGCTCTGGCACTATTTACAACCATATCGCATTAAACACAGATCTAATTTGCAAATTATTATCACCCTTACACTCCAGATTTCTTTTATTCCCCTGCCTGGAAAAAAATCATACCATTTCTTCCATATTCAGTCATTTACATTTTTGAAGGCCAAGTTTCTTTTTATGTAGACAGTTCTAACTTCTTTGGATTATATTTCTGGTGTCCCTGGTGTTTGGTTCTCCTCCCAAGCTAGGATCATCTTAAAATTTTATGAATATGTTTTGAGATCTGCATCTTCCCTTAACACATTAATAAAAATATTGAATTAGAAAGAACCTCACACACATCCCTACAGTAACTCACTGCAACTCACCAATTCAACTAGATTTCCACAAGAATTTACTCAATTCACTTTGACAAACATCTGTGAGGACCTTCTGTACATCAGGAGCTAGAGGAGAAAAATTGGAAAAGCCTGCATTGCCTGTTTTCAAAGACCTCACTTGTGAATTATCACTTTGTGTATGAGAAACATTATATAGCTTATTGATCATTGCAAAAGTGACAGATCCAGCACCACTTAAAAAGGTAAAGAATCACTGTTAGTTCACCATATATGGAGATTATTGAGGAATTATTAGGTAACTGTTGTGTACTATTTGTAGACTAATTCAGAGTTGAAGAAGCAGTTTTGAAACAGGATTGAAAGACTATAGAGAACATTTCATATGGTATCTCAAAAGCCCAGTGAGTGTACAGCTGTCTGAATAGCCAGCAGTGCCACATCAGCTCCTCCCACTGATCTGCCCTGTCTTGCAAATTACATCCGTGTTGTGCATGTCATCCTCCTCCAGAAGGTAAGTTCCTCAAGGACAGGGTTTCTATCTGGAGTAGATTTTGGATAAATCCTATCATATTTTCAGTATTGCATATGAATTGACAAGATAATCACTATTTGATATTTAATAGTATATATCATTACTTCTACCCACGTTCCTGAGGTTACTTATGTCTACCATATCTTTTGGTTGCAAGTACTATACAATACTGTACTACTACTATATCTCTTCCCGACTCTGTGGTTTGTGATACCACATTGGTAGATTGAAATAATCCGTGGTGGGAATATTTATAACATGGGTATTGGCAAAATAGGGCTCCCCCCGCCGCCACCCTGGGGAGCTAGTTGCTATAATACTTGCTCACTGGGTACACACATTGGTTGTGCAGGTTGGTAAGACAAAGCATCAGGCACTTTGAGATCATAGACCCCAGTTTTATTCACAGCCTCACTAAGATGACATGATGGGGAAAGGGATGATGCCCAAAATGAAATCAACACAAAAAAGTTCACTGCCCCAAATCTATGCAATACTGAGTTCCAGACTCATACGTCCAAGCCGCCTACTTTACTTGTCCACCTGAATATCTAAAAGGAATCTTAAACTTAATATTAACTTAATATTTTAAAAATCAATATGTTCTTGCCATTTTCTTTTTCCCCTCCTAGACTTCCCCATCATCGGTAAATGGAATGATTTGTTTAAACTAAAAACAAGAGAATCACTTTTTTTTTCTTTCCCAGATTCCCAAACTCTCCACACTCAACCAATAGGCAAGTTCCATTGGTCCCACCTAACAGTTCACATCTAGAATTTCTCTACTCCTTCTATACATTCATTGACCTGGACCAAGTCTACAGCATTGCCAGTTCAGCCTACATCAATAGACTGGCAATGAGGGTCTGTTTTCCATAATAACTGCACAAAAAAGCAAAGAAAATTTTCAATAGGGCAATGACAATTACTCAGTACTGTGAAATTCACATGGATATTTCATTTTTGTGACTAAAATAATACATTTACTTTTTCCCAATATTTTCATACAACCCAGAGTGTACATGATTAAAAGAAGAATATATTTAAAATGATCATGTAAGTTTCTTAGTTATATAAATATCTTGATAAATTGACATATATTTAAAAATATTTTTTGTATGTAGTTTTTGATAGGAGATATTTAAAAAATTCCATCAGAACTCTTTTCCATCTGTTTACAATCTCTGATACTATGGACAGGTTTCTTTACTTCATTGCACCCTATAAAATCAACTATCTATTTTTCACTCTTCTGCAAGAATTAGACCATGAATAGCTTCTTCAGCAAAATCTCTATCTTGTGAGATCACAGAGGTAGATGTTTTTAAAAGACTATCTTTTAGTCACTTTGACAAAGGCATAAATATTGTCCAAGTAAAGAGCTAAGCCACAGTCCTCACACATTTGATACATGTGGCAGCTAAACTGTAGGTACAATTGCTGCAGGAGTATCTCTATGCCATTTGGAGTATGTCCCTGATGAATCATGCCCTACATGTAGCCATAGAATTGCCGACTCAAGAGTGCCAGAGAAAATTAGAAGAGGTAGGTAAAAGTTGGAAAGGGAATTAGAAATGTGTGATTTACAAATAGCCACCAAGTACCTTCCTACAGTTTTTAAAAATTCTGCTCACAGTGATAATAGCTTCAGATTTATGTATGATTTTCATAAAGATAAATCTATTCAATTTGACATAAAGTAGGCTTCATTTAGAAATTATGTGCTTCTATACTATTTTATAAAAGTGATTGCACTGATTTCCTAAAGATGACTCACAATTTATAAAGTTCTTCTTAATTTAACATGTCTAGTGTTGTAATTATGACCAGGTTGAGAAATTTTGCAGTGTGTGTATCTATCCATCAAAAGTTAGAGTGTTCCATGAAGCATAATAAACCAAACTAACCTTTCCATATCAACTAAAATCTTTCCCAACATAAGCTTGCTGTTAGCTTTTGAGTGTTTTTCAAACAAAGCAGTTTTCTCTTTTGCTGGCAACTAACATTGCAACTTTTATTTCTAGGCTCAGCTGCTTCTGCTGGATTCTACAATATTTCAGAAAACTCTGCCCATATCCTTAGTCATCTAAGAAGCTACAAACACACTTATTTCATTGTTGTTATTACATATTACAACACTGCATTAGATTTGACTGTTATAAGCTGCAATCCCTCCCCTTCCACACACATTTTATTTCTCTAAGCATGTTGTCTGTCATGTATTCTGGGTTTGCCTCTCTTAGGTACAATTTTCTCTTGGAGTTTGAAGATCCTGTATCTTTTACAATGCCAGGTTACTCTTATCATTAACAAGTTTTGTTTGGTGTTATACACTAGCATTTAATGTCTATTTTTTTCCTTGTAAGTGGTTTCAAAGATAGTATATTTGTCTTCTGAAAAAGAACAAACTCAATTCTCTAATGCAGTTACCACGCCAGCTCAACGTATCCTGAGGCTGCTCTGGCAAAGGGCTGTAAAAGATTGGTATTGATATTCTGTGGCATTCAAATTGTCAAGCTCCCAACAGGAGGAGAGCATTTAGAAAATCTGGCCATGTGGCAGCTAATTACACTATTATAAACTAAATTTACAACAGGTAACTTGTAGGCTATGAATTGACAACAAGCACCCAAGCTTTCCTTTGATTATTTTCCCATAAATTGAGAGGCAAAAATAGCACTTTCTGTTGGTTATGTCAATGCAGATTTTTTGAATATATTGCACAAGTCCTACACAAATTTCATTATCCCACATACAACTTCTTGGTGCTTATTTATTTTCATTATTTTCTTGCAACTCATATTTAGTGTACTGCTTGTGTTCTTCCACAATTTTAATTTTTATTTATTTTTCTTTTCTTTTTTTTTTTTTACTAATTTTTAAAATTTGAGTTTAGTTGACACAAAATGTTACTCAGTTTCAGGTATACAAGATAGTGATTCAATAAGTTTAAACATTATGTTGTACTCACAAGTGTGGTTACCATCTGTCACCATACAACACTATTACAATATCTCTTCTATGATTTTTAAGCTGGAGACTCTCCATCAAGTCATTAGAATACAATTAAGGGAGATGACACACATGAACACAACACTGAAAGACTCTTGGGGCTTCCTTCAGTGGAACTTCCTATACTTCTAAGTGTGGAGCACAGAACTGGTCTTTAAACCTGAAATCAGTTTTGCATATTTTTGTCTTTTAAAACTTATCAGGCATCTAGGGAAATGTGAGCTTTATATTCAGGCATGATCCATGTGTCATTGACGGCAAAGATCCAGCGTGCTATGGAAATTTTCTGGTGCGTATTATAAGCTGTTGTTTGCCATCTTGGCTAGATAATCCTGCTTCATTTATTGGAGGGCCATTTCAGCTGCACTGTCAACAGCAGAGGAGGATCGGGTCACCTTTGCCTAGAATATTATATAAAAGCTGTCAAATGGTTCAGGATTATAGGCACATTGAATGTTCTATAAGATTTTAGGCACATCAATATTAGTGAAGATTTAATGTCAAGTTTGTCATCATTCTGCCTGAGATTTCTTCACTCATGCTAACATCTTGTAACACTATGACCAAAATTTTATTAGAGCCAGTTCTTTGTGTAAGAGGAGCAGATGTTGGCAGGTTTATCTGGTTACTTTTATAAATGTTGGAACAAGCACATTTAAAAATTAAAAATGGCCTAATCTGTCTTATTATCTTTCAGAGTTAAATATGCACTCCTTTGATTTCCTAGCCACGCAATCCTGGCATATCAACATAGACTTTTCATATTTGGAGAACTAGTTTATTAAAAGTCACAATAAATTTAATAAGGAATTCTTCATTATGATATCCACTATAAAAAGCATAGCTCCTGAGCAAGACTACAACAGCTCATTTTGGAGTGTATTTACTTTTAAGTTATGAACATTTTATTAACACATTAAGAGACAATTGCTCCTACTTATTGTACGTTATGAATGCAGTGGACTTTAGCAGACAAACAGATATTGGCAGTCTCTGCACATTTCAAAATAGCAAATTGTATTTTTGAAAGGCATTTTAAGATTAGCATGTCCCTTTGGTGACCAAAGTTGAGTTATTTGCTTAGCAATCTTTCCACACCTCTTGGATCATATCTAAAATTTTTATCACTTTTTCAAAAAGAAAGCAGCTATGATGTAGATTTCTGTCACTGAGAAGTAGTCATGATGAATGCTGCTCTTCATGTTGCAAAATGCGATTGCAATGCAATCATGGCCAGTCCTGCAATTTTTTCCTTGATTCCATCCCCATCCATTATCTGCATCCACACAGTTCTTTGCATTTTTGGCACTGAACACTTCCTATGTTATAGGGAGTATCCAAGACTTAATCTTGATAGTTTTAGATGTCAGATCCTTCACAGCGATATAAAATCCTATGTGTTTGCATTGTTCATTCCAAATTTCACACAACAATGTAGAGAGAAAAATATGTCTGGAGTCAAAGTTTATTTTCTTGCTTACATTTCAGGTTTTAAACTTCAAAGTTTATTAGTTATGTCAATCAGCAGCTCTATGTTACAAAATAAGCTAGAGAGATGGTACAGTGCATGCTGCTCAGACAGGAGTCTTCCTCAGGTGCAAAAGAAGCTCAATGCACATGGAGAACCTGTGATACCCTTGTAATGTCCAGATGTTTTAAATGTTCAAAAATATCAACTGTTAAAAACAAAAATATCAACAATCAATTTTTCTAAATATGGGGATATTTTAAATATTTTATTTACTTTTTTAAAATTAATTTACCTTTAAAAAAAAAAGGAAAGAAATACTGGAACCTTCATTTTAGAGGCAACCTTTAAGGGACTTGGAATGCATTTCTACAGATGGAAGTAGAGCCCTGAAGGGATGGTCGCTTGGCTAATGGGGAAGGGGAGAAGGAAAAATGACTCTGGAACATGTGTCATATCTCAGGCATCACAGGTCAGAATGGGGACCAGGACTGGAGCAATTAGCAGGCTGGGCCCAGGGAGAAGTGGAGGGATCACAGCATGGTCATAAAATTTATTATCCAATCGCATGTTTTTCCTTTCTACTCAGTCCTTGCCTTGGATGTATATTTGGTAACAAGCGAATTTACTGATTTTAATACAATAAGTAAGGGAATAAATGTGTTTGCTTTTTCACACTTCATGTTAAACTTGTAAGATTATCTTTTATTATTAGATTAGATTTAGGTGTTGTATAAACAGTACTGATCTGGAAGTCAGGAGACCTTTATCTGTGCTGTTCTCCTGGGTCTGAGAGAGATGAGACCTGAGTTCCTTGGCCTTCTGTTGCCTCCTAGGGATAATGGAGAAATGGGCCAAAGACCTGGAGATCCTGTCCAGCTCTTAGGATCCATGCTTTATAGTGTCAATCAGCATACTCATTAATTGGCACTAAGTCTAAATACTTTAAAATATTATTTTTATTTTTCATTAAAGATTTTATTTATTTATTCATGACAGACACAGACAGAGAGAGGCAGAGACACAGGGAGAGGGAGAAGCAGGCTCCATGCAGAGAGCCCGATGTGGGACTCCATCCCAGGTCTCCAGGATCACGCCCTGGGCCAAAGGCAAACACTAAACTGCTGAGGCACAGGGATCCTCCAAAAATATTATTTTTAAATTCAAATCTGCTATCCTTTAAACAATACCACCAAAAATCCTTACCCTAATTTCTTTTAAAAAATTCAGTAAACAAAAAAAAAATTCAGTAAACATTTATAGGTACCTAACATCAATTAATGGATCATTGGCCCACTCCAATAAAGAGAAATCTATACCTGGCAGAGACCCCTAGAGTCCATAGCCCCCCAACTGCCTAGACTAGGGAATTTTATGCTCTCTTTTTGGAAAATGGATCATGACTTAGGAAGCAAAAGAATCCTCAATTCCCCTTCCCCTGGAACCCAAAATATGGGTGAAGAAAAAATTCAATGATAATTTTAACTGTGAAAATTAATAAACCCAGGATCATGGCAAGTGCCTTATGAACAATGGAGAAAGTTAGAAGTTCAGGTTCTTCTCCAGTGCAGTCACTCTTCATCAGAGGGATTCGTGCCTGTACATTGTTTTTGATAGTTACACAGTTGTCTTCTGTTTCTCCTGGAATGATGTCAGATACGATAATAAAAAAAAGCCTGCTCCCCCGTAGGCGAGAGGCTTTGGGATTCTTGCTGGCTTGAGAGATGTGTGAGGTTTCAGAGAGTGTCTTTTGTAGTTGTTTTTCCACTGCCGGCTGCCAGAAGCCCTCCTGGGAGCTCTGAGGGTCACCTGCCCCTTAGACAGACGGTGGTAACCTCGCAAGGTCGGCCTTGTGAAATTTGAAGGGAATGGTTTCCCTGGCAGTGCCGACAGTTCATTGTGGCCATAAAAAGGCTAAGATCAGAAGAAACTCCCCACATCCAAGTCCACTTAACTGCCCAGCAAGAGAGAAATCAGAGCATTCATAGCAGCACAGAAACGCCTGCTTGATTTTAACACAGGGAGAGTAGCTTTCCTAGGTGGATTTTTTCCACAGGTCTTAGTGAACCTTTGTACCTCGTTTTCTCCTTTGGGCTTCAATTTTTCTTTGTTCGGGTTCACAGTTTCTCTCTCTCTGTTCAAACTATTTTCTGGAACTCCAGATAAACACGATGCATGGGAACACTTGGACATCTTCTGTCTTTTTTCCTGACAAAAGTTAAAAGAATGAGAGGGAGTGCACCCTGAGAAGGAGAAAACAAGTGTCTCCGAACTGCACGCTGCTTCTCATTCTTTTTCTTGTCCTAAATATTATAAGGAAATAAGAAGTTAATTGATATTCTTTATGTCTTATGTAGAAATAGAAAGTGATGGGAGATTTGACATTTGTTGCATAAGCTACTCCTATCATAATTTTATTATCCAGAACGATTGGAAGGGTCCCTTTTCTATGCTGCACCTTAAAAGTTAGGTAATGCTGCTGCTGCTGCTACTACTACTACTATTATTATGATTAATGGCTAATAGATATAGAGCTATGTACAAGGAACTGTTTCAATGCCTTTACTCTTTACTTGTGAAGGGATTTAACCTTCACAATGGTATGAGGTCAGTGCTATACTTATTCCTATTTTACAGATATGAAAACTGAGGCACAATTAGGCTAAGTGGCTTGCCAGAGCTTGCTCATAAGCTAGCAGAGCCAAGATATTATAAAAAAAAAAAAAAGCATGTTCACTCTTAAATACTATGCTCAGGTTTCACTTGTATGTTCTCATTTTTTTTCTTCTAATGCCCACTAGCCCTTGAATTGAGTATCTAAAAACAATCAAATGAAAGATCTCAAGGAGTGATTCCTGAACTTTTATGATTTAAAATGAAGGTTGGTAGCATTACTCGTAGACTGCTAAGAGTAGGGCAACAAAACACCTACTCTGTGAAAAAGTCCTTGGTTATACCTACTGTCTCAAGCCCTTTTCAGTTTCAGAAGAGGACTGATTCACACAATAAATTAATGGCTAGGTTTAATTGGAAGAAAGATTGCATTTAGAAGAAAGAAGAGTAAATTGCAGCTTGAATAACTGAACTTACTGTTTCTAGAAATGCAACATTTTTGGATTCTGCCAAATGTCTAATTCTGAGTTACGGTTTGGAGCCAGACAGACTTCTATCATGTGGAATGCGTGTATTCTTAAAAGAATGTTGGAGTGCAGGTGATTGTCAAGTTCTCTTTGGGGGAAATGGAGGTTTCCTCCATGCTGGTTTTGATGACTAAAGGGGGCTGAAGTACTTTGTGTGGTTGTGTCTTCTTTCTTAAAGAAAGATGAATTGTTGATTGAGGTGAAGAAGTAAGTACCGTGATGGCAAAGAATAGAAAGCCTGCTTCAGGATGAGCAAGGGAACTGAAGCACGGAAAACAAGCATCATCCTCGAAATACATAGGAGAGGGAGGGGGGACAAAACTTGAACCCTCATGTGGACAATTGGGATTTAATAGGAAGAACAAGAAGTTCACAGGAAAATTTGAAGGCAGACAATGGTTGAAACTGAAAGGCCAGATAGTCAGAAATGTGGACATCTTTATGAGTCTATGTGCTGCTAAATTGACTAAATTGTTAATCTCTGAATGCATTGCTAAAGCGAAAACTGCATTAAAAACTAAACTGCAGAATTTGGAGAAAAATGGACATTGATAGTATCCTCAAAAGGTAATAAATAATATGGGCAAAGGGATTAGAGATCATTGACTGTGCTTGAGTGAGAATTTTAAATGTTATTAAGATCAGTGCAGAGTGATGGTATCTCTAGAGTGATGAACTAATGGACTTGTATTATTTTCTCACTTTTAGATTTTCTGTCTCTCCTGATCAAAGTAGTCATTTATAATGGGTAAAAGACTTCTGAGAGCTAAGTATTAAGAAAAGGGGGCTCATTGCATATTTTAAGTAGACCTCATCTCCCTCTGCAATGTTTATTGATCAATACTTTCCACTCCTCCTACCCTACCCCACTCCCACTCATGTAAATCAAGTTAACTACTATTTTAACCTTGCTTCCCTAAATAGCAGAGACTGAGGTGAGGCAAAATTATAAATGCTTTTGAGGGGAGTAAAATCCTAAGGCTGCAAGAGCGAGGGAAAGGGAACGAGTCATGCAAGTGTGAGAGGCTGACGCATGGTGGTGATACGTTACTGTGCTGGCCCGACACTGCTTCAGTTTCCAGACAGGATGAATGGAAGAGCCATGACTCAGAACAGTCCACTGGAAGGAATGAATTAATCTACTGTATTATTCTGGTGCTGTCTCCCTTTGGTCTGTTTGCCTCATGAAGCATCAACTTCCCATGGTTTGGATTGCATCACTAGATCCCTTTGGAAGTCACTGCAAATGGTGCTTCCTCTAGTCCAGAATTGCTTAGAGGACCCAAAGGCTCTGTGCAAGCAGAAGAATTGCCTTAGGCACCAGAATCTGTAAGCACAGAGGAAGTCTGTGTCCTTGATGTAAGCTGAAATGGGCAGCTGTCCAAGGTCTAGGTGACAGACGGGGTTGAGGGAATCTGAGGAAGCATTTAGGGTATGCAAATACAACTCATATCCCCATTCTCCCACTGTAGTTTCTACCATGCTACATGTAGTGTTTTCTTATGTGTTTGATCTTCTTGCTTATGAGAGCACATACCCTGACTCTCTGTACTTGTAGAAGTTAGCACAACACCTGGCACATATAAATAGCTAATAACAATTTTTATAATACAAGAATAAAAGAATGAGGTTACATACTTCCTCCTCAAAAATCAGAATGCTAAGCCCTCAAATAAGATATCAAATTCTTATACATTCTAGACATAGAAATTTACAGCTGAAGAGTAGCCACTAGGTCTCTATAAATCCTCTGGTAGTTTAAGCTCATTAAAAAAATAAAAAACAAAAACAAAACCACCCCACATTGGTTTCTAAAAAGTCAAACTAGCTCTAGGTATAGACTCTTAAACTACAGACAGGGACTAAAGCAAGCAACTTTGACATGCTAAAAAAAAAAAAAAAAAAAAAAAAAAAAAAGTTCTCTGATTGTTTTAACTTCTTTACAATAGGGTTTGGAGATAATAACAACCATTATTTTTTAAACTAACTTATTGTCTGTAATGAACTTTCACACTGTTTTCTATAGATGAGCATTTAAAAAAATAAACGAACCATAATCAAACAGTTTGCCCAGGAGTACAAAAGTAGAGATGGAGAAATTGCCATGGAATGTTTATTAATCAGTATCTTTTCTACAAAAGCACTAGCAGGAGAAGATGTACCTAACCCAATATCATACCTTTGTTGCTTAATACCTCAATATGAATCCATGATGCTCTGTATTAACACAATCATGGGAAATAATAAATGTAGAAAGTGGAGGTAACAAGGCTGGGAGAACAAGCTATAGGGACTGTTTTAAAGAAAAGCTACCACAGCCAGATACATGAAGAAATACTGTAACCCAGGCTGTATAGAAATACAACAGTGAGCAGTACATCCCACACAGAGTATCTTAGCATAGAAGCCTACTATTATGTCTTTGCAGTTTTTCAACATAAATATTGAACTTAAAATTAATTTGTATGTTTTTGAGGCTGTAAGTAATCAAATATGGTAAAACAGTTGATGTGTCCCAAAAGATGGAATCCTGTAATCAATTTTGAAAGAAAATATTTGCTGTGGGTCTGAAATGATACCACAGTGAAAAGATACTCATTTCAGAAATGTCTATACCCCCAACATGGAGAAAGTTGATAATATTAAGATATAAAAAGTAAAACAAAGGCAACTCTTTCTGTTTACTCCTGGAAAGTACATTCAGAAACAGCTGCTGCTGGCCAGCATCTATTCTATGCAGACCAGGGTTTTAGGAAAAAGATGTTAGGCTTTGAAAGACTCAGTTATAATTTGATATAGGTGCTTAGCTGCTGTACGTATGCAGGAATGCATGTTCCTTTTCAGTTCTGAGCAGAACATGATTATCTAGCACAGTGGTAAAACATATGGTGCCTGGAGGACCACAAATGTGTGCACTGAGGGCATTATCAGTTTCCACAGACCAATTTCTTTCTTAAATGTACATGAATTCACATATCATCAGAACTGAAGACTGAAGTGTTCAGGATCTCTGTTCTTTTCTTTCTTGTATCATCAAAAGTGGGGGGGAAAAGTACCACTTTAGTATATGAAAGACTAGGAGGTATAAACACAGATAATTAAAATCTTGCTCTATTTAAGGATAGTTAAACACTGAAGATTCAAATAAAACACCAACCTGCAAGTGAATGAATTTCAAATTTGGGCAAGTTTTTTTTTTGAATTTTATACTATTAGCATGCAGTCACAGTGACACTTTGTGTTCACTGTTAGGGAATGCAGTCTAGTAAAGTACTAGATGAATGGGACCATAAGGCACTGTACGGGTGAACATTGCTACAAAGCCCATCTTTGGGAGAGCCAAGGAGAAAATGAGAAATAGAGTGAATCAAAATGAAACATGTAAGTTCAGTATGATTAAAATAACATAAACAGGATGTGTCATCAACACATGGATAGTGTGCTCTCCAAGTTCACTAATACACTTTTTGTCATCTAACAGAATATTCTCTCCTTTTTAAGTTGACTGATCTAAACACCTCTGTAACTAAAATTTCTATTCTACATCATTTGCAGGTTATTTCGATTGTTTGTTAAAATTGAAATGGTTTATGGGACTTATGCTCTGAAATAGACCAAAACGTATTTGTATTTAAAATGGATTTTTCCCCCAAAATGACACAACTGTACTTTTATCTGACGAAGTAAATGGTAGTAAGTTTCAATGACAGCTGGTGAAAGAGAGAACTTTTTTTTTTTGGTAAATTTATTTTTTTATTGGTTCAATTTGCCAACGTATAGAATAACACCCAGTGCTCATCCCATCAAGTGCCCCCCTCAGTGCCCGTCACCAGTCACCCCCCCCACCCACCTCCCCTTCCCCCACCCCTAGTTCGTTTCCCAGAGTTAGGGAGAACTTTTTGAATCTAAATATATAAATGTGGAATTACACAGCATCTGGTTAAGGATATTTAATTTTTTTAATGTAAAAAGGATATTTTATTTGGATACTGCCAGTATCTTTATAAGGTATGTATAATATAGATTTAAAGAAAAAAATAATTTTTAAACCAAAAAGCAAAAGTTGAACTTGTTAGTATATTGTAATATCTTGAAAAGAAATGTTAAAACCTTTCAACAATTGAATACATCACTGAACTAGGTTTTAATGCAAAGCATTAATTGATATACCTAGATACCAAATACTTAACTAATATGTGCCAAAAAAGGAACATATAAATGACTTGGGATAAAAGTCCAAAAGCTAAATGTCAGCTGGGGTTTCTGAAGCATCATTCCCAGGTGCCTTGTACAATCTTGTCTAAATAAAATTTGGAAATAGTTAGAAAATAAGAACCATCTAGATAGCTAACTAGCAACATTTGATAGCTCTTGATAGAAACTTTGAACTCATATGGACATATACATATATGTGTATACATATACATGTATAAACAAATGTAAGTACAATACTTGTATATAAAATGGATTTTAAATTAATCTGTGTCTACATAGATTGAGTCAATTGTGGAGTTGAGCAGAAATGGCATATTAGAAACAAAAGCATTTTGATATATTAAAAATGTCAATTGACCCTTTGTAGTCATTAAAATAATTAGTTGACTACTTTCTCACTTTAAGCTACTTTAAGATAGCTTAAATCTGCATCAATTTTTAAAGATTTTAATTGAAGCTAGATAATTTAGAAAACTTATCCCCAGTCTGGGAACTGATAAGGGGCAGAGTAAGGATTCAAACCAAGAGTCTGTATGGGCATAATCTTTTCCAGGACACTATTACTGGTGTACTTTCTAATGTACTTAGATTATGTCTAAGAAATTGTGTACAGTTAATGTTTTGTAAGATTAGGATCTCCTTGTCAGTGAATTCACTTGAATTTGGAAGGATCCTTATGTAGTCCCCTAAATTGTGTTGTTTTCAACCATAAATATTAATGGTATCACAGCAATTTACCAAAGAAAGAGATAATTATTATTATATGAATGTGTTCCTTTGCACCAAGTAATCAGTAAGTTTAAGGTTACTGAACAAAAATAAAATAATAAAACAAACAAAACAAATGGCTAAAAACCCATTGTCGGCAAAGCTATATAGTTAGATGTTCTTAAGCTCAGCAAAAACTCACTTCATATTAAGAAGTGAAAAGTTTGGGAGGATCTATTATTGGTTCAAACTGTCTGTCACATTTGAGGGCAAAGGGGATTCTATCAACAATTATATCACAGCAACTGGAGTAAATGGGACAGTCCCAGGCAAACTGGTCTCACTATGCCTTGTGAGGGCAACTCTAATGATGTAAATTTCATTCTGCACATTACTGGATGCAAACAATTTATATTGCATATTTTTGAAGAATGAAGTAGAATCATGGAAGTACAATTGCTGTAATTTTGTGAACAAAACAGAAATGGATCAAGCATACAACAAAAACACTCAAGATACTCCAATATTGTAAGATAAGAGAAAGTGGTAAGAATGAAAATGACAGATGTGTTTTAAAGCATTTTTGTTAGTAAGAGAAGGAAGGAACTACTAAATAAATACAAACAAGCTTAGCAAAAATAGGCCCTTTGATCATTGCTACTAGTACCACTACACCCTCACCGTCACCTCTGCTATTGAATACTTACCATGTGCTAGAAACTGTTTCATGCTTCACAAATATTATTTCATGTAATTATTAGAAAAATTATACAATGATCTGCAATGTCCATAATTACATAAGGGGAAACTGAGGCTCACAAAGATTAAGTAATTTTCCAGTATCAGCTTGTAAATGGCTCAATTGAGATTGGAGCCTAGGTAATTTTTTCTCTAAAGCTTTTTACTGAAATGTAAATGGAAAATAAATAAAATAAAATAAAAATATCCAAAGACAATCTTGGTATTGTAAGTAGTGGTTGAGTCATGTACTCAAATCAATTGTTTTTAATGTTATGAAATATGATATTTGATCTGTAATTAATTTTTTTATTAAAAATTGCAAATTCTGGACATCAAATTCTAACTTATAGAGTACTAACATTTTTTGAGTTCTTAAAATCTGTCCTATATCATATAAGTAAATCATCTTAAGTACTGTGTGAGAGAGGTATTATTAACTCTATTTTATAGATGAAGGGACCAAAGCTCAGAGATTTATAGTTGACGCTGGAACAACACGGTTTCGAATGGCACAGGTCCACTAATATGCATATTTTTTTGGATACAGTACAGAACTATAAATGTATTTTCTCTTCCTTATGACCTTCTTAATGACATGTTCTTTTAAGGAATACAGTATACATAATATAGGAATATAGGAATACAGTATATATAATATAGGAATACAGTGTATATAATATAAATAACACAAAAAATACATGTTAGTCAACTCTTTATCAGTAAGACTTCTGGCCAACAGTAAAATCAGGAATCAAATTTAGATCTATTTTAATCCCAGACCTAGGTTTTCTATGCATTCATTTATTTGTTTATTAAAACAATAGTTGTTGAGTGCATAATAATGTGCCAAGTTTTGTGCTAAAAGCTCAGAGAAGAGATCGATCTTTGCCCAGATGGAACTTGCATCTTATTGGACAAATCAGGCATTAAAACAAATACATATAAAAAATAGAGTGATATAATTTGCTAAAAGTTTGTGAAGGAAAATTGCAGAGTACTCAGAGAATGAATAAGAAGAGTAACTTAGACAAATGGCCAAGACATGAACCACGAGGAAGAGCTTAAACTCTGAGATAATCTAGATGTCAGTTCTAGCTTTATTTCCGCCTTAAGACCGTGCCCATTAATTCAAACAAAGCTCTGTACAGTACAGTCAATTCAATAATATTAGGCCAATGGTTAGGTTCAAGAAATGTGGTTACATTTACATTAGCATGGACTCTCCTACCTGTGCAATGACAGGTAGCCTAATTGATATGTGAAAATGCTTTGGATGATATGGGTGTGTGGGGGAAAGGGTAGAGAGGAGAGAAGAAGGCATAATTCAAGGTCATGAATCCACCAGTTGACATTCCCTGCTCTCTATACCTTTTCAGCCAGAAATTGCCATCTTCACCTTGTGTGATGAATTGTTATTTTCCACATGTGGGATTTAGTTTTCTCCTTCTTCTCCCATCATCTTTGCAAATCTGCTTCCCTCATAGCAGGGTTCTGTGGGTTAATCATTTATTTAGTGTGTAGAAAGTACTTTGGGCATCTCAGAAGAAATATCTTATATAGAGAATAAATAATACAACAATAACAAGCTGGTGAATTGTAGTTAGTGTGCATCTCTCATCTCAAGTCCTGCCTGGACCCTACTAGTTATTCATCCATGGGTGGGCAGGGTGAATTACTGGACTGAAAACACACACATTATTCCTGGCTCAGAGAGTAAGTCCAATGGATAACAGGAGAAGAGCTCATAAGAGTCGAGCTGAAAAGGGGAAGATAAACAGAAAAGCAAGATAATCCAAAAGATGAATTTTTCATTTTCTTATTGCTCAAGATCTTTCTAGAAACTTCATAGGCATATTGCAAGGCTCTATTTCTTTTTTTATGGGTTCTGAACCTCCATCCTCAGTTTACCTTTGAAAATGACCTATCGAATGCCTTCCAAAAGATAGCGTGTAAGCACTCTTCTTCCCAAATGGATATACATTGGTGATGCCCAAATACAGATCTATACACCAAAGAGACAATCTCCACCTGTGTAGGTGACACAAAACAAATTGATCTCTTCCCCATCACACAGTCATGACTCCTGGTACCTCCAATCTTTCTTCAACTGTGAGCACGAAATCCTGTGGCATGAGCATATAAGCATACAGAATGGGTAAGCCATCCATGAAGACCAAGCAGATGTGAAGGAAGTTCAGTGAGGGGCTTTGAAAGCGTCTGCTCCACTCAGAGCCAGCTTTGTGATTGTGTCCAGATTCTTCAGAGACAAAGGCTGTGGTTAGGTCAACTCATATGGCAGCGAAACCGGCGTGAACCCAGAGTCACTTACAACCACTCTTCTTGTGGAGATGCCAGTTAAGCCGTCAATAGTTAGGGAACGTTGTTCATATTCATGCAGGAGTTAGTGCAATCAGTTTGCTTGCTGCTTAATTCTATCTCAGTTCATCCTCACTGGGAAAGTAGGGATTTTTAGGAAAGAAAGAGGGAGAAAAGTGAAAGGTAATTTTTGGAGCAGAGGCAACTTAAGAAAGGGAGTAGAAGGTTTGACTTTTTTGAATGTCTTTTGATATAGATTTTCACAAAAAAGAATTAGAGTCTGACCCAAAGGCAACCTAATTATTGGCCTTCTCCAGGCAAGGAAGAAGTTATATTTTAAGTGCTAGAGAGGGCAGGGCAAAGCCCCCAAAAGAAATAGTGCTAACATTGAAATTGTGTCTAGGCTCAGCATTGACCAGTAACCCAGACCAAATGAGAGGGCTTTTCAAAAGAACCAAAACAAAACTTTTATTTATTTATTTATTTATTTATTTATTTATTTATTTATTTATGAGAGAGAGAGAGAGAAAGACAAGGGTGTCGGATGGGAGAGGGGTGCTAGGGAGAATGAGACAAGCGGAATCCCTGCTGAGCGGCGAACCCAATGCAGGGCTCAATCTCAGGATGCTGAGCCAAAACCAAGAGTCAAATGCTTGAATGACCGAGCCGCCCAGGCGCCCCAAAATGGGAGGGCTTTACTCAAAACTCCTCATTTCTCTACCTCCAAATAAATAAATGCTGCTCCACTTCTTCTATACTGAACTTTTCCTAACCTTTTTTTTTTCAACTCTTGCCACATACCTTAGCATGGTCCCTCCAGCATCTTGCTGCGCAGAAAAACAGTGGAGGCTAGTGGCCAAGGAGAGGGGGAGGGACCCATTCTCTAACGCCCTGGAACCTGAGCTTTCTGTGCTCAGAGGAGCAAACCAACTGTCACTCTATTCTTGCTGTCTGCTAACCAGGCCGCTCAGGGCAGCAGCAAAGAGCAATTCTAAGGATTCAGATGCCACGGGGTGAGTAGTGTAGGGATGCTCCTTCTAGGGGGGCCAGCTGGGTAGAATCTTGGAGATGCAGCAGAAGACAGTTCTGATGGAGGACAGTTCTGAGGGTACGTTTTTATGGCCAGTCTTTTGGAATGCTTTGGGGGCATTCCAGGTGGGAAGAAGAGGAAGTGCACCCCTTTCCCTGTGTGCCTGGGAAGGTGGTATTGCATGTCCCTGAGCACTGGGAGGCACTGTTTCCTAAGAAGGTTGACTGCTGCTGGCTAAGTCCATTCAGCAGTGAGGAGACTGTGGCCCTCTGGAGTGCCCAGGGACAGGTAGCACACAGGTGTGTGGCAACGTGCTTTTGGGATCTGTTGTATGTCCTTCAGGACAGCAGCATTCTCCTCGCCTGTCCCTCTGGGGCCGGAGTAAGCTCCGAAAGAAGCTTGGCCTTGGAAGTCCAGCTGCTCCTCTATCCATCACCTTCAACTTTTCGAAAGCCTACTTCTTTTTGTGTATCCTAGCCATCCCTAAAGTCACAGGATCAGATTCGCAGATAGAAAATAAAGCAGCTAGCTGTTCAATAGATTAAGTAAATGTGTATTTGTGGAAAGGGGGGTGGTGGATCATAACATTTTCAGTTGAGAAATCAATAATCCAAATATTAGCAGGCCTCATCTCCTCTTAATAGCTTTGTGTTCAATACTCCTTACTCCAGAAAAACTTTCATTTCCTTTGGTGAGAAATCTCCACATGTCAGGAATATAGATCCCAGGCCAGCAGCAAGGGCTAGATGATTCTGTAAGCTGGACAGCTTGCAGTTGTATGAAATAGCTTGTTTAATTCCCAATATCGAAAAATATTGGTTTTTAATAGTGCCGTTAAGCTTTTACCATCAAACATAGTTGCTTATTTATTTATTTAATAATTTGAATCACTGGATTGGTGGGTGAGCAACTATCATATTTCAGTACAATATAATGACTGATGTTTTCACTCATGCGGATTCCAGCCACATATTGGGAATGGAGTATCCAGTCAAATGAGATCAAAACTTCACAAAGGTATAATGGGAAAGGACTTAATTCTTGGTTCTGTGGACATCTCCTTCAAATCACTGAAGCAAGGGATCCCTGGATGGCTCAGCAGTTTAGCGCCTGCCTTTGGCCCAGGGCGTGATCCTGGAGTCCCGAGATCGAGTCCCACATCAGGCTCCTTGCATGGAGCCTGCTTCTGCCTCTGCCTGTGTCTCTGTTTCTCTCTCTCTCTCTCTGTATCCCTCATGAAGAAATAAATAAAATCTTTAAAAAAATCACTGAAGCATATTCAGTGACTGAGTTCTGTAAATCAGTTGCACAAACTATAATTCTTATAGTACCAATCATAAGTTTGCTGTCGTTTTCTGCTCCTGGTTTGAGTGACTTGTAGAAAAAAAAAAACAACAGGATAAATGCACCCCTCCATGTGTTTGTCTGTCATTTTAGAGTTCTCAAAGTGCTTTCATAGATCTAATCTTTGGGGTCTTCAGAAGAATCCTGTTAGGTAAATAGAACATTTCAGCAAAGCAATTGCGATCATTCCCATTCTACAGCTGAGCAAACTGAGATCCAGGGATGAGAAGGGAGGCAGACCAAAGAAAAGACAGGCCTTTCCCAAATTCTTCTGAGCATAATTCAAATGTCTTTTCTCCTTCTTCTCACCTCCACTCCTTTCCTCCTCGTCAGTGGTTAATAGGTACCAATTAAAACAAAGTTTGCCTTTGTCATCATTAAAAACAAGCCTTTTTGACACATCTGACCTATTCAGATCCCAGCTTGGACCATTTCCAGCCTGGCCCTGCTCTCCCTGACTGCTCTCTCTTCTCTCCAAGTAACATGATTCTAATCAATTGGTCCTTCGGTAGCTGTCACGTGTTCCCCTGTGAGGCATCAACACTCTGACCACGAATTTCAAAATAACTTCAGAAAACAATGACAAAAAGTAGATTTTTCTACTGTAACTAATAGGTATTCCTGGGCAATTCCTTCCATACTTTTGCACAGCGTATACTGTTCATAAATAATGTCAGAAGTGGGCCTTCGCCCCTTCAGGAGGGTGGTCATTTAATGTAAGTAAATCCACATTAAATATTGAAGATCAGAAAAAAAGCAGCCTCTTCAAAGAGGTCACATTTAAGAGAAGAGAGAGAGAGAGGAAAAAAAAAAAAAAAACACAACACAACAATGTGTGAGAAGACCAGCCTGGTGCTGGATGGCACAGAGTTAATGGCTCATGGAGAGCATATACATGTTTTTTAAAGATGTTTTATTGCTTACAAAAGGAAGTAGTCTTGAGAGACTGGATACATAAACTGGCTCCAGCCAGCTGTGGCTGTCGGACCAGGAAGGCTCCTGTTCAATTAGTGTTGTAGAAGAAAAGACTGTGTAAAGGAAATAAACACGATGCGAGCTAAGATTCATGCTTTCAAATATACACAAGGTTTGAATTTTTAATTAGGGCTGCTAATTACAGTCATCAGAAAGCAGAACGGAATAGATTTTACCTTACATTTAGCAGACAAGCCTTCAACCCCAGTGTATTTTTCAATCTCATTAATATTTTATGAAAATGGCCCTTGCAGCTTCAGCCTCTTCTAGTCTCCTACAAAACTGCCCCACGTTATGGATGCCAATGCCTTTAAGCCATGTGCATTAGCGTGATGACAAAATGCAAAACAGCGTCTTGTCAACCATTGCATCAATTGATTCCATTAGATAGTGTAAAAACAGTTGGGTGTGAGTTATCATCTCAGTGACACTAATGATGAAGCAAGACACTGGCTGAGAACAGCCATTAGCTATAAGCCAGAAATTAATGATTCTAATATTTTTGAACAAATTAACCTTAATGAACTGGTCTTGCAAATACCATACTATGTACAGATAAGCCAGCGAGTGGAACAACACTGATGTGTGTATGTGGGGTAAACGTATACAAATGTGGACATTAAACACACACGAAATCCAGATGGAAGTGTTTTATATGTTTACTCATCTCATGTCTGCTTGTATCTGAGATAGAATATAGATCCAACTAGTCACTCCCCCGATTATAAAGTAATTGGTGGTGATTTAATATTTTATAAAATTGCCTGTAACATAGTAGAAGTATCAATAAAATATTCCCCCAAAGTTAGAGGAAAACGGATTGTCAGAACATAAAATTGTTATATGTTATATGCAAAGAACTTTCCTAAGTGTAAAGTGAACCTTTTCTGTAAAATAATCACTTTTTCTGTTATTCTGAAGAACATCATCTCTCCTCTGTGTTTGTTCATCTGAGTTGTTAGAGTTGGAGTTCTGTAAATTACTTTTTTCATAAATATGTCACACCTGTGGAACTTAAAATGAAGCATAAATCTATCCTCTATAACTACTTTGGAAAAGTTTATTAGTGATCCCAAACTGCTCGTTGACGAGATAGATGTGAAAAGTAAAATAAAATAAAGACAGAGCACCTTTGTTAACAATTTCTACACAAGAGAACAATGCTGTACAATACAATTTTGACCCCTTCTTGCATTCTTCGTAATTATTCCTGTGCCAAAGTTAACGGAATTCAGTTTGCTGTAATAAATTTGACAGACAACTCAACTGGCATAGACTACCCCAAGATAGTTCACTGCCAAATTCAACTGTAGCTCAAAAAAAAATTGTAATGGTCTTTTAACGGTGGTTTTGGAGAGATCGTTTCCTGTATGTTTCCTCCACGCACTATCATTGCTGTTTTCTTTCTTCATCCCAAATGCGGCACTCAGGCAACTCCACTTTTCATCACAAAGGGTCTGTACTTTTTTTTTTTTTTTTTCCAAGTATTTAGTACCAACTCCAATCTGTGGTCCCAAATCCTGGAAACCCATTCAAGAGTACTCTACACAACTCAAATGCCTAATTTAAAGAAGAGGAAACAAAAGTACGGTACTTGCCAACAACAGTTTGTTGGTTTAACTTTGACTTGCTTTCCTGGGAAGGAAGAAAACAGAATTTTCTTTTTTTTTTCTTTTTTTTTTTTTTAAAAACAGAATTTTCAATGTGAACTGTCAACCCTAGTTATGACAGAAGCTCACTAGTGAGAGATCCAATGTCTCCCTTCCATTGGCAGAGAGAAGCAAAGAAACCTTCCAAATAGAACTCTTTCAAGGTTCCTCTATAACTCCACTTAAATAATTTACTTTTTATTTTTTTCTCAGACTATTCTTTTTAAAGTTGGCTGACATGTGTGTTGACAAGCATGCTTTACTGCACAAGATGACTTGTGTATTTGGAAAGGAGAAAAAAATTCACAAATACTTCCTCCAACTCTGAAAATAAAAGAACCACTGTATTTACTTTGGGGAAATACAATTCATCTTAATTCTGTCTTAAGCTCAGGGGGAGTAAATATAAATTAATATAAGTAAAATACCTTCTTTTCTTTTTTTTTCAATAATTAAGGAACCAAACCAGTGGCTGCCTACCTAATTCGGCAAACTGTCAGTACAACTATTAGATTGAGGCAGAAAGGTCTTAAATGCATTCATTAGAAAATAATATGTTAAGTTATTTAATTCGTGAAAACTCAATTTTAACATGCATCTTTTTAAAGTCCTGATAGTTACTGCAGAGAGTAGTGGATGAACAAAATGATGTGGAAATAATGGCTTAAGCATAACTGCTGATTTTCTAGACCCTGGGTTTCACATTTCAGTATTTATGATGATGGATAGTGACTCAGCAAGAAGGGGGAAAGACGGCAGTCTGTTTGGGTAACTCATATACATTTGGGTTGTAAATAGAACGAGTGACCAGCGCTAGGGAGACCCTTTATGTTGATACAATACATAAGACTCTTTCCTATGTATCTTACTGTGAGAGAATTACATTCAGCTTCTTTTCAGAGAAAAATACGTTCTGGATCACTAAAAAAGTTTGTGTTTTCTGAATAATAATTAAATATTGTTTCCATAAAAAGTCATTTCTTTCCCTCTACCCCTGACATGCTTTTATATAATGCCTCTTGAAATGATTCATCCAATTCTACCTCATATGCAATTTTGTGTTATATAAACTTTACTTTGTGAAATAACATATTATTAAAGATGTTTTTAAATGTCTCCTTCATAACACCTTCTCCCTTTATAAATCTTTCAGTTGTTATTCGGCGGGCAGAGGGGTGGAAACCTGACATAGATGTTGCTTGGCCATAGGTATTTAACATTAACCTCTTTATCCATAAGGTCTTCACCACTGAATGGGAGGATAGAACATACTCGTTTTTTTACTACCAGACCTGAAGTTATATTCACTTTAGAGCAACAAGCTACATAATTGCTTTAAAATAAATCACCTTGAGCTGTATTTCCAACTTACAATGAAAAATGTTTCTAGAATTGAGATTATAATAAAAAACCTAGGCAAATCCATATTTTCCTGAAACCCTATAAAAGCAATGTTTTCAAATGTATAATTAATAAAGATTTCAGAATCTAGGTGCAAACAGTTGGTGGGAAAGTCATTTGATTAACTGATAATCCAAATAAAAGGTATCGTGAAATTTTGAATACGTGATTCAAAATTTAATGTACACTGGTCCTCAACATCCCACTCATCCAACATACACTTTTTTAAAAGAACCTTCATGGTTGACAATTTCCACTTATGCAATAAAGTCAAAGTGATTGCTTTTTATGTCTACCTCCATATTCATTCATTCATTCATTCATTCATTTCTTCTTTCATGTATTCTTTATCATAGACATGAACTGAAAAACTAAAGCTGTGCTGTCCTATAGCCAGAGATCTCCTGAGCACCTGAATTGTGCTTGTCTAAACTAAGATGTGCTATAACTGAAAATAAATACCAGATTTCTCATTAATTTTAAATTTAATTTCTTTTTTTTTAAGATTTATTTATTTATTCATGATAGACATAGAGAGAGAGAGGCAGAGACACAGGGAGAGGGAGAAGCAGGCTCCATGCAGAGAGGCCGATGTGGGACTTGATCTCAGGTCTCCAGGATCACACCCTGGGCCGAGGGCAAGCATCAAACCACTGAGCCACCCAGGAATCCCCTAAATTTAATTTTCAATTGGCTATAAGTCAAAATGATAATAATTGAGATTGATTGTGTTAAATCATATCTATTCTTAAAATTACTTGTTTCTTTTTTATGTGTGACTACCAGAAAATTTACAGTTACATACCTGTCATATGTGCTAACCAACAAGATGGTAAGCAATGTGGCAAGCTTTGGAGATTCTAAGATGAAAACAACAATGATCTGGCTTCAAAGAATTCAGTTTAATGCTACCATGAAAAGTCTGCAGTAAATATTCCAACCGTATTGTTTTCCTTTGCCTTGACATTCAAAGCAAATTCCTTTCTATTTTTCCTCCTGTAGAATCAGTATTTCTCATTATGTAATAGTCATTTCATACTCATAGTATTTTACAAAACTGCCTGGTTTTGTCATATGACCCAAACACTAAGTTTGAATGCTAAGTCAAGTTGGCCTGCCAACCTCGTAGTTTAGGAAAACATTAGTCACTGTTAAGGACAGTAGTCTCTTGAAGAGGCTCAGCCTGCTGCTGAAACTTTTGGGCATGAATCTAGAGCTAGTTGCCTAGTGATGGTTGCTCTTGCAGTTGGCATTTAACATCCTCATTCTGCTTAGGATGGATGACAAGGCTGTTTAGGAGCAGAGGTACAGTCAGTGGTCTGGGCATAGAGTTTTCCTTTGTGCAAGCCTAATTGTCCTGTACAGAGAGTGTAGCTGTAACTTTGGCTTCATTAGCATTACCCTTCCTCCATTATTGACCTGGCTCAAATAACTAATAAAATAGCATACTGTTTTTGGGAGAAAACACATATAAAGAACTCTACTCCATGAAAATAAAAACACCTGACTCATATCACAGCATTGCTGAATCGCATTAATTATTTTCTGGAATCATGAATGCTAATTTAGCTTCCTAAGAAACAACTTTATTTTTGCCATAGTCAGATGCTCTCCTTGTCCCCATAATGAAACAGTTCAATTATTACAAGTGTTTCTTTACTATTTTACATTTTCCTCAAAATACCTTTTATTAAAGTCAACTAACTTATGCATGTACATACACAAACTTAATTTTGAAGAGGGATAAATAAAATTTAGATATGCCAATAGTGGCATTGTCCTTATGACAGTTTGTTGCCATACACTTGGTAGTCATTAAAGCCCAGTGCAGTCTTGTTAGTATAGACAAGTTCATTTGCTCAGTGTTTTACCCTCTGATCTATGCTCCCCTGCTTACCACTTGATTGACAATGGTAGGGATTGACTGACAAGTGTGACAGAGGCCACAAGGCCATCTCTTTGTGATGGGAATTGATGGCTCTGTAAATATAGTCCTTCACCTTCAATACCTTTAAATACCCAATGATTAACTTTAAGTAGCTCAGATTTGCTTCTATTCTTATTTATTTTCCATTTACAACTGACTTAGAGCCCCCAAAGACAAGAGTACTGATTGCAAACATTTTCAACGTTCAAATGGTCAACTAAAATATTTACTTTGTGTAAACTTTTGATTAAGGATGCTAATATATTTTTACTGAAATGTATACTTGGGTATTTGACTTTAAAAAAGTCAATTGTCTCACACTTCTGACATACAATCAACTTGATATGGTTTGTTTTATACAAATATAATAATTCAGAATCATTGCTATAATATTAACAAGAAGGAAATAATATTATGCCCACAATTTATTTTTCCTCCCTTAGTTTATGTAATAATATGTTATTTATCCTGGATCACTTCCTAGTGAACTCAAATAAACTCCTTGAAGGAAATTTACCACAGTGCTAGATAGGATGAGATTTAATTTTTCAGGATGAAATTTTATATCAATATGTCTAATGTCAAATGTCTAAAAATTAAACTTTGTATCTTCATTTTTATGTATTGTTCCATTATAATTAAAAGAATGGTAGAGCTAGCCACTTTTCAGAGATAGATAAAGCAAAGTATTAACTGAAAGCTTTAGTTGAAACATGCAAAATCTCCTTTAAGTATCTTTTATATTCCAGGGGAAATAACATGTATATGACAATTATTTTAGAAAAATTGCTCGTCTAAAAATTCTACAGTTGTCTTCAATCGAATGAAAGCCAATACTAAATTAAAGATCTCTTTAGTTACTAGGAAATGAAAACTAAAATTTTTTATGTATGTATAAAAATTAACGGGTTATATGAAAGCTGTATCAGATTGCATCTTAGGAATATTTTACCATTTAAATAAACTTACGTTTGTATAGAATAGCACTTTAATAATAAACAAAACATGAAGATAATAAGGTTAGGTTGAAAAATCATGGAAACCACCATGCTATTTAGGTGGCTAATAGAATCAAAATTCTAATAACTTAATTACAACTATATTAAAACTTAATTGGAAATAAGTTAAATAGTTAATTAATTACATGAATCCACAAGCACTTAATATTGTAGTTATCATTAGGTACATTAAAAATGAATTACTAATATTTTCTACTATTAATACATGGTTAATTAATGATTAAACAGTGTTTAACTACTCACTCATTAATGATTTATTACAGTTACTTAAACAGTTTCACAGATTTGAGAGCTTTAAAGAGACATCTTAAGATTACTTTCCGGGTTTCCCTTATTTCTGATGTGTTGGCTACTGTGTTTTCTATTATATTCTTCTGATCTCCTATCAACAGTGAATATTGAGTATCCCGATGACCTGGTATGTAAGAGCTAATAAATTGGCTGTGTGACTCTGACCACCAGAACTGAACCTGAAAAGAAGCATGGATCTTCTTGTGTCAGTTCAGCTCCGCTCTCCTCTCCATGGACATGTGTTCTTAGGCTGTGAGTGGGAGAAGGGACAAGGGACCGTGGGACATTAAATCCAACTAACCCAACTGACAACCCATTTTAGAATCTGCATCCTGGCTCAGTACCTAAATTATCCTCAAACTGGTTGCAACTTGGCCTGAGAAGAACATGATGAGTAGATTTGTTTGTGTTGGAGCCCTTCTGTCATGGTGGCCAGTTATGGGATGATAAAGCCCTTCCCTTGGTCATGTGGCCCATGGCGCTGGTCAAGGTGGTCTGTGCATTGCCAGGCATTCTGCTGGCAAGAGAGGGACTTCTCACTGTGCAGTTCACTTGGAGATGTCCCGTACTGCGAGCTATAATAGCAGTGGAGCTTATACTTGGTAGGAACTGATTCTTTATCACAGATGTGCTTGTCATTGCTTCTGGATTTGCCTAGAGTCGCCCAGAATGCATTTATAGTCTCTGATTTGTACCTGACAACCAGATTGAGGTATTTTTCTCCCATTTTGAGAAACTACATGGAAATAGCTTCTGGGGTGTGACATTGCAATCTTAATGCTTGTCTTTATGTATCTATTTGTCCTTATCAGGGGACTCTGTGGCTGCTAGGAGACTGTGTTTAGTTGGTTTAGAAATGACAGTAATGCTCTGGAAATGGCTTTTCTTTTCTAAAAATTGACAGGTATGTGATGGGGTGAAACCACTAAAATTAAGTCTCTTTCCTTTCCACCTTTCAAACAATAGGGCTTTAAAATATAGACTGTCAGAGGGAATGCACTTGTTTTACATTTGCTGAGAAAAGACAGAGAAATCAAATTCTTAACATCAGAAATATTGATAAGCCTTATCCAATAGAGACTTGACTACATTCCTACAACAGGAGCCACTTTGCAATTAGCTGCTAAATATCTAACTCTGATTAAAATCCATGTCATTTTCAAAATTATTTATTTTATGACTGTCTTTTTAAAAAAATCATTTACTATAAAGTCCATGTGACTTTACATTACTATAAAATAATGTGACATTTCTAGATCTCCAGGGATAGAAAAGAGACAAAACTTATGTATGCCAAATTTGAATGGAGAAGCCAGTATATTGTAAAATGGCTTCTGTCCTTCATGCACAGAAATGTGATAAAGATAGAACTGAAGATAGTCCAAAATAGAAGAGGAAAATCAGGTCGAATATTGCTGACTAATGCTGCTTGTTAATTGCAATTTCAATTTATAAAGGCTGATCCTTCATACATATTTGGGTCAAGGGATAACAGGTTTGTAATTACAAAATGTTGTATATTATATATAATAATGCATATTTTATTATATATAAATTAATGAGTAAGAATTATATACTTAGTTATATGTGATGAAACAAAACAGTTTTGCTGTACATTTCTAGAAGCTGTTCAGAAAGAGTCACATTTATCTTTATAATTCAAGTGGTTTTGGAAATTAGGATTTCAAAATCATCTGGCCAGTACCCATTGCCAGCAAAGTTTTGTCAGAAGTAAATTTTATATATGCATATATATATGTGTGTGTGTGTGTTTAAGCATAAAAATATGCATCTCATTAACTATCAAATTCTGATGGAGCAGGAATCAAACATTTGGAAACTCAAAGAAATATCTTGGAGGAAATAGAAGAACAGAAGTAAAAACAAGGGCTGCTTAAGTGTTTTGCAAATTTTGTACTTGCCGAAAGCAAATCGATATTAGTCTATGATCACTTTTGGAGGTCAATTTAGGTATCTTTATTTTGTTGCCTCAGTGAACAAATTTTTATTATCCATTGAGATGGCCTCCTTAGTTGTAGAACCATTTTTCCTTCATTCATGCACTCATCAACTGCTTTTGTTGGATATCTGCTATGTGACAGGCATTGAACTGAGCAAGGACAGGGACATCAATCTGGAAATGAAATCAACAGTCTCAAGAGAAGTGGCAATATTGTAGCATTCTAGACAAAGTCGGTATGATTTGGTAGCAAAACAAAAGACCAGTTTTGTAAGAAAATATCTATCGGTAGCTAAATGTCTCTTTATATTTTTCTTCTTTTATTATTATAATAATCTTTGAGGGAACTAATCAAAGTTATCTTTGATATAGGCAAGCTCATCATCCAAAACAATTTATGAGGCGACCTTCTCCACCATCTTCAGGCTAGCCAAGAATAAATCCCCTTATAGTAACCTCAGGGAGATGAAGTTCTAGGTGGTTCAAACATAGCAATTGGCTTGAGTTCCAGGAGAGGCAAGTTTCCATTTTAGAAACAAATAAATTTCAAATATCCAGATTTTTTGTGCTGTTCATAGAACTAAACTATGTGTGTGTTGTGTGAGGGCCATCTTCTTTGGGAAGAAACAACTCTCTTGACTGTCATCTTTAGGTAGATAGATCATGATGGAATGACCAGGTATGATCAAAGAAAAAGGACTGAAAAGCCATGCTGCCTAATCTCTTGTTTAATCTAAGGGAGAAAAAAAAAAAAAGGCTGCTTTCTAAGGTGAGTTTGGGCCTTATATTCTCAGTACTAACAAGGTGGATGAAAATGGAGACGTTTTTAACTTGTAATTCTTGGAGCCACATAGATAGGTGTTAAGTGGTCCATGGATGCCCTTTAACTATACATAATGTTTTAGTACCTATGAGTTTTTCAATAAAGAGTCTATAGTTTTCATTAGATATTAAAGGATCCATCTCTCCACAATTAATAGCAATTGCCTTCAATAAATTATTTGATAATATTATTGCATCAAGATAATAGATAAATTCTTCTAATTATGGAATTTCAAGCTTTGTGTTTGAAATTGTTTCCTTCAAGTCAAGACTACCTGCAAAATCTAGTCAAGTCCTCCTATTATCTGATGAAGCTGAACGTAGCTGACTTTCATGACTCTGCTTTACACAAGTTTATTTCTATTCTCTGCTCTAGCCTTGGTATGTAGACAAGACCAGAAAGTATTTCCCACTAAGGGACAAGAAAGTTTGAAAAGGAATCCTGTTTCAGGGACTCCTGGGTGGCTCAGTCAGTTAAGCATCTGCCTTCAGCTCAGGTCACGATCCCAACGTCCAGGGATTGAGCCCTGCATTGGGCTCCCTGCTCAGTAGGGATCCTGTTTCTCCCTCTCCCTCTGCTGTTTCCCCTGCTGGTGCTCTCTTGCTTTCTGTCAAATAAATAAATAAAATCTTTTTAAAAAGGATCCTGTTTTGGTATGCTGATAAGCTCCATAACTCAAAATAATTCTCTGGTTTTATTTATGTCCTCATTATAGCCCTTTATAAGACTTTCTAAACTTAGCATCTTTCTAATTTTTCTTGGGCAACTCACCATGAAAGAGTTTCCATCTGCAAGTAGGGGTAAAATAACTATTTCTATACCTCTCAATTATAGATAACTATACTTTGTTCTTCTATCAGCATATTTTTGTGACCTCACCCCCACGACTTGAAAACTTCACACAGTAATATTTTATTCCATCCCAAAGGTACCATATGTCACCTTCCTCCTTCCTAAGATAGACACACCAGGTGTCAGAAAATGGCAGGCTCCCAGTAGCTTAAGTTGAAGGTAATAGTCCTTGGCATGTCTAAATGCATTTTAAGAAAAAAAAGTTTTTCGATGAATAAAAGATGTGAAAAAGTCAGTCATGCTAAGATATCATTTTTAACATAAAATCGTTAGGATAAATGAAAGTTTGCCTATAAGAGCAAGCAAGGTAATTTGATTGTTATTTAATAATAGATCTTACACATAAATTAGCTAACCCAATCATGTTAAAATCATATATAATGCATACAAAACAACATACAAACTAAAAACACCTCACAACCAAAACATATTATCTTTTCTTGGACCAGATATGATGGAATGTATTCATTTTCGCTTTGAGCTTTCACAAGTATGGTTATATGTAAGCATTCTAGTGAAGAAAGGAGAAAGTCTGTTTGTTCCTATCTAAATTCTGTCCTGTCCTCAGATAACACAATGTTGACCAAATTTATACCATCCATCTATGATATTTCCATTAAAGATACCAGATATAGGCAAAAAGCTCAAGTTGTTTAAAGATATTAGCATGAGAAGTCCAGATGGAACTTTTACAGGTTTATAAACAGCATGGCTCTCTGTACTGGAATGCTGAGTCCAAACTACAGATCCCTTTTGAGGTTTACAGTTTAGAGTAAAACAGATTTATTAATAATCAATGTGCTCATATGACCAAGAATGTTATCAGCTCATCCAAGATGGAGAACAACAGGAAACTTAAGCCTAGACTCATTTTATTTTTGCCCTTCTTACTATATGCATTGGAAAAGAACCCCATTGGCCCTTTTTTAGCTAGTAATGTCTAATGCAGGAAGACAGGAATAAGCAGAGTAGAAAGCACCTGTCAGCTCTATTTCCCACTCTCCTTGATTAGCATGAAACATTAATAGGGCTTTCAGAAATTCTGGCCTGAAATGGGCTTTGCCTGAGAACGTGTCTGTCTTTACTGCACAAAAGCCACTGTCATTAAAAAAGGGCAGATTACTAAAGAAGACTCTTTCTTGAAATTTATACCTTTTTTTCATACAATGACAAATTATTTTAATAATGGGAATCACACACACTGCCATTTGTATAATGTTTCCCATAAAATCCCCCCATTAAATTTGCTCCTTTACTTGACTCATCTCTTTTTTTTTAAAGAATGACACACACAAAATGATACATCATGATTTCTTATAAAGAATTGAAAATGAGCATACAGTAATGGGTTAACATACATTTTAATAAAATTTTCATTGTTGTGCATTTCACTTTTCGATACTGAAAACCAGGGATGTTCCAGTAACCTGAGGCAATGCCTAGGGATAAAACAAATCATATGGTGGTGAACTATTTTCACCTATTTATTTTTCTACAGAAAAAATTTATAAATACCAAAGAAAATCAAATGTGCACCAAAAAAATTATATTCAGTCCTAATACCCTTTGCCACATACTATATATAACTCTGTACTAAAAATAAAACCAAAAGATGCTATTGAAATTTCTAGAGTGTTTTTGATGGCTTGGCATGTTGTTCATTTTCATTAACGATGGGAGTCAGATTGATTTTGGTTCTTCAAAATGGCCACAAAAATAAAAAAAACTGAACAGAGTTCAAGTAAGAAGGTCACAGATCACAAAACACAGCTCTCTGTCTCTTAAAACAAACAAACAAACAAACAAACAAACAAACAAACTGTACCCAGATTCAGAATTTGATGTTTGAGTTTTTCAGGTCTGGAAACTTTTGATTTGAGTTGAGCACTTGTTATATTTATGTACTCAGTTCGTTTACAAAGAAATATGCATGTTGTCAAATCTGTCCTAACGTTATGTGAGTGTGTCAGCCAGCACACTCGATGTGGTCGTATAGGATTTCCTGAGAGAGCAAACACAGCAGATAACTGCCCTAGGTGAAATGAGGTGTCTGCCACAGTTTTATTAAAAAAACACGTTTTGTGGAAAAATCATGCCAACTGCCTTCCTTTCACTGCTCAGCTATCATGAGGTGGCCCAAATTAAATGAGGTCCAAATTAGGTGTGTTTCCAATTTCTTTCTGGAGATTCTGTAAGTGTGGAACTCCTGCAGCATTTTATAGGAAGATTCAGTAAGTGCAAATTATAAGGGAAGTTAAAAGAATGAATTTGTGTATGTTTATTGTATATTTAGTTAAGAAAAGCTGATAGTTAAAATACTGTGAGCACTTCTTGGCCCATTAGGAAACATTTTTTTTATCAGTTCTCAGAGGGATGCTGCTGACATCATTCCTCTCAAAACAGGACGAGAAGCAGGATAAAGAAGCAAGGAGAAGGCATTCAAAACAAACAAACAAACAAACAAACAACAAAAACCCCCAAATACTGAAAAAGTCAAATCTTATCAAATGAAATTGTACAGAAAGTCACAGTGAACTGCCAGATGGTAGCAAACTATGGATACTATAGACACACCCTGAAAGGTAGTTTCAAGCCTATAATATTTTTCTCTTTCCAATAAATGTTTTGCTTCATGAATTAAAAACAAAGTATGTAAAGGATACATATCTGATCTCTGCGTATTCTTTTAAAGCAAGTCTATGCTCAAAACACATAAAACACAGTCTATAAAGCAAGACACACCCTTCATTGGCGCTGACAACTGAAATTGACTTTCAGAGCTGGGACCCCAGGAGGAACTATTCCAGTCATATGTCCTGATGAGTCCCTCAGTGACATTACCTGGTGCCCTAATTGTCAGGAAGGCAAGTTAAGATTTTTCAATATAGCATTAAACCCTTTCCCAGTCCTAAGGAGGCAAATGAACACCTCATGTATTTGAAATACTAACATGAAAACAGGCTGTGAATAATGGCCGAGGGATTTCAAATTATTATTGCAGAGAGGGAGGGAACCGTGCACAGGCACAGGTACATTTCCAGCTAAATGCTAATCAATAGGTCTATAGAAACATAAAGCTTAATTTCAGAACTATTAATGTGGAGCAATAGAATAAAAGGAATAATGCATATTCACTGCCCATGCTGCATTTTCTAGTAAAAATGCGTTGCACTCTGCTAGCTTGTCAATCTTTAATAGAAACTCATCAATTATTTGTGGGCAGGAGATTGAAATGGCTAATAGCTCAAATATATTCCTCCATTTCATTGCATCAGTAGCTCTAAATTAATGCCCGTATTTTTTCCTTAAATTAAGTTTAAAAAATATAAAATGGAAATGTGTGCTTTATTTTAGCATACATTTAGCATACAGGTAAATGAGCAAACACTTGTTATTGTGCCTTGACAATTAAAAAAGAGAAGCAGATTTTTTTTTTCAAGCAGAAGAATGTCCAAAAAAGAAAGAAAGAGAAAACTACCTTTACACTTTTTGACATTAAAATCCTTACAGTAATCCAACTTAACTAAAATTTCATGAAATAAACACAGCATAGACAATGCTCAAAACTTACTTTGCTTCTTTCATATATGACTGACATCATCTGATAACCTATACTACACAAAGTATATATCAAAATATCATGTAGTTGGAACGCAGAGCGTTCTCCATAAAACAAAGTCTACTCGCTTCTACCTAATTAAAAATGAAGCTTCTCTGACATTAATAGGCAGTAAAGCAAATTTATAGGCAGACACAGAACATTTCAGTCAAAAAAGTTAGCCTACAACTTGAGAGAAGGCAGGTTTTGCCAATCACATGCCAAGAATCTACCCTCTCTGACCCCAGTCATCTCTCAGATAGCGGATACTGGCATTCTTTGCACATCAGAAATACGCCAGCAGAGACCATTCATGAGGGAAATAGGAAAGCAAGTCACATTTGAGCAGACAACAAATGCTCCCAAACCTTGACCCACTACATGCAACAGTGAGTGAGCCGCGCACCCAGCACCCAGCGCTGTGAGAAAGAACAGGCAATGCAGGTACTCTAACCTACTCCCTGTCCTGATGCAGGATGCTCTATTCCCTGCACACAGCAGGTTTAAAAAATAAATAAAAGGAGATTTGCATTATCATTATAAGCTAGCACCCGCACAAGAGCACAGAACAGATGACACACTTACTGTAATGTCCCATGAAGCAAAGTTCCCAGCTAGAGAGAGGC